>NC_136266.1:5552904-5915404 GCF_964187855.1 Myxine glutinosa
ACATAAATCCAATGAACGTTTGGTTCTAAGTCATCTTGAAATTAAGTTCACCCCCACAAAAAAAATATTCCATATTAAATGCCGAGTCTGTATATGTGTGTGCATGTATATCTCTATGTGTGCTTGTGTTTGTGTGTGTGTGTGTGTGCGTGCACACAAAATATGTGCAATATGTCACACGCACAAGATGTGTGTGCACAACATACCGCTCGACAACATCTCTCACATAACGTGTATACAATACACAGCATATAATGTCATGCAAAACCCAAAAAAATATGCCATATGCAAAAGCAAAAGCAAAATCAAAGCCAAACTTGCATAAACCGTAATCGTGCATGTGTACGTGCAAATAATGACCCGTGTGTGTGTGTGCGTGAGTGCGTGCATGCGTGCCCGTGTGTGAAAGTATGCGTCACTGCCACAAGTAATCATCTTTTTCAGGACCCCCCTTCCACTCGGGTCTGCCAACTCTCGTCAAACCTTGACCTTGGGCATATACAGTCAAATAACATTGACAGCCTCACTTTTTTCCTTCCGAATCAAAAGAAGGCAACTCGTCACCATTCACAAAATGATTTACAAAAATCAATGCATTCCGAGAATGTACCTGCCTAGACGAGAAGGAGGTAGCATGAGTGACAACTGTCGGATTGACAGTATTGGAAAGTGCAACAGACTGCCAAATCCGATTTGTAAGCAAACATGAAGACAACAAACCAGAGAAGGTATCTGTAACTCACCTAGCAAAAAAATTCCAAAGACAGGTGTGAATGGAAGATGTTGCGCAAGAAACAGAAACAACAAATACAGCCCCAACAATTACAAAGAAGGCAAATAAATATATAAAAAGAAATATCAAGAAATATACACCAACAACTGGGATAATGACAAAAGAGCAGGTAAAATCCAAAAAAGAATTGGACAGAGTGGGGATCGACAAAGAAGGATCATTGGAATGGCTAAGAAGAGGTCAGCTCAACTGGGACGGAGAACAAATCATAATAAATGCCCAAGATCAAGGACACTACACCAATGGATTTAAAAAGATGGTGGGTCTGAGTCAGACAGGCAAGTGTAGATTCTGCAAGACAGAAACAGGAAGTACCAGTCACCTGCTCTCACGATGCAAAAAACCATTATCAGAACAACTTTACACACAACGGCACAACAAAGTATGCAAAGCGATTCATTGACGGTATGCTATTTTCATTCTGTCATTCATTTGTCATTCTCCATTCTGTTTTAAGTTGGAAACACAACTGGTTGTAATATAGTGTACTGATATTATATGAGTGCAACGACGTTTCTGATTGGTTTATTGTGAGGCAGATGGGTGGAGCTATCGCGTGCTCTTGGCGAATCAGGATGTGATTCTGCAACTGTGCGAGGTATTGTTGGTAACGGGCGTCTCCCACCTGACCTTCGACCCCAAGTCTGGGAGGTGAACATGATGGATTTTCTATAACATTGAATTCTGTGGAATGTTAAATGAACCTGTTCAATTAATATATTGTTTATAATATCCAAACATTTACAGTGCCTTTAGAAAGTATTCACACCACTTGACTTATTTCACTTTTTGTTGTTACAGCCTGATTTAATCATACTAAAATACGCCATTTCTGTCCGTCCGTCTGATGAATTTTTGACCCCAATACATTCTGTCGTTACTTATCCAATCTCAACCAAACTTGACAGGATGACAAAAGGTTACACAATGAAGGTTGTAGCACATTCATTTGCCCCCCCCCCCTCCCCTCCCCAAGGGGGGTTTCTCCCCCCCCGAGCGATTTAAAAAGATGGTGGGTCTGAGTCAGACAGGCAAGTGTAGATTCTGCAAGACAGAAACAGGAAGTACCAGTCACCTGCTCTCACGATGCAAAAAAATTGCCCGCCATTGCCGTCAATGGGGTTGCACGTTGAGGTGTATATAAATGTTAAATTAGCTTTATTGTGGCTGTAACAACACATTGTATTCCAAAGAAGATTTATCGTGGGGTTTTTCCAAAGACGCTTTTAATAACAAAATTAATGATAATCGCATATTGTTAATGTTATTACAAAACAATATTAATACTAATAATGTCCCACTTCCCCAATGTGTTTTTCCTGCAGTGATAACGTGTATAAATAGCTTATAGTTATAATGGCGTTTCCGTGGGATCAACGGCTTCTACAGGAAGTAAAAATATTATAAACCACAAACACGTATGCTTAGCTTTTTAAACAGTCGCTAATGCTCTTTATAACACTAAATGAAGAAATTTGGAGGAATCCCGACATCCATGAATTAAGGTTTACTTACAGAACTGAGCGAAGATCTACTGTACTATATAACCCACAAATGTTGGGTTAATAACATGGCCCTTTCTGCCGCTACTGCGGCATTGTTCGTAGCAAACTTTTGAAACTCGCTCCTGCTGTTTCATACGAAACTGAAAGGGAGAAGCTCGGGTTGTGCTCCTTTACCAAGCAGCTAGCTTGCACTTGCCAAGCCAGCCGTTCCTTAACGGTTTTGAATGCAATGCTTGCTCAAATGCTTAAACCACTTGACGATCTCTCCACAAGAAACTTGGTAAATGAACACACCCAATGTTCTTGAGACCCGCCCATAGATCGACTGTAATCTATATACCCCAAAGAGGAATGACCCTTGCTGCCCCTCCCAGAGTCTGTGGGTGTACTAGTATCGAATAAATTAAGATTTCTCTTTTCACTGACTTACACATTATACCCCACAACGTCAAAGTGCAATTTTTAATTTTTTTAGAATTTTTAAAAAATAAAAGCAAAATTGGGGCAATACCTGTAGACACTCACCCAGTAAAATAAAGCAGTATACTACACCGACTAAATGTATTTTAAACAGTATCACGGTATTTTAAACCAATTTCAATGGATGCTCGAAGACAGGGCAGCATGTACAATATCATCGTGCAATCATAAGACTTTTAAACAAACAAACAAAAAGAAATACCTATTTTGGGGGGAGGAGGGGGGAGAGAAACAACTCCACCCTCCACCCATACACACCCTTAGACCCCGATTTTTAAATGCTGTGAACAAACGTTGGTACATCACAGGTGATGAACGGAACATTGTGGTCAAGTTTCATTGGAATTTGATGTGTAGTTTCTGAGAAGAAAGCAAATACCTATTTTGGGGGAGTGTGAGGGGAGGGGGGGTCAAACCTGGACCCACTTTGACCCCCCCCCCCTACACCCCAAAGACATTAATTTTTTTTTGACTTCAGCAATCTTGAGTTGTAACATACCAAATGTCATTTATGCCAAGTTTGGTCACAATCCCATCAGCAGTTTCGGAGAAGAAGTTGCAAGTGTTTACGAACTGACGAACTGACGGACGGACGACGTGCCATCCCATAAGCTCCCTGGAACTACATTTCAAGTCAGCTAATAAAATACAGAAATATCTCATTTACATAAGTATTCAGCCCTCTGAGTCAATACTTCATAGAATCACCTTTGGCAGCGATTACAGCTTCGAGTCTTCTTCAAGTCTTCCACTCAAGGACTTTCATGTTCTTGGTTTGAAGCCATTCCAGTGTTGCTTTGGCTGTGTGCTTGGGATCATTGTTCTGTTGAAGCATAAATCATCACCGCAGTCTAAGGTCTTTTGCACTCTGAAGCAGGTTCTCCTCAATGATTTGCCTGTATTTGGCTCCATTCATTGTTCTCTCTATCCTAACAAGTCTCCCAGTCCCTGCCACTGAAAAGCATCCCCATAGCATGATGCTGCCACCACCATGCTTCATGTTAGGGATGGTGTTAGATGGGTGATGAGCTGTGCTCGGTTTCCACCAGAAGTAGCACTTTGCATTCAGGTCAAAGAGTTCAATCCTTGTCTCATCAGGCCACAGAATCTTTTGCCTCATCTCAGAGTCTGTCACTCACGTCCTTTTTGCAAACTCCAGGTGTGCTGTCATGTGCCTTTTCTCAGGAGTGGCTTCCGTCTGTCCACTCTCCTATAAAGCCGAGAGTTGTGAAGGGCTGCAGACTTGTCCTTGGACTAAGGTCCTTCTTTCTCAGTTGCTCAGTTTGGTCGGACGGCCAGCTCTAGGAGGAGTCTGGGTCGTTCCATATTATTTTCATTTTCCAATGATGGAGCTCACTTTGCTTTTGGGAACTTTCAACACTCTAGAAATGGTTTTATACCCTTCCCCAGATCTAGGCCTCCTCACAATTCTATCTTGAAGTTGTACAGACATTTTCTTGAACCTCATGGTAGAGTTTCTGCTCTCACATGCACTGTCAACTGTGGGACCTTGTATAGACAGGTGTGTTTATTTATAAATCATGTCCAATCAATTGAATTGTGCACACGTGGACTCCAATCAAGTTGTAGAGACGTCTCAAGGATGATCATAGTGGAAATGGATGCACCTGAGCTCAATGTTGAGTGTCTTAGCAAAGGGGTTGAATACTTATTTACTAAAGACATTTCAGCTTTTTATTTTATATTATTTTGTAAAAAATTCTAACAAAAATTCCACTTTGCCATTATGGGGTGTTATGTGTAGATCAGTGACGAAACTTCTCAATTTAACCATATTAAATTCAGACTGTAACACAACAAAATGTGAAAAAGTCGAGGGGTGTGAATACTTTCTGAAGACACTGCACATTAGTTTCTTATTTTTGAGCTTGCGCACACACACACACACACACACACACACACACACACACACACACACACACACACACACACACACACACACTCCTACTGAAGGACCTCTCGGTCATTACTGTGATGATGAGTGCTGCAAGCGGCATTTTGAATGTGTTTCTACTTTTTAAACTTTGGATTATTTTTGTAACCCGTGCATATTTTTAGCTGTTGTGGAATGGTTTAATAAAATAATTATTATCTTGCTTTCTAACCCTCACTATCCTCTATTTTATTTGACACCCTGCTTTTCATCCACTTCCTATGGCTCATCACTTTTCTTGCCGCCTCCACTGCCTTTTGTGTTCTTCTCCCTTGGTGTGTCCCGGACCTGGCTTGGCCTACCAATTGCCTACTTCCTTGGTTTTCTCACCTTATATTATTGCGATTTGCTATTTCCCCATGCACCCATTCTCCTCCTTTGTCATCTTCTTTTTTTTTCTTCTTTCCTCAACCCTTCACTCTTTTCCTTTTCCTTTTTTTTTCTTTCCTCACCCCTTCACTCTTTTCCTTTTCCTTTTTTTTTTCTTTCCTCAACCCTTCACTCTTTTCCTTTTCCTTTTTTTTTCTTTCCTCAACCCTTCACTCTTTTTCCTTTTCCTTTTTTTCTCTTTCCTCAACCCTTCACTCTTTTCCTTTTCCTTTTTTTTTCTTTCCTCACCCCTTCACTCTTTTCCTTTTCCTTTTCCTTTCCTCAACCCTTCACTCTTTTCCTTTTCCTTTTTATTTTCTTTCCTCACCCCTTCACTATTTTCCTTTTCCTTTTTTTCTTTCATCACCCCTTCACTCTTATCCTTTTTTTTTTCTTTCCTCACCCCTTCACTCTTATCCTTTTCCTTTTTTTTTTCTTTCCTCAACCCTTCACTCTTTTTCCTTTTCCTTTTTTTCTCTTTCCTCAACCCTTCACTCTTTTTCCTTTTCCTTTTTTTTTCTTTCCTCACCCCTTCACTCTTTTCCTTTTTTTTTTCTTTCCTCACCCCTTCACTCTTATCCTTTTCCTTTTTTTTTTCTTTCCTCAACCCTTCACTCTTTTTCCTTTTCCTTTTTTTCTCTTTCCTCAACCCTTCACTCTTTTTCCTTTTCCTTTTTTTTTCTTTCCTCACCCCTTCACTCTTTTCCTTTTCCTTTTTTTTTCTTTCCTCACCCCTTCACTCTTTTCCTTTTCCTTTTTTTTCCTTTCCTCAACCCTTCACTCTTTTCCTTTTCCTTTTTTTTCCTTTCCTCACCCCTTCACCCATTTTCTTTTTACCGTTTTTTTTCCTTTCCTCACCCCTTCACTCTTTCCTTTTCCTTTTTTTTTCTTTCCTCACCCCTTCACTCTTTTCCTTTTCCTTTTTTTTCCTTTCCTCACCCCTTCACTCTTTCCTTTTCCTTTTTTTTTCTTTCCTCACCCCTTCACTCTTTCCTTTTCCTTTTTTTTTCTTTCCTCACCCCTTCACTCTTTTCCTTTTCCTTTTTTTTCCTTTCCTCACCCCTTCACTCTTTCCTTTTCCTTTTTTTTTCTTTCCTCACCCCTTCACTCTTTTCCTTTTCCTTTTTTTTTCCTTTCCTCAACCCTTCACTCTTTTCCTTTTCCTTTTTTTTCCTTTCCTCACCCCTTCACCCATTTTCTTTTTACCGTTTTTTTTCCTTTCCTCACCCCTTCACTCTTTCCTTTTCCTTTTTTTTTCTTTCCTCACCCCTTCACTCTTTTCCTTTTCCTTTTTTTTCCTTTCCTCAACCCTTCACTCTTTCCTTTTCCTTTTTTTTTCTTTCCTCACCCCTTCACTCTTTCCTTTTCCTTTTTTTTTCTTTCCTCACCCCTTCACTCTTTTCCTTTTCCTTTTTTTTCCTTTCCTCACCCCTTCACTCTTTCCTTTTCCTTTTTTTTTCTTTCCTCACCCCTTCACTCTTTTCCTTTTCCTTTTTTTTTTCTTTCCTCAACCCTTCACTCTTTTCCTTTTCCTTTTTTTTTCTTTCCTCAACCCTTCACTCTTTTTTTCCTTTTCCTTTTTTTCTCTTTCCTCAACCCTTCACTCTTTGCCTTTTCCTTTTTTTTTCTTTCCTCACCCCTTCACTCTTTTCCTTTTCCTTTTTTTTCCTTTCCTCACCCCTTCACTCTTTTCCTTTTCCTTTTCCTTTCCTCAACCCTTCACTCTTTTCCTTTTCCTTTTTATTTTCTTTCCTCACCCCTTCACTATTTTCCTTTTCCTTTTTTTCTTTCATCACCCCTTCACTCTTTTCCTTTTTTTTTTCTTTCCTCACCCCTTCACTCTTATCCTTTTCCTTTTTTTTTCTTTCCTCAACCCTTCACTCTTTTTCCTTTTCCTTTTTTTCTCTTTCCTCAACCCTTCACTCTTTTCCTTTTCCTTTTTTTTTCTTTCCTCAACCCTTCACTCTTTTTCCTTTTCCTTTTTTTCTCTTTCCTCAACCCTTCACTCTTTTCCTTTTCCTTTTTTTTTCTTTCCTCACCCCTTCACTCTTTTCCTTTTCCTTTTTTTTCCTTTCCTCACCCCTTCACTCTTTTCCTTTTCCTTTTCCTTTCCTCAACCCTTCACTCTTTTCCTTTTCCTTTTTATTTTCTTTCCTCACCCCTTCACTATTTTCCTTTTCCTTTTTTTCTTTCATCACCCCTTCACTCTTTTCCTTTTTTTTTTCTTTCCTCACCCCTTCACTCTTATCCTTTTCCTTTTTTTTTTCTTTCCTCAACCCTTCACTCTTTTTCCTTTTCCTTTTTTTCTCTTTCCTCAACCCTTCACTCTTTTTCCTTTTCCTTTTTTTTTCTTTCCTCACCCCTTCACTCTTTCCTTTTCCTTTTTTTTTCTTTCCTCACCCCTTCACTCTTTTCCTTTTCCTTTTTTTTCCTTTCCTCAACCCTTCACTCTTTTCCTTTTCATTTTTTTTTCTTTCCTCAACCCTTCACTCTTTTCCTTTTCCTTTTTTTTTCTTTCCTCACCGCTTCACTCTTTTCCTTTTCCTTTTTTTTTCTTTCCTCAACCCTTCACTCTTTTCCTTTCCCTTTTTTTTTCTTTCCTCACCGCTTCACTCTTTTCCTTTTCCTTTTTTTTTCTTTCCTCACCGCTTCACTCTTTTCCTTTTCCTTTATTTTTCTTTCCTCAACCCTTCACTCTTTTCCTTTTCCTTTTTTTTTTCTTTCCTCACCCCTTCACTCTTAGCCTTTTCCTTTTTTTTTTTCTTTCCTCACCCCTTCACTATTTTCCTTTTCCTTTTTTTTTCTTTCCTCAACCCTTCACTCTTTTCCTTTTCCTTTTTTTTTCTTTCCTCACCCCTTCACTATTTTCCTTTTCCTTTTTTTTCTTTCCTCAACCCTTCACTCTTTCTCCTTTTCCTTTTTTTTTTCTTTCCTCACCCCTTCACTCTTTTCCTTTTCCTTTTTTTTTTTCTTTCCTCAACCCTTCACTCTTGTCCTTTTCCTTTTTATTTTCTTTCCTCACCCCTTCACTCTTTTCCTTTTCCTTTTTTTTTCTTTCCTCAACCCTTCACTCTTTCTCCTTTTCCTTTTTTTTTTCTTTCCTCACCCCTTCACTATTTTCCTTTTCCTTTTTTTTCTTTCCTCAACCCTTCACTCTTTCTCCTTTTCCTTTTTTTTTTCTTTCCTCACCCCTTCACTATTTTCCTTTTCCTTTTTTTTCTTTCCTCAACCCTTCACTCTTTCTCCTTTTCCTTTTTTTTTTCTTTCCTCACCCCTTCACTCTTTTCCTTTTCCTTTTTTTTTCTTTCCTCACCCCTTCACTCTTTTGCTTTTCCTTTTTTTTTTTCTTTCCTCAACCCTTCACTCTTGTCCTTTTCCTTTTTATTTTCTTTCCTCACCCTTTCACTCTTTTCCTTTTTTTTTTCTTTCCTCACCCCTTCACTCTTTTCCTTTTCCTTTTTTTCTCTTTCCTCAACCCTTCACTCTTTGCCTTTTCCTTTTTTTTCTTTCCTCAACCCTTCACTCTTTTCCTTTTCCTTTTTTTTTTCTTTCCTCAACCCTTCACTCTTTCTCCTTTTCCTTTTTTTTCCTTTCCTCACCCCTTCACTCTTTTCCTTTTCCTTTTTTTTCTTTCCTCAACCCTTCACTCTTTTCCTTTTCCTTTTTTTTTCTTTCCTCAACCCTTCACGCTTTTCCTTTACCTTTTTTTCTCTTTCCTCACCGCTTCACTCTTTTCCTTTTTCTTTTTTTTCTTTCCTCAACCCTTCACTCTTTTCCTTTTCCTTTTTTTTTCTTTCCTCACCCCTTCACTCTTTTCCTTTTCCTTTTTTTTTCTTTCCTCACCCCTTCACGCTTTTCTTTTTCCTTTTTTTTTCTTTCCTCACCCCTTCACTCTTTTCCTTTTCCTTTTTTTTTCTTTCCTCAACCCTTCACTCTTTTTTTCCTTTTCCTTTTTTTCTCTTTCCTCAACCCTTCACTCTTTGCCTTTTCCTTTTTTTTTCTTTCCTCACCCCTTCACTCTTTTCCTTTTCCTTTTTTTTCCTTTCCTCACCCCTTCACTCTTTTCCTTTTCCTTTTCCTTTCCTCAACCCTTCACTCTTTTCCTTTTCCTTTTTATTTTCTTTCCTCACCCCTTCACTATTTTCCTTTTCCTTTTTTTCTTTCATCACCCCTTCACTCTTTTCCTTTTTTTTTTCTTTCCTCACCCCTTCACTCTTATCCTTTTCCTTTTTTTTTCTTTCCTCAACCCTTCACTCTTTTTCCTTTTCCTTTTTTTCTCTTTCCTCAACCCTTCACTCTTTTCCTTTTCCTTTTTTTTTCTTTCCTCAACCCTTCACTCTTTTTCCTTTTCCTTTTTTTCTCTTTCCTCAACCCTTCACTCTTTTCCTTTTCCTTTTTTTTTCTTTCCTCACCCCTTCACTCTTTTCCTTTTCCTTTTTTTTCCTTTCCTCACCCCTTCACTCTTTTCCTTTTCCTTTTCCTTTCCTCAACCCTTCACTCTTTTCCTTTTCCTTTTTATTTTCTTTCCTCACCCCTTCACTATTTTCCTTTTCCTTTTTTTCTTTCATCACCCCTTCACTCTTTTCCTTTTTTTTTTCTTTCCTCACCCCTTCACTCTTATCCTTTTCCTTTTTTTTTTCTTTCCTCAACCCTTCACTCTTTTTCCTTTTCCTTTTTTTCTCTTTCCTCAACCCTTCACTCTTTTTCCTTTTCCTTTTTTTTTCTTTCCTCACCCCTTCACTCTTTCCTTTTCCTTTTTTTTTCTTTCCTCACCCCTTCACTCTTTTCCTTTTCCTTTTTTTTCCTTTCCTCAACCCTTCACTCTTTTCCTTTTCATTTTTTTTTCTTTCCTCAACCCTTCACTCTTTTCCTTTTCCTTTTTTTTTCTTTCCTCACCGCTTCACTCTTTTCCTTTTCCTTTTTTTTTCTTTCCTCAACCCTTCACTCTTTTCCTTTCCCTTTTTTTTTCTTTCCTCACCGCTTCACTCTTTTCCTTTTCCTTTTTTTTTCTTTCCTCACCGCTTCACTCTTTTCCTTTTCCTTTATTTTTCTTTCCTCAACCCTTCACTCTTTTCCTTTTCCTTTTTTTTTTCTTTCCTCACCCCTTCACTCTTAGCCTTTTCCTTTTTTTTTTTCTTTCCTCACCCCTTCACTATTTTCCTTTTCCTTTTTTTTTCTTTCCTCAACCCTTCACTCTTTTCCTTTTCCTTTTTTTTTCTTTCCTCACCCCTTCACTATTTTCCTTTTCCTTTTTTTTCTTTCCTCAACCCTTCACTCTTTCTCCTTTTCCTTTTTTTTTTCTTTCCTCACCCCTTCACTCTTTTCCTTTTCCTTTTTTTTTCTTTCCTCACCCCTTCACTCTTTTCCTTTTCCTTTTTTTTTTTCTTTCCTCAACCCTTCACTCTTGTCCTTTTCCTTTTTATTTTCTTTCCTCACCCCTTCACTCTTTTCCTTTTCCTTTTTTTTTCTTTCCTCAACCCTTCACTCTTTCTCCTTTTCCTTTTTTTTTTCTTTCCTCACCCCTTCACTATTTTCCTTTTCCTTTTTTTTCTTTCCTCAACCCTTCACTCTTTCTCCTTTTCCTTTTTTTTTTCTTTCCTCACCCCTTCACTATTTTCCTTTTCCTTTTTTTTCTTTCCTCAACCCTTCACTCTTTCTCCTTTTCCTTTTTTTTTTCTTTCCTCACCCCTTCACTCTTTTCCTTTTCCTTTTTTTTTCTTTCCTCACCCCTTCACTCTTTTGCTTTTCCTTTTTTTTTTTCTTTCCTCAACCCTTCACTCTTGTCCTTTTCCTTTTTATTTTCTTTCCTCACCCTTTCACTCTTTTCCTTTTTTTTTTCTTTCCTCACCCCTTCACTCTTTTCCTTTTCCTTTTTTTCTCTTTCCTCAACCCTTCACTCTTTGCCTTTTCCTTTTTTTTCTTTCCTCAACCCTTCACTCTTTTCCTTTTCCTTTTTTTTTTCTTTCCTCAACCCTTCACTCTTTCTCCTTTTCCTTTTTTTTCCTTTCCTCACCCCTTCACTCTTTTCCTTTTCCTTTTTTTTCTTTCCTCAACCCTTCACTCTTTTCCTTTTCCTTTTTTTTTCTTTCCTCAACCCTTCACGCTTTTCCTTTTCCTTTTTTTCTCTTTCCTCACCGCTTCACTCTTTTCCTTTTTCTTTTTTTTCTTTCCTCAACCCTTCACTCTTTTCCTTTTCCTTTTTTTTTCTTTCCTCACCCCTTCACTCTTTTGCTTTTCCTTTTTTTTTCTTTCCTCACCCCTTCACGCTTTTCTTTTTCCTTTTTTTTTCTTTCCTCACCACTTCACTCTTTTCCTTTTCCTTTTTTTTTCTTTCCTCACCCCTTCACTCTTTTCCTTTTCCTTTTTTTTTCTTTCCTCACCCCTTCACTCTTTTCCTTTTCCTTTTTTTTTCTTTCCTCACCCCTTCACTCTTTTCTCTCAATTTTGCGATATGCGTTTGATCATTCAAAATTCTATACTTGTACGTGCTCTCTTTGTCGTCACCCAAGACGGATTGCCTTCTAACGGAGTGCAATTGTTGTTTGAGCTCGACAGTTTTGCTTGGTGTGAAATTTGCGGGACATCGTCAGTTCACCAGGACTGGTCCAGCCACATCTATCTATAATTCCAGTAATCTCTGTGTGTATGTGTGTGTGTCTGTGTGTTTGTGTGTGTGTCTGTGTGTCTGTGTGTCTGTGACCGCTGTTTCTCGACAACCACGGGTCCGATATACTTGAAACTTGCCAGGTATATTGCTGGGGACCTGAGGATGTGCCTTTTCAAGGTTTCATATTAATCGGACAAGTAGTTACCGAGCTATGGCGATTTAGCCGTTCGCCGTTCGCTTTGGCTTTGCGAATGGACCGAACCATTTCATGTAAATAGAGGGGGGGGGGGGGGGGGGGGTTCTACCGTACTCGCAAGCCGTTCGCTTTGGACCAAACCATTTCATGTAAATAGAGGGGGGGGATTGTCACCGTACTCGCAAGCCGTTCGCTTTGGCTTTGCGAATGGACCAAACCATTTCATGTAAATAGAGGGGGGGGGATATAATTTTAGATATACGTATATATAGTACGGGCATGCCCTAGTCTAAATAATGATGGAAATGTTTGAGCCTGAGGGACGCAGATTGGCGACTCGTATAACTCG
Source organism: Myxine glutinosa (assembly GCF_964187855.1). Classification (NCBI taxonomy): domain Eukaryota; kingdom Metazoa; phylum Chordata; class Myxini; order Myxiniformes; family Myxinidae; genus Myxine; species Myxine glutinosa. The sequence continues at coordinate 5,565,158 of NC_136266.1, forward strand.
AGATGTTGGGATGCTGGATTTTGAGATCCCATATACTGCCGATTTGTCCATTCGTCTACTAATATCCATGTAAATCATGTGAAACTCCAAAGATGTACCCAAATGTCTTTGTCCTGCATGCGATGCGTGTGCGCTGTTGTGTTGTTGTGTTGCGGTGTAGGTGCTTCTTGGTGTTGCTGGAAAACCTGATCCTTTGACTTCATGGGAAAAGGGAAAACTCCCAAAGGATGCAGAGAAAGCCCTCGGTATGTTTTGCGGCATGGTGATTTACTCGTACTGCATTTTACTTGTTCTCATTGTTTTCTAACCTTTGTCTTCATGTGACTGCATGTCCGTTTTTAAAATTCAACATTCATCTTCTTTTTTTTTTTAGAACTTATGAAGAAATGTTTGGTCTGAAACTTACTCCGACTTTGTAAAACCGCATTCCTCGATTTGTTTCTCATCCCCCGCCTTCCCCGCCCTCCTCGGCCCTATCGATGCCTTTTAGGTGGACTGTCCGTCTCCACCTCGCTGTCTCCCGTTCTCTCTTGGTATCTGCTGGTCACGTGTCCTGCTCTTCCGCACTCGCCTGTGCAATCGCCAGCTCCACCCCAGGATGCTTCACTTTCCCTTTGTGACGCAGGAGCGGGATCGAATGGAGGACGACCAGAAAGAGAAGCGCAGGATTGTGTGGGACGTGGTGCATGGCAGAGTGCCCCTCCTGACAAAGAACGGGAGAAACGAGGGGACGGTCCAGATATAGGGGACGGTGAGAAAAATGAAGGTAAAAACGGACAGGAGGAAGGTGTTGGGGAGGAAGACCACGAAGCGGTGTGTGATGAAAAAGCATTTGATCAGCAGAAGGGAAACGATGAGACTAATGGAAAGGCGATGGTGGAGGCAGAACCGTCTGCAGGTTTTGCAGCGATGGGACAACCTGTGAGGAGGGAAAGTGACAAGGAGGAAGAGCAAGAGAAGATGCGGATGAAGGAGGAGGAAACACGTGTGAGGAACAGCGCCCAGCTTCTGTTAGCTTTATCAAGCCTTCCCTTTGATCAGCCAGCGCTTGCTCGATGTCTTCATGCATTGTGTCTGCGCTTTCGTCCCAGGTACTCGTCAACATGTTTTAATACCTTATATTCAGTGGTGATGCTTCCTGTCTCACGTACACACATTGTTCGTGCTGCCTGTCTCACACACACATTATTCCTGCTTTTCCTGTCTCTCACACACATTGTTCCTGCTTTTCCTGTATCTCACACACATTGTTCCTGCTTTTCCTGTATCTCACACACATTGTTCATGTTTCCTGTCTCTCACACACATTGTTCCTGCTTTTCCTGTCTCTCACACACATTGTTCATGTTTCCTGTCTCTCACACACATTGTTCCTGCTTTTCCTGTCTCTCACACACATTGTTCCTGCTTTTCCTGTCTCTCACACACATTGTTCCTGCTTTTCCTGTATCTCACACACATTGTTCATGTTTCCTGTCTCTCACACACATTGTTCCTGCTTTTCCTGTATCTCACACACATTGTTCATGTTTCCTGTCTCTCACACACATTGTTCCTGCTTTTCCTGTCTCTCACACACATTGTTCCTGCTTTTCCTGTCTCTCACACACATTATTCCTGCTTTTCCTGTATCTCACACACATTGTTCATGTTTCCTGTATCTCTCACACATTGTTCCTGCTTTTCCTGTATCTCACACACATTGTTCCTGCTTTTCCTGTATCTCACACACATTGTTCCTGCTTTTCCTGTATCTCACACACATTGTTCCTGCTTTTCCTGTATCTCACACACATTGTTCCTGCTTTTCCTGTATCTCACACACATTGTTCATGTTTCCTGTATCTCACACACATTGTTCATGTTTCCTGTCTCACACACACATTGTTCCTGCTTTTCCTGTATCTCACACACATTGTTCATGTTTCCTGTATCTCACACACATTGTTCCTGCTTTTCCTGTCTCTCACACACATTGTTCATGTTTCCTGTCTCTCACACACATTGTTCCTGCTTTTCCTGTATCTCACACACATTGTTCATGTTTCCTGTATCTCACACACATTGTTCATGTTTCCTGTATCTCACACACATTGTTCATGTTTCCTGTCTCACACACACATTGTTCCTGCTTTTCCTGTATCTCACACACATTGTTCCTGCTTTTCCTGTATCTCACACACATTGTTCCTGCTTTTCCTGTATCTCACACACATTGTTCCTGCTTTTCCTGTATCTCACACACATTGTTCATGTTTCCTGTCTCTCACACACATTGTTCCTGCTTTTCCTGTCTCTCACACACATTGTTCATGTTTCCTGTCTCTCACACACATTGTTCCTGCTTTTCCTGTCTCTCACACACATTGTTCCTGCTTTTCCTGTCTCTCACACACATTGTTCCTGCTTTTCCTGTATCTCACACACATTGTTCATGTTTCCTGTCTCTCACACACATTGTTCCTGCTTTTCCTGTATCTCACACACATTGTTCATGTTTCCTGTCTCTCACACACATTGTTCCTGCTTTTCCTGTCTCTCACACACATTGTTCCTGCTTTTCCTGTCTCTCACACACATTATTCCTGCTTTTCCTGTATCTCACACACATTGTTCATGTTTCCTGTATCTCTCACACATTGTTCCTGCTTTTCCTGTATCTCACACACATTGTTCCTGCTTTTCCTGTATCTCACACACATTGTTCCTGCTTTTCCTGTATCTCACACACATTGTTCCTGCTTTTCCTGTATCTCACACACATTGTTCCTGCTTTTCCTGTATCTCACACACATTGTTCATGTTTCCTGTATCTCACACACATTGTTCATGTTTCCTGTCTCACACACACATTGTTCCTGCTTTTCCTGTATCTCACACACATTGTTCATGTTTCCTGTATCTCACACACATTGTTCCTGCTTTTCCTGTCTCTCACACACATTGTTCATGTTTCCTGTCTCTCACACACATTGTTCCTGCTTTTCCTGTATCTCACACACATTGTTCATGTTTCCTGTATCTCACACACATTGTTCATGTTTCCTGTATCTCACACACATTGTTCATGTTTCCTGTCTCACACACACATTGTTCCTGCTTTTCCTGTATCTCACACACATTGTTCCTGCTTTTCCTGTATCTCACACACATTGTTCCTGCTTTTCCTGTCTCACACACACATTGTTCCTGCTTTTCCTGTCTCTCACACACATTGTTCCTGCTTTTCCTGTATCTCACACACATTGTTCCTGCTTTTCCTGTATCTCACACACATTGTTCATGTTTCCTGTCTCTCTCACACATTGTTCCTGCTTTTCCTGTATCTCACACACATTGTTCCTGCTTTTCCTGTATCTCACACACATTGTTCCTGCTTTTCCTGTATCTCACACACATTGTTCCTGCTTTTCCTGTATCTCACACACATTGTTCATGTTTCCTGTCTCTCACACACATTGTTCCTGCTTTTCCTGTCTCTCACACACATTGTTCCTGCTTTTCCTGTATCTCACACACATTGTTCCTGCTTTTCCTGTATCTCACACACATTGTTCATGTTTCCTGTATCTCACACACATTGTTCCTGCTTTTCCTGTCTCTCACACACATTGTTCCTGCTTTTCCTGTATCTCACACACATTGTTCCTGCTTTTCCTGTATCTCACACACATTGTTCATGTTTCCTGTCTCTCACACACATTGTTCCTGCTTTTCCTGTCTCTCACACACATTGTTCCTGCTTTTCCTGTCTCTCACACACATTGTTCCTGCTTTTCCTGTCTCTCACACACATTGTTCATGTTTCCTGTCTCTCACACACATTATTCCTGCTTTTCCTGTATCTCACACACATTGTTCATGTTTCCTGTCTCACACACACATTGTTCCTGCTTTTCCTGTATCTCACACACATTGTTCCTGCTTTTCCTGTCTCTCACACACATTGTTCCTGCTTTTCCTGTCTGTCACACACATTGTTCCTGCTTTTCTTGTCTCTCACACACATTGTTCCTGCTTTTCTTGTCTCTCACACACATTGTTCCTGCTTTTCCTGTCTCTCACACACATTGTTCCTGCTTTTCCTGTCTGTCACACACATTGTTCCTGCTTTTCTTGTCTCTCACACACATTGTTCCTGCTTTTCTTGTCTCTCACACACATTGTTCCTGCTTTTCCTGTCTCTCTCACACATTGTTCCTGCTTTTCCTGTCTCTCTCACACATTGTTCATGTTTCCTGTCTCTCACACACATTGTTCATGTTTCCTGTCTCTCTCACACATTGTTCCTGCTTTTCCTGTCTCTCTCACACATTGTTCCTGCTTTTCCTGTCTCTCTCACACATTGTTCCTGCTTTTCCTGTCTCTCACACACATCGTTCCTGCTTTTCCTGTCTCTCTCACACATTGTTCATGTTTCCTGTCTCTCACACACATTATTCCTGCTTTTCCTGTATCTCACACACATTGTTCATGTTTCCTGTATCTCTCACACATTGTTCCTGCTTTTCCTGTATCTCACACACATTGTTCCTGCTTTTCCTGTAGCTCACACACATTATTCCTGCTTTTCCTGTATCTCACACACATTGTTCATGTTTCCTGTATCTCTCACACATTGTTCCTGCTTTTCCTGTATCTCACACACATTGTTCCTGCTTTTCCTGTATCTCACACACATTGTTCCTGCTTTTCCTGTATCTCACACACATTGTTCCTGCTTTTCCTGTATCTCACACACATTGTTCATGTTTCCTGTATCTCACACACATTGTTCATGTTTCCTGTATCTCACACACATTGTTCATGTTTCCTGTCTCACACACACATTGTTCCTGCTTTTCCTGTATCTCACACACATTGTTCATGTTTCCTGTATCTCACACACATTGTTCCTGCTTTTCCTGTCTCTCACACACATTGTTCATGTTTCCTGTATCTCACACACATTGTTCCTGCTTTTCCTGTCTCACACACACATTGTTCCTGCTTTTCCTGTCTCTCACACACATTGTTCCTGCTTTTCCTGTATCTCACACACATTGTTCATGTTTCCTGTCTCTCACACACATTGTTCCTGCTTTTCCTGTCTCTCACACACATTGTTCCTGCTTTTCCTGTCTCTCACACACATTATTCCTGCTTTTCCTGTAGCTCACACACATTGTTCATGTTTCCTGTATCTCTCACACATTGTTCCTGCTTTTCCTGTCACACACACATTGTTCCTGCTTTTCCTGTATCTCACACACATTGTTCCTGCTTTTCCTGTGTCTCACACACATTGTTCCTGCTTTTCCTGTATCTCACACACATTGTTCATGTTTCCTGTATCTCACACACATTGTTCATGTTTCCTGTATCTCACACACATTGTTCATGTTTCCTGTCTCACACACACATTGTTCCTGCTTTTCCTGTATCTCACACACATTGTTCATGTTTCCTGTATCTCACACACATTGTTCCTGCTTTTCCTGTCTCTCACACACATTGTTCATGTTTCCTGTCTCTCACACACATTGTTCCTGCTTTTCCTGTCTCTCACACACATTGTTCCTGCTTTTCCTGTCTCTCACACACATTGTTCATGTTTCCTGTCTCTCTCACACATTGTTCCTGCTTTTCCTGTCACACACACATTGTTCCTGCTTTTCCTGTATCTCACACACATTGTTCCTGCTTTTCCTGTCTCTCACACACATTGTTCCTGCTTTTCCTGTCTCACACACACATTGTTCCTGCTTTTCCTGTCTCTCACACACATTGTTCATGTTTCCTGTCTCTCTCACACATTGTTCCTGCTTTTCCTGTCACACACACATTGTTCCTGCTTTTCCTGTATCTCACACACATTGTTCCTGCTTTTCCTGTCTCTCACACACATTGTTCATGTTTCCTGTCTCTCACACACATTGTTCCTGCTTTTCCTGTCTCTCACACACATTGTTCCTGCTTTTCCTGTCTCTCACACACATTGTTCCTGCTTTTCCTGTCTCTCACACACATTGTTCCTGCTTTTCCTGTCTCTCACACACATTGTTCCTGCTTTTCCTGTCTCTCACACACATTATTCCTGCTTTTCCTGTATCTCACACACATTGTTCATGTTTCCTGTCTCACACACACATTGTTCCTGCTTTTCCTGTATCTCACACACATTGTTCCTGCTTTTCCTGTCTCTCACACACATTGTTCCTGCTTTTCCTGTCTGTCACACACATTGTTCCTGCTTTTCTTGTCTCTCACACACATTGTTCCTGCTTTTCTTGTCTCTCACACACATTGTTCCTGCTTTTCCTGTCTCTCACACACATTGTTCCTGCTTTTCCTGTCTGTCACACACATTGTTCCTGCTTTTCTTGTCTCTCACACACATTGTTCCTGCTTTTCTTGTCTCTCACACACATTGTTCCTGCTTTTCCTGTCTCTCTCACACATTGTTCCTGCTTTTCCTGTCTCTCTCACACATTGTTCATGTTTCCTGTCTCTCACACACATTGTTCATGTTTCCTGTCTCTCTCACACATTGTTCCTGCTTTTCCTGTCTCTCTCACACATTGTTCCTGCTTTTCCTGTCTCTCACACACATCGTTCCTGCTTTTCCTGTCTCTCTCACACATTGTTCATGTTTCCTGTCTCTCACACACATTGTTCCTGCTTTTCCTGTATCTCACACACATTGTTCATGTTTCCTGTATCTCACACACATTGTTCCTGCTTTTCCTGTATCTCACACACATTGTTCATGTTTCCTGTATCTCACACACATTGTTCATGTTTCCTGTATCTCACACACATTGTTCATGTTTCCTGTCTCACACACACATTGTTCCTGCTTTTCCTGTATCTCACACACATTGTTCATGTTTCCTGTCTCTCTCACACATTGTTCCTGCTTTTCCTGTCACACACACATTGTTCCTGCTTTTCCTGTATCTCACACACATTGTTCCTGCTTTTCCTGTCTCTCACACACATTGTTCATGTTTCCTGTCTCTCACACACATTGTTCCTGCTTTTCCTGTCTCTCACACACATTGTTCCTGCTTTTCCTGTCTCTCACACACATTGTTCCTGCTTTTCCTGTCTCTCACACACATTGTTCATGTTTCCTGTCTCTCACACACATTATTCCTGCTTTTCCTGTATCTCACACACATTGTTCATGTTTCCTGTCTCACACACACATTGTTCCTGCTTTTCCTGTATCTCACACACATTGTTCCTGCTTTTCCTGTCTGTCACACACATTGTTCCTGCTTTTCTTGTCTCTCACACACATTGTTCCTGCTTTTCTTGTCTCTCACACACATTGTTCCTGCTTTTCCTGTCTCTCACACACATTGTTCCTGCTTTTCCTGTCTGTCACACACATTGTTCCTGCTTTTCTTGTCTCTCACACACATTGTTCCTGCTTTTCTTGTCTCTCACACACATTGTTCCTGCTTTTCCTGTCTCTCTCACACATTGTTCCTGCTTTTCCTGTCTCTCTCACACATTGTTCATGTTTCCTGTCTCTCACACACATTGTTCATGTTTCCTGTCTCTCTCACACATTGTTCCTGCTTTTCCTGTCTCTCTCACACATTGTTCCTGCTTTTCCTGTCTCTCTCACACATTGTTCCTGCTTTTCCTGTCTCTCACACACATCGTTCCTGCTTTTCCTGTCTCTCTCACACATTGTTCATGTTTCCTGTCTCTCACACACATTGTTCCTGCTTTTCCTGTCTCTCACACACATTATTCCTGCTTTTCCTGTATCTCACACACATTGTTCATGTTTCCTGTATCTCTCACACATTGTTCCTGCTTTTCCTGTATCTCACACACATTGTTCCTGCTTTTCCTGTATCTCACACACATTGTTCCTGCTTTTCCTGTATCTCACACACATTGTTCATGTTTCCTGTATCTCACACACATTGTTCATGTTTCCTGTATCTCACACACATTGTTCATGTTTCCTGTCTCACACACACATTGTTCCTGCTTTTCCTGTATCTCACACACATTGTTCATGTTTCCTGTATCTCACACACATTGTTCCTGCTTTTCCTGTCTCTCACACACATTGTTCATGTTTCCTGTATCTCACACACATTGTTCCTGCTTTTCCTGTCTCACACACACATTGTTCCTGCTTTTCCTGTCTCTCACACACATTGTTCCTGCTTTTCCTGTATCTCACACACATTGTTCATGTTTCCTGTCTCTCACACACATTGTTCCTGCTTTTCCTGTCTCTCACACACATTGTTCCTGCTTTTCCTGTCTCTCACACACATTATTCCTGCTTTTCCTGTATCTCACACACATTGTTCATGTTTCCTGTATCTCTCACACATTGTTCCTGCTTTTCCTGTATCTCACACACATTGTTCCTGCTTTTCCTGTATCTCACACACATTGTTCCTGCTTTTCCTGTATCTCACACACATTGTTCATGTTTCCTGTATCTCACACACATTGTTCATGTTTCCTGTATCTCACACACATTGTTCATGTTTCCTGTCTCACACACACATTGTTCCTGCTTTTCCTGTATCTCACACACATTGTTCATGTTTCCTGTATCTCACACACATTGTTCCTGCTTTTCCTGTCTCTCACACACATTGTTCATGTTTCCTGTCTCTCACACACATTGTTCCTGCTTTTCCTGTCTCTCACACACATTGTTCCTGCTTTTCCTGTCTCTCACACACATTGTTCATGTTTCCTGTCTCTCTCACACATTGTTCCTGCTTTTCCTGTCACACACACATTGTTCCTGCTTTTCCTGTATCTCACACACATTGTTCCTGCTTTTCCTGTCTCTCACACACATTGTTCCTGCTTTTCCTGTCTCACACACACATTGTTCCTGCTTTTCCTGTCTCTCACACACATTGTTCATGTTTCCTGTCTCTCTCACACATTGTTCCTGCTTTTCCTGTCACACACACATTGTTCCTGCTTTTCCTGTATCTCACACACATTGTTCCTGCTTTTCCTGTCTCTCACACACATTGTTCATGTTTCCTGTCTCTCACACACATTGTTCCTGCTTTTCCTGTCTCTCACACACATTGTTCCTGCTTTTCCTGTCTCTCACACACATTGTTCCTGCTTTTCCTGTCTCTCACACACATTGTTCATGTTTCCTGTCTCTCACACACATTATTCCTGCTTTTCCTGTATCTCACACACATTGTTCATGTTTCCTGTCTCACACACACATTGTTCCTGCTTTTCCTGTATCTCACACACATTGTTCCTGCTTTTCCTGTCTCTCACACACATTGTTCCTGCTTTTCCTGTCTGTCACACACATTGTTCCTGCTTTTCTTGTCTCTCACACACATTGTTCCTGCTTTTCTTGTCTCTCACACACATTGTTCCTGCTTTTCCTGTCTCTCACACACATTGTTCCTGCTTTTCCTGTCTGTCACACACATTGTTCCTGCTTTTCTTGTCTCTCACACACATTGTTCCTGCTTTTCTTGTCTCTCACACACATTGTTCCTGCTTTTCCTGTCTCTCTCACACATTGTTCCTGCTTTTCCTGTCTCTCTCACACATTGTTCATGTTTCCTGTCTCTCACACACATTGTTCATGTTTCCTGTCTCTCTCACACATTGTTCCTGCTTTTCCTGTCTCTCTCACACATTGTTCCTGCTTTTCCTGTCTCTCACACACATCGTTCCTGCTTTTCCTGTCTCTCTCACACATTGTTCATGTTTCCTGTCTCTCACACACATTGTTCCTGCTTTTCCTGTCTCTCACACACATTATTCCTGCTTTTCCTGTATCTCACACACATTGTTCATGTTTCCTGTATCTCTCACACATTGTTCCTGCTTTTCCTGTATCTCACACACATTGTTCCTGCTTTTCCTGTATCTCACACACATTGTTCCTGCTTTTCCTGTATCTCACACACATTGTTCATGTTTCCTGTATCTCACACACATTGTTCATGTTTCCTGTATCTCACACACATTGTTCATGTTTCCTGTCTCACACACACATTGTTCCTGCTTTTCCTGTATCTCACACACATTGTTCATGTTTCCTGTATCTCACACACATTGTTCCTGCTTTTCCTGTCTCTCACACACATTGTTCATGTTTCCTGTCTCACACACACATTGTTCCTGCTTTTCCTGTATCTCACACACATTGTTCATGTTTCCTGTATCTCACACACATTGTTCCTGCTTTTCCTGTCTCACACACACATTGTTCCTGCTTTTCCTGTCTCTCACACACATTGTTCCTGCTTTTCCTGTATCTCACACACATTGTTCATGTTTCCTGTCTCTCACACACATTGTTCCTGCTTTTCCTGTCTCTCACACACATTGTTCCTGCTTTTCCTGTCTCTCACACACATTATTCCTGCTTTTCCTGTATCTCACACACATTGTTCATGTTTCCTGTATCTCTCACACATTGTTCCTGCTTTTCCTGTATCTCACACACATTGTTCCTGCTTTTCCTGTATCTCACACACATTGTTCCTGCTTTTCCTGTATCTCACACACATTGTTCATGTTTCCTGTATCTCACACACATTGTTCATGTTTCCTGTATCTCACACACATTGTTCATGTTTCCTGTCTCACACACACATTGTTCCTGCTTTTCCTGTATCTCACACACATTGTTCATGTTTCCTGTATCTCACACACATTGTTCCTGCTTTTCCTGTCTCTCACACACATTGTTCATGTTTCCTGTCTCTCACACACATTGTTCCTGCTTTTCCTGTCTCTCACACACATTGTTCCTGCTTTTCCTGTCTCTCACACACATTGTTCATGTTTCCTGTCTCTCTCACACATTGTTCCTGCTTTTCCTGTCACACACACATTGTTCCTGCTTTTCCTGTATCTCACACACATTGTTCCTGCTTTTCCTGTCTCTCACACACATTGTTCCTGCTTTTCCTGTCTCACACACACATTGTTCCTGCTTTTCCTGTCTCTCACACACATTGTTCATGTTTCCTGTCTCTCTCACACATTGTTCCTGCTTTTCCTGTCACACACACATTGTTCCTGCTTTTCCTGTATCTCACACACATTGTTCCTGCTTTTCCTGTCTCTCACACACATTGTTCATGTTTCCTGTCTCTCACACACATTGTTCCTGCTTTTCCTGTCTCTCACACACATTGTTCCTGCTTTTCCTGTCTCTCACACACATTGTTCCTGCTTTTCCTGTCTCTCACACACATTGTTCATGTTTCCTGTCTCTCACACACATTATTCCTGCTTTTCCTGTATCTCACACACATTGTTCATGTTTCCTGTCTCACACACACATTGTTCCTGCTTTTCCTGTATCTCACACACATTGTTCCTGCTTTTCCTGTCTCTCACACACATTGTTCCTGCTTTTCCTGTCTGTCACACACATTGTTCCTGCTTTTCTTGTCTCTCACACACATTGTTCCTGCTTTTCTTGTCTCTCACACACATTGTTCCTGCTTTTCCTGTATCTCACACACATTGTTCCTGCTTTTCCTGTCTCTCACACACATTGTTCCTGCTTTTCCTGTCTCACACACACATTGTTCCTGCTTTTCCTGTCTCTCACACACATTGTTCATGTTTCCTGTCTCTCTCACACATTGTTCCTGCTTTTCCTGTCACACACACATTGTTCCTGCTTTTCCTGTATCTCACACACATTGTTCCTGCTTTTCCTGTCTCTCACACACATTGTTCATGTTTCCTGTCTCTCACACACATTGTTCCTGCTTTTCCTGTCTCTCACACACATTGTTCCTGCTTTTCCTGTCTCTCACACACATTGTTCCTGCTTTTCCTGTCTCTCACACACATTGTTCATGTTTCCTGTCTCTCACACACATTATTCCTGCTTTTCCTGTATCTCACACACATTGTTCATGTTTCCTGTCTCACACACACATTGTTCCTGCTTTTCCTGTATCTCACACACATTGTTCCTGCTTTTCCTGTCTCTCACACACATTGTTCCTGCTTTTCCTGTCTGTCACACACATTGTTCCTGCTTTTCTTGTCTCTCACACACATTGTTCCTGCTTTTCTTGTCTCTCACACACATTGTTCCTGCTTTTCCTGTCTCTCACACACATTGTTCCTGCTTTTCCTGTCTGTCACACACATTGTTCCTGCTTTTCTTGTCTCTCACACACATTGTTCCTGCTTTTCTTGTCTCTCACACACATTGTTCCTGCTTTTCCTGTCTCTCTCACACATTGTTCCTGCTTTTCCTGTCTCTCTCACACATTGTTCATGTTTCCTGTCTCTCACACACATTGTTCATGTTTCCTGTCTCTCTCACACATTGTTCCTGCTTTTCCTGTCTCTCTCACACATTGTTCCTGCTTTTCCTGTCTCTCACACACATCATTCCTGCTTTTCCTGTCTCTCTCACACATTGTTCATGTTTCCTGTCTCTCACACACATTGTTCCTGCTTTTCCTGTCTCTCACACACATTATTCCTGCTTTTCCTGTATCTCACACACATTGTTCATGTTTCCTGTATCTCTCACACATTGTTCCTGCTTTTCCTGTATCTCACACACATTGTTCCTGCTTTTCCTGTATCTCACACACATTGTTCCTGCTTTTCCTGTATCTCACACACATTGTTCATGTTTCCTGTATCTCACACACATTGTTCATGTTTCCTGTATCTCACACACATTGTTCATGTTTCCTGTCTCACACACACATTGTTCCTGCTTTTCCTGTATCTCACACACATTGTTCATGTTTCCTGTATCTCACACACATTGTTCCTGCTTTTCCTGTCTCTCACACACATTGTTCATGTTTCCTGTCTCACACACACATTGTTCCTGCTTTTCCTGTATCTCACACACATTGTTCATGTTTCCTGTATCTCACACACATTGTTCCTGCTTTTCCTGTCTCACACACACATTGTTCCTGCTTTTCCTGTCTCTCACACACATTGTTCCTGCTTTTCCTGTATCTCACACACATTGTTCATGTTTCCTGTCTCTCACACACATTGTTCCTGCTTTTCCTGTCTCTCACACACATTGTTCCTGCTTTTCCTGTCTCTCACACACATTATTCCTGCTTTTCCTGTATCTCACACACATTGTTCATGTTTCCTGTATCTCTCACACATTGTTCCTGCTTTTCCTGTATCTCACACACATTGTTCCTGCTTTTCCTGTATCTCACACACATTGTTCCTGCTTTTCCTGTATCTCACACACATTGTTCATGTTTCCTGTATCTCACACACATTGTTCATGTTTCCTGTATCTCACACACATTGTTCATGTTTCCTGTCTCACACACACATTGTTCCTGCTTTTCCTGTATCTCACACACATTGTTCATGTTTCCTGTATCTCACACACATTGTTCCTGCTTTTCCTGTCTCTCACACACATTGTTCATGTTTCCTGTCTCTCACACACATTGTTCCTGCTTTTCCTGTCTCTCACACACATTGTTCCTGCTTTTCCTGTCTCTCACACACATTGTTCATGTTTCCTGTCTCTCTCACACATTGTTCCTGCTTTTCCTGTCACACACACATTGTTCCTGCTTTTCCTGTATCTCACACACATTGTTCCTGCTTTTCCTGTCTCTCACACACATTGTTCCTGCTTTTCCTGTCTCACACACACATTGTTCCTGCTTTTCCTGTCTCTCACACACATTGTTCATGTTTCCTGTCTCTCTCACACATTGTTCCTGCTTTTCCTGTCACACACACATTGTTCCTGCTTTTCCTGTATCTCACACACATTGTTCCTGCTTTTCCTGTCTCTCACACACATTGTTCATGTTTCCTGTCTCTCACACACATTGTTCCTGCTTTTCCTGTCTCTCACACACATTGTTCCTGCTTTTCCTGTCTCTCACACACATTGTTCCTGCTTTTCCTGTCTCTCACACACATTGTTCATGTTTCCTGTCTCTCACACACATTATTCCTGCTTTTCCTGTATCTCACACACATTGTTCATGTTTCCTGTCTCACACACACATTGTTCCTGCTTTTCCTGTATCTCACACACATTGTTCCTGCTTTTCCTGTCTCTCACACACATTGTTCCTGCTTTTCATGTCTGTCACACACATTGTTCCTGCTTTTCTTGTCTCTCACACACATTGTTCCTGCTTTTCTTGTCTCTCACACACATTGTTCCTGCTTTTCCTGTCTCTCACACACATTGTTCCTGCTTTTCCTGTCTGTCACACACATTGTTCCTGCTTTTCTTGTCTCTCACACACATTGTTCCTGCTTTTCTTGTCTCTCACACACATTGTTCCTGCTTTTCCTGTCTCTCTCACACATTGTTCCTGCTTTTCCTGTCTCTCTCACACATTGTTCATGTTTCCTGTCTCTCACACACATTGTTCATGTTTCCTGTCTCTCTCACACATTGTTCCTGCTTTTCCTGTCTCTCTCACACATTGTTCCTGCTTTTCCTGTCTCTCACACACATCGTTCCTGCTTTTCCTGTCTCTCTCACACATTGTTCATGTTTCCTGTCTCTCACACACATTGTTCCTGTTTTTCCTGTCTCTCACACACATCGTTCCTGCTTTTCCTGTCTCTCACACACATTGTTCATGTTTCCTGTCTCTCACACACATTGTTCCTGCTTTTCCTGTCTCTCACACACATTGTTCCTGTTTTTCCTGTCTCTCACACACATTGTTCCTGCTTTTCCTGTCTCTCACACACATTGTTCCTGCTTTTCCTGTCTCTCACACACATTGTTCCTGTTTTTCCTGTCTCTCACACACATCGTTCCTGCTTTTCCTGTCTCTCACACACATTGTTCATGTTTCCTGTCTCTCACACACATTGTTCCTGCTTTTCCTGTCTGTCACACACATTGTTCCTGCTTTTCTTGTCTCTCACACACATTGTTCCTGCTTTTCCTGTCTCTCTCACACATTGTTCCTGCTTTTCCTGTCTCTCACACACATCGTTCCTGCTTTTCCTGTCTCTCTCACACATTGTTCATGTTTCCTGTCTCTCACACACATTGTTCCTGCTTTTCCTGTCTGTCACACACATTGTTCCTGCTTTTCTTGTCTCTCACACACATTGTTCCTGTTTTTCCTGTCTCTCACACACATTGTTCCTGTTTTTCCTGTCTCTCACACACATTGTTCCTGATTTTCCTTTCTCTCACACACATTGTTCCTGTTTTTCCTGTCTCTCACACACATTGTTCCTGCTTTTCCTGTCTCTCACACACATTGTTCCTGTTTTTCCTGTCTCTCACACACATTGTTCCTGTTTTTCCTGTCTCTCACACACATTGTTCCTGCTTTTCCTGTCTCTCACACACATTGTTCCTGTTTTTCCTGTCTCTCACACACATTGTTCCTGTTTTTCCTGTCTCTCACACACATTGTTCCTGTTTTTCCTGTCTCTCACACACATTGTTCCTGTTTTTCCTGTCTCTCACACACATTGTTCCTGTTTTTCCTGTCTCTCACACACATTGTTCCTGTTTTTCCTGTCTCTCACACACATTGTTCCTGTTTTTCCTGTCTCTCACACACATTGTTCCTGCTTTTCCTGTCTCTCACACACATTGTTCCTGTTTTTCCTGTCTCTCACACACATTGTTCCTGTTTTTCCTGTCTCTCACACACATTGTTCCTGTTTTTCCTGTCTCTCACACACATTGTTCCTGATTTTCCTGTCTCTCACACACATTGTTCCTGTTTTTCCTGTCTCTCACACACATTGTTCCTGTTTTTCCTGTCTCTCACACACATTGTTCCTGTTTTTCCTGTCTCTCACACACATTGTTCCTGTTTTTCCTGTCTCTCACACACATTGTTCCTGTTTTTCCTGTCTCTCACACACATTGTTCCTGTTTTTCCTGTCTCTCACACACATTGTTCCTGTTTTTCCTGTCTCTCACACACATTGTTCCTGTTTTTCCTGTATCTCACACACATTGTTCCTGTTTTTCCTGTCTCTCACACACATTGTTCCTGTTTTTCCTGTCTCTCACACACATTGTTCCTGTTTTTCCTGTCTCTCACACACATTGTTCCTGTTTTTCCTGTCTCTCACACACATTGTTCCTGTTTTTCCTGTCTCTCACACACATTGTTCCTGTTTTTCCTGTCTCTCACACACATTGTTCCTGATTTTCCTTTCTCTCACACACATTGTTCCTGTTTTTCCTGTCTCTCACACACATTGTTCCTGTTTTTCCTGTCTCTCACACACATTGTTCCTGCTTTTCCTGTCTCTCACACACATCGTTCCTGTTTTTCCTGTCTCTCACACACATTGTTCCTGTTTTTCCTGTATCTCACACACATTGTTCCTGTTTTTCCTGTCTCTCACACACATTGTTCCTGATTTTCCTTTCTCTCACACACATTGTTCCTGTTTTTCCTGTCTCTCACACACATTGTTCCTGATTTTCCTTTCTCTCACACAAATTGTTCCTGATTTTCCTTTCTCTCACACACATCGTTCATGTTTCCTGTCTCTCACACACATTGTTCCTGCTTTTCCTGTCTCTCACACACATCGTTCATGTTTTTCCTGTCTCTCACACACATCGTTCATGCTTCCTGTCTCTCACACACATTGTTCCTGTTTTTCCTGTCTCTCACACACATTGTTCCTGTTTTTCCTGTCTCTCACACACATCGTTCATGTTTCCTGTCTCTCACACACATTGTTCCTGCTTTTCCTGTCTCTCACACACATTGTTCCTGTTTTTCCTGTCTCTCACACACATCGTTCATGTTTCCTGTCTCTCACACACATTGTTCCTGATTTTCCTTTCTCTCACACACATTGTTCCTGTTTTTCCTGTCTCTCACACACATTGTTCCTGCTTTTCCTGTCTCTCACACACATCGTTCATGTTTTTCCTGTCTCTCACACACATTGTTCCTGATTTTCCTTTCTCTCACACACATTGTTCCTGTTTTTCCTGTCTCTCACACACATTGTTCCTGATTTTCCTTTCTCTCACACACATTGTTCCTGTTTTTCCTGTCTCTCACACACATTGTTCCTGTTTTTCCTGTCTCTCACACACATTGTTCCTGTTTTTCCTGTCTCTCACACACATCGTTCATGTTTTTCCTGTCTCTCACACACATTGTTCCTGATTTTCCTTTCTCTCACACACATTGTTCCTGTTTTTCCTGTCTCTCACACACATTGTTCCTGATTTTCCTTTCTCTCACACACATTGTTCCTGTTTTTCCTGTATCTCACACACATTGTTCCTGATTTTCCTTTCTCTCACACACATTGTTCCTGTTTTTCCTGTCTCTCACACACATTGTTCCTGTTTTTCCTGTCTCTCACACACATTGTTCCTGCTTTTCCTGTCTCTCACACACATTGTTCCTGCTTTTCCTGTCTCTCACACACATCGTTCCTGTTTTTCCTGTCTCTCACACACATTGTTCCTGTTTTTCCTGTATCTCACACACATTGTTCCTGTTTTTCCTGTCTCTCACACACATTGTTCCTGATTTTCCTTTCTCTCACACACATTGTTCCTGTTTTTCCTGTCTCTCACACACATTGTTCCTGATTTTCCTTTCTCTCACACACATTGTTCCTGATTTTCCTTTCTCTCACACACATTGTTCCTGTTTTTCCTGTATCTCACACACATTGTTCCTGTTTTTCCTGTCTCTCACACACATTGTTCATGTTTTTCCTGTATCTCACACACATTGTTCCTGTTTTTCCTGTCTCTCACACACATTGTTCCTGATTTTCCTTTCTCTCACACACATTGTTCCTGATTTTCCTTTCTCTCACACACATTGTTCCTGTTTTTCCTGTATCTCACACACATTGTTCCTGTTTTTCCTGTCTCTCACACACATTGTTCCTGATTTTCCTTTCTCTCACACACATTGTTCCTGTTTTTCCTGTCTCTCACACACATTGTTCCTGATTTTCCTTTCTCTCACACACATTGTTCCTGATTTTCCTTTCTCTCACACACATTGTTCCTGCTTTTCCTGTATCTCACACACATTGTTCATGTTTCCTGTATCTCGCACACATTGTTCATGTTTCCTGTATCTCACACACATTGTTCATGTTTCCTGTATCTCACACACATTGTTCATGTTTCCTGTCTCACACACACATTGTTCCTGCTTTTCCTGTATCTCACACACATTGTTCCTGCTTTTCCTGTCTCTCACACACATTGTTCCTGCTTTTCCTGTCTCTCACACACATTGTTCCTGATTTTCCTTTCTCTCACACACATTGTTCCTGCTTTTCCTGTCTCTCACACACATTGTTCCTGCTTTTCCTGTATCTCACACACATTGTTCATGTTTCCTGTCTCTCACACACATTGTTCCTGCTTTTCCTGTCTCTCACACACATTGTTCCTGATTTTCCTGTCTCTCACACACATTGTTCCTGATTTTCCTTTCTCTCACACACTTTGTTCCTGCTTTTCCTGTCTCTCACACACATTGTTCCTGATTTTCCTTTCTCTCACACACATTGTTCCTGTTTTTCCTGTCTCTCACACACATTGTTCCTGTTTTTCCTGTCTCTCACACACATTGTTCCTGATTTTCCTTTCTCTCACACACATTGTTCCTGTTTTTCCTGTCTCTCACACACATTGTTCCTGATTTTCCTTTCTCTCACACACATTGTTCCTGATTTTCCTTTCTCTCACACACATTGTTCCTGTTTTTCCTTTCTCTCACACACATTGTTCCTGTTTTTCCTGTCTCTCACACACATTGTTCCTGATTTTCCTTTCTCTCACACACATTGTTCCTGATTTTCCTTTCTCTCACACACATTGTTCCTGTTTTTCCTGTCTCTCACACACATCGTTCATGTTTCCTTTCTCTCACACACATTGTTCCTGTTTTTCCTGTCTCTCACACACATTGTTCCTGCTTTTCCTGTATCTCACACACATTGTTCATGTTTCCTGTATCTCACACACATTGTTCATGTTTCCTGTATCTCACACACATCGTTCATGTTTCCTTTCTCTCACACACATTGTTCCTGATTTTCCTTTCTCTCACACACATTGTTCCTGCTTTTCCTGTATCTCACACACATTGTTCCTGCTTTTCCTGTCTCTCACACACATTGTTCCTGCTTTTCCTGTCTCTCACACACATTATTCCTGCTTTTCCTGTCTCTCACACACATTGTTCCTGCTTTTCCTGTCTCACACACACATTGTTCCTGCTTTTCCTGTCTCACACACACATTGTTCCTGCTTTTCCTGTATCTCACACACATTGTTCCTGCTTTTCCTGTATCTCACACACATTGTTCCTGCTTTTCCTGTCTCTCACACACATTGTTCCTGCTTTTCCTGTCTCTCACACACATTATTCCTGCTTTTCCTGTCTCTCACACACATTGTTCCTGATTTTCCTTTCTCTCACACACATTGTTCCTGCTTTTCCTGTCTCACACACACATTGTTCCTGCTTTTCCTGTATCTCACACACATTGTTCCTGCTTTTCCTGTCTCTCACACACATTGTTCCTGCTTTTCCTGTCTCTCACACACATTATTCCTGCTTTTCCTGTCTCTCACACACATTGTTCCTGCTTTTCCTGTCTCTCACACACATTGTTCCTGCTTTTCCTGTCTCTCACACACATTGTTCCTGATTTTCCTTTCTCTCACACACATTGTTCCTGCTTTTCCTGTCTCTCACACACATTGTTCCTGCTTTTCCTGTCTCTCACACACATTGTTCCTGATTTTCCTTTCTCTCACACACATCGTTCATGTTTCCTGTCTCACACATCCACATTGTCTGTGCTTCCTATGTCACACACACATTGCTCATACTGTAAAATGTTCTGGAGAAACGAGTGTAAATTATATGGAAAACAAAAATGACTGATGGTCTTTTCATCATTTGGTCCTCGGCGATGTTGTCTTCCTTTCAAACAAGTCGGTATTGGGGTTACCTGAGCTGCACCTGCTCCTGTTTAGCTTTCATTTTTCCCATTATTCGACTTCCTCTAAATTTGCACTTGAACCTTATCGAGTCGAGGAGGCAAGGATTGTTTTGCACCTTTCAAACAAGAATCTCAATACTAATTGTAATGTTTCTTTTCCCTTGCACAAAAATGCATTGGGTACGTCACAGTATCATCACAATTGGGTACGTCACAGTATAGCTGGTATTTTAATTTAAACATTCCTTTTGGTCCCTTTAGATGTGACATTTATCAGCTGTGATTTAAATGTTGTTGCTTCCTGTCAACAGCAGTGTGTGATGGACGGTCTCACATGACTCACGGGTATCATGTGTCGCATGATACCTCGGTGATCATGCACCACTCTTTCCTCCATGACGTGACGGCAACACAGCTGCTTCTTGTGCATCGTGGTGCAGTTTTTTAGACGAGTGTTCCTGTACCTTTATCACTGCAATAACACGATGGCTCAGCTCTATTTCACTCGTTAACTCATTCGCATTCTCTTCCCACGTCCATGTTTATACATTTAGCTCTTGTTTTATATTCCTCCATAGCAAATCCTGCCTTTGTTATTATTTGTCCTCACGTGTATCAAAGTCCACTTTATCTCACTATGTCTGTTATTGCACCTCATAAACAATTGATAGATTATTGTATTTTATCTTTCATTTATCTCTGTCTTTCTCGACTTTGTTTCCCATTCCTAACCCTTTAGGAATTCCGTCAAGGCGCAATCCCTGTTACAGTTGCTACTGCAGTATCATGAACCATGCCTCTCCTGCTTCCTGAACTCTCACCGTGTGTCTCTGTCCTTCACTCAACCATGGGTAGTGCACAGTTCACTGAGACGCTCAGTCACTTCTCCTAATCTTCTCTGTTTGTATTTTTACCTTCTGTCTCTCCGTGCCCCCTCTGTCTTTCTGCATCTCTCGGTGCCCCCTCTGTCTTTCTGCATCTCTCGGTGCCCCCTCTGTCTTTCTGCATCTCTCGGTGCCCCCTCTGTCTTTCTGCATCTCTCGGTGCCCCCTCTGTCTTTCTGCATCTCTCGGTGCCCCCTCTGTCTTTCTGCATCTCTCGGTGCCCCCTCTGTCTTTCTGCATCTCTCGGTGCCCCCTCTGTCTTTCTGCATCTCTCGGTGCCCCCTCTGTCTCTCTGCATCTCTAGGTGCCCCCTCTGTCTTTCTGCATCTCTCGGTGCCCCCTCTGTCTTTCTGCACCTCTCGGTGCCCCCTCTGTCTTTCTGCATCTCTCGGTGCCCCCTCTGTCTCTCTGCATCTCTCGGTGCCCCCTCTGTCTTTCTGCATCTCTCGGTGCCCCCTCTGTCTTTCTGCATCTCTCGGTGCCCCCTCTGTCTTTCTGCATCTCTCGGTGCCCCCTCTGTCTCTCTGCATCTCTCGGTGCCCCCTCTGTCTTTCTGCATCTCTCGGTGCCCCCTCTGTCTTTCTGCATCTCTCGGTGCCCCCTCTGTCTCTCTGCATCTCTCGGTGCCCCCTCTGTCTTTCTGCATCTCTCGGTGCCCCTCTGTCTATCTGTGTCTCTTGGTGCCTCCTGTATATCTGCATCTTGGTGCCCCTTCTGTCTCTCTGCATTTCTCGGTGCCCCCCTGTCTATCTGTGTCTCTTGGTGCCCCCTCTGTCTTTCTGCATTTCTCAGTGCCCCCTCTGTCTGTGTCTCTGCAGGAACATTGCCATTCAAGCTTTTCACTCTCTTTAAATGTAAGATAATTGATGACCAGTACAAGTTCATATCTCATCAAGTTTGGAAAATGATCCTGGATCTAATTACCTCCGCAACCGAAGGTGGATAGAGGTTTTGTTTTCACCCCTGTCTGTTTGTGTGTATGTTTGTCTCTTTGTCTGTCTCTTTGTCTGTCTGTCTTTGAACAAGATATCTCAAAAAGTTGTGGACGGATTCGGACGAAATTTGGCAGAGACGTAGTGTTTGTTAGAAGAACGAAATTATTCGATTTTGGTGAAGATCCGGATCCGGATACTAGAACTTCAAAGTGATTCTTCACCATTGGGAGATAGGGCCAAAAACGATTCATAGCAGGATATCTCAAAAAATTATGGACGAGTTATGAATAAACTTGGTGGCCGAGTTGGTTTGGTGACGAGAACAAGCCAAAGTAAAAAGCTCTTACTCTGCGGAACACCAAAAGGAGCTTTCACAACAACAATGTTGCCCAGCACCCCAAATCGTTGAACCACCAAGACCATTGTTCATGTCGGGTAAATGAAATGGGGAATACGACTGCGGACATTTTGCCTTCGTGTGTGTTTGCAGTTTGGCACTGTGTTCGCCGATTGCGTACCTGGACCCACATTGCTGCTGCTCTGGGATTGGCTGTTTCAGCAAGGTGATGCCTACCTGCTTTTATTCCTCGCACTGGTTCTGATTGTCAATGCAAAGTGAGTTCATTCTTCTCATCTGAACTTTGACCTTTATGAACTTGGATTGCTTTTACACACTTTTGTTTGTGTTTGTTTGCATAACCCGTGTATTTATTTGTAATTTTTTTGGCCTTGTCAAGGAATATCGGTGAAACGCTGATGAGATTAAAAAACTGAATTGGAGGGTTGTGATTGGACATCACTGATGGCCAACACATAATATTAGCCAATCGGTAGCACTTGAAATTCTCCCTGATAATGAAAACAAACTTTTTATTTATTTTTTAAAGCAGAACACGATGAACGCACCAAGACTAAACACTTAATGCCTCCCTCTACAACAACAACAACAACAACAGGCATTTTAAAGGCCATTTTCCCTGCAAGAGCGGGGGTTAGCCTTGCGGGCCCCATGACAATCTTCTCCATTTTGCCATATTTTCTGCATCTCCCCTTGTTAACCCCCTTGCCCGCATTTCTTCTTCGACCATCTTTAGCCAAGTCTTTCTCGGTCTTCCCCGTCCTCTACTTCCTTCCACATTCATTTCCATCACTCTTCTCAACCAGTCACTTTCATCCTTCCTCAACACATGCCCAAACCACCTCAAACTCTCTCTCTTCACAGTATCAATCACAGGCTCTATTCCCATCATCTTTCGCAATTCATCATTTGTCTTCCTCTCTCTCAACGATACTCCGCACATCCGTCGAACCATTCGCATTTCCACCCTTTCCAGCCTTCGTTGCTGTTCTACGTTCATTACCCATGTCTCGCTCCGATAAATCATAACACTTCTCGCACATGCAGCATACACCTTTCCCTTCAGCTTCAACGACACTCCCCTCCTCGTCACCACGCCACTCAGTTCCCGAAACTTCTTCCATGCACATCTCACTCTAGCAACCGTTGCCGAGTCTGATCCACCTTCTCCATTCAGCATGTCTCCTAGGTAACAAAATGTTTTCACACCTTCCAGCTTCACGCCGTCTCCAAGATCCAACTCAACATTTCCTCCATCTGCAGCTCCCTCTGTGCACACCTTACACTTGAATGTAGCTGCCACACTGGTTAATGACCCTCTCAGACCACTACATTTTTGATGAACCCACTCAGCGCACATTGTACATTGAATGGAGTTCACTCCGACACCCTTCCTGCACACAGCACAGGGCCACTTCCCAGTTCTTTCCACCTCACCACATGTTTTACCACTTGCCATCACCTTCGTCTTTCCGATATTCACCTTCAGACCTTTCGTCTCCATACATTCCTTCCACTTGTTCATCTTCTCCTTCAGTCCATCCATACTTTCTGCAATCAACACCAGATCATCTGCATACAACAACTCCCACGGTAAACCCTCCTTTACGTTCCGAGCCAGCACTTCCATCACAGCTACAAACAGTAGTGGGAGTCCTCCCTCTGGGAACCATAATACCTCTCTCGGATCAGGAACACATTCTGCTTCCTTTTAGGCAGAAAGGTACCATTCAAATAGCGAATCGAACTTCGTTAAATTTTCCCCATCGACAAAAAAACTCAATACCTCATTGTGACGTCATTTGGATTGATGACATGATTGTATATCGGTCATGTTCATTACTCCCGCCAGGAAGTAATGCATTCGATCGTGTCCGTCCGTGTGTGTGTTCGTGTGTTTGTGAACAAGATATCTGGAAAAGTTCTGAACGGATTTGGATGAAAGTTGGTGGGATGATTTGCCCTTGGGATAAGGAAGAATTGATTAGTTTTTGGTGAAGCTTAGGATATTATTCCGGATCCAGGAATTTTTTGAAGGATTTTTTTACCATTGGAAGACAGGGCTCAGCAGTGGCCACCCACGGCGGGAGTATGCGCTCTACTGAGTGGTGTTCTAGTTCATTTGTTCATTAACTGCTCTTCTACTTTACCTCCAAGAATTGTAAAGTTCTGTCTGCTCAACGATGATGAAATTGCACGTCATTAAAATATTAGAGTGGCCAGACGGAAGCCTCTCCTCAGTGAAAGACACATGAAAGCCCGCTTGGAGTTTGCAAAAAAGCACCAAAAGGACTCTCAGACTGTGAGAAACAAGATTCTGTGGTCTGATGAAACCAAGATTGAACTGTTTGGCTTCCGTCTGGCCACTCTGCCATAAAGCCCAGATCGGTGGAGTGTTGCAGTGATGGTTGTCCTTCTGGAAGTTTCTCCCCTCTCCACACAGGATCTCTGGAGCTCAGCCAGAGTGACCATCGGGTTCTTGGTCACCTCTTTTACCAAGGCCCTTCTCCCCCGATTGCTCAGTTTGGCCGGACGGCCAGCTCTAGGAAGAGTCCTGGTTGTTCCAAACTTCTTCCATTTAAGAAGTATGGAGGCCACTGTGCTCTTGGGAACCTTCAATGCAGCAGAGATTTTTTTGTAGGCTTCCCCAGATCTGTGCCTCGACACAATCCTGTCTCTGAGCTCTGCAGGCAGTTCCTTCGACGTCATGGCTTGGTTTTTGCTCTGATACGCATTGTCAACTGTGAGACCTTATATAGACAGGTGTGTGCCTTTCCAAATCATGTCCAATCAATTGAATTTACCGCAGGTGGACTCCAATCAAGGTGTAGAAACATCTCAAAGATGATCAAGAGAAATGGGAGGCACCTGAGCTAAATTTCAAGTGTCATAGCAAAGGGTCTGAATACTTATGTCAATGTGATATTTTAGTTTTTTCTTTTTAATAAATTTGCAAAACTTTATAAAATCCTGTTTTCTCTTTGTCATTATGGGGTACTGAGTGAAGATTGATGAGGGAAAAAATGAATTTAAACGATTTCAGCATAAGGCTGCAAGATAACAAAATGTGAAAAGTGAAGGGGTCTGAATACTTTCTGAATGCACTGGAAGTATAAAACCTGTTTAATACAATTGTTGTGAGCAGCTGAAAATATTGCTTTGCATTAACATTATTCCATTTACAGGGATGTCGTTATGTTGATGGAGAAGCCAACACAAACCAAAATTACAAGTAAGTCAAAACAAAATTTGCCCAACCGATTGTCTGTACTTGATGTCTATCTGAGATTGTTTGTCAATCCTCATTGCACGAGATATTTCAATCGTGTTTTGTGCGCTTGTTGTTGTGTTCTTGTGCATTTGTCGGGGTGTGCCCTTCTCCAGAAGTGTTGAGCTCATTGGCCAGCGAGCTGAGACTTGAAGATGTGGAGGATTTTGTTTCGCTGGCACTGCACTACGTTAGTCTGACTCCCGTTTCCTTTCGTTCAGTAAGTTTAATGCTCTGCCTTCACCTAGCTGCACATGCACATCTCTGTAGCATTTTCCACTGCGTGTTATACCAGAATGCACCTTTGAACCTGTACCATGGCCAAGTCGCACGTTCCTGCCTCAATGTTCAGCTTTCGTATGTCGGTGTTATCAACGTACGATGAATATATCGGTGAGACAAAGTGATTATGTAGCTGAACCTATAGATTTGTTTGTAGCCCTTCATTGTCGGGGTTCAGTGTCCCTTCATCTGTGAAAGGAAGTTGCTCGTCTTCATTTCAGCAAGAAAATCCATAAGATAACCTAAAACGCCACTCGGCAGAACCAAAATCGAATCGGCTTGTTCTTGTCACCAAACCAACTCGTCCACCAAGTTTATTCATAATTCGTCCATAACTTTTTAAAATATCATGTTGTATATCGCTTTTCGCCCGATCTCTCAATGGTGAAGAATCACTTGAAAATTAAATAATTATCGTATCCAAAACCATATTCAGATCTTTACCAAAATCTAATCTATTTGTCCTTGTCAGACCCAACTGGTCCACCAAGTTTCCTTCTAAATCCATCCACAACTTTTTGAGATATCCTGCTATGTATTGTTTTTGTCCATATCTTCCAATGGTGAAGAATCACTTTAAAAATTCTAGTATCCGGATCTGAGTCCGGATTTTCACCAAAATCTAATCATTTCGTCTTTGTCGCATACACTACCTCTCCGCCAAATTTCGTCCGAATCCGTCCACAACTTTTTGAGATATCTTGTTTACAGACAGACAAGCAGACAGACAGGGGTGAAAACATAGTTGTTGTTGTATGAAAACATAGGTGGAAACAACCTATCAGTTGAGGCTTCCCGGGGAAGGGATTGTCCTATATTTCAAATGCAATTAAACCTGCGTCTCAGGTTTTATCATCAAGTGTGAGTTATTGTTGGAGAGAAATCGAGGGCCTCCATCACAGGCCGATACGCCATTTTGTCCTCGAATAGGCTGTCCGCTTGGTGCATCTTGTTTTGTCGTTGGGATTTCCATATCGGCCTCACCGTGTGGAGCGCCGTTGGTTTCCATATCGGCTCGATTCCCATATCGGCCTCACCGTGTGGATTGCCGTTGGTTTCCATATCGCCTTAATTCCCATATCGACCTCACTTCATAACTCCTCGTCCGCCGCCGTGCCGATACCTGCCTGTTCTCGTCATTCTGCACGGCTTCAGCCAGTGTGGGGATTAGTGCACGGACTTTGGGGAATGTTACATTCCACTGACGTTTGGCGTGTCGTGAGTTTATTGCTTTGAGAGCATTGGGGAATGATGGCACCATCATATGTATTGTTCATTTGATGCAAGTGATATTTTCATGGTACTTTCTTTCATAGTGTTGTTATTGTGTATGTTACAGTTGTTAATACAATTACTTGTTTTGTTCTACAATTGCATTGGTGTGTTTTTACCATGGTTTATTAGAACACTCAAAATAACAAATCTTTCTGCTGCATTCCCTCTCGAGACTCTGAGGTGCACCGTAACTGGGGTTCAGGGAGGAACACATAACAAACAATACGTGTACCGTGTTAGTTCATACCCTCCATCACCTTGCCTTGATTGGGTGGAAAAAAGAACAACACGTAATGATGATAATCCCAACTTAACTACAGCGATGTTGTATTGTGTGCTCACCAGGACAGCCAGTGGGAAGGTGTCTTTGGCAGAGGAGTGGGATTGGGAATGGATGCTGAGGAAGATAACGGACTCTGCCTCCCTGTGGGTGTGGCTGAAATTGTCCAGTCATTCCGAAGCTTTGTGGTGAGCGGGGAGATACCTGGAAGGGAACTTTCTGCACTCGTTTAAATCGGAATGGTTAATTAAATTAGCTGATTCTCCTCAACTGGTGTCACGAGATTGAATGAATTATCGGTTATAATCGGGTTCCGTATATAATTTCGTTCCCATTTTGCGGGGATTTGTAACCATTTACATTCTTGAAAAGCTTGAGAGTCTCTGACTCCGAAAATCAATGTTTCCATTTGATTTGAATATTTTTTGATTTTTTTCCATTTGATTTGATTTGGAGAAAAAAAAAATTCAAATCAAATGGAAACATTGTTTTCAGATTCAGAACATCTCAAACTTTTCAAAAATGTAAATGGTTACAAATCCCTGCAAAATGGGAGCGAACCTTAAAATCCAGACATATGGAATCTAACTAACTATTACGTTGAGGATTCACTTGTTGATGATGATTTTTGTTTTTGTTTGTTATTTGCAATCCTTGCAGGGAGTCTCACTTTTGGTTGTAGACTGTCGAACAGAAAAGGAATACAAATCCTCACATCTTGTTTCTGCCCTGCATCTTGATGCACAACTGGTAACCTGTTGTTTCACTCTTCCCCATCCCTCCTCCGGTTTACTCAGCTAATCTTAACTTGTGCCCTCACAGCTCCGGCACTTCCTCACGGTGCCGTCCCTTCCTACAGATTTACTCCAGTGTAGTCGAGTTTGCAGCGGCAGCAAGCGTCGTGTTCCACAAACGACATGACCCAGCTGAAGAGGCGTGGCGTGGGCAAAGAAGTTTTGTCGGACCACATCACTTGTGCCTCCTGGGCTCAGGTCGCCGCCAAGAAGAGCCCACCCTCAACATGGTCGCCGCACATTTTTTACAGGTTTCCACAACTTCCTGGAGTGTGTCTGTCCATACAACAGCATGCACAATGGATGAAATCGACAGGATGTTGATGGAGGTATGCTAACTGCCCTGGGAAGCAAGTAGAAGCTGATGTTTCAGACGTTAACCCTTCGTCGGAGCAAAAAGACTGGATGTGGGCGAGGTTGATTTAGGGTTGGAGTGAGTCGACTGGACCAGGGAGCATGTGGAGGTGAGAATGATTTAGACAGGAGAGGAGCGGTCGGGGTTCAGCAGTTAAATGTCAATGGAATGGGAGCTGGGAGAAAAGGGGGAAAAATAGGGGAAATTATGTCAGCAGTCAGGTGTAACAATACAACAATGGTCTCTTTCCTTCAAATGAAGGGTAAATGTCTGAAGTCAGCTTCTTGCTTCTAACAGCGGTTAGGGTAACTGGATCAATGTTCTTTTGATGTCATCCACAGAATTCAGACATTTTGTGTTTATCTCTGGTAGAGTCTGCATTACAACCTTTAAGGTGAGAGACAGGGTGGCGGGGGAGTATGCACCATACACAGCCTCCCCACAGCAAAATATCAACTTGGGTCCAAAATATCGACTTGGGTCCAAAATATCGACTTGGGTCCAAAATATCGACTTGGGTCCAAAATATCGACTTGGGTCCAAAATATCGACTTGGGTCCAAAATATCGACTTGGGTCCAAAATATCGACTTGGGTCCAAAATATCGACTTGGGTCCAAAATATCGACTTGGGTCCAAAATATCAACTTGGGTCCAAAATATCGACTTGGGTCCAAAATATCAACTTGGGTCCAAAATATCAACTTGGGTCCAAAATATCAACTTGGGTCCAAAATATCAACTTGGGTCCAAAATATCGACTTGGGTCCAAAATATCGACTTGGGTCCAAAATATCGACTTGGGTCCAAAATATCGACTTGGGTCCAAAATATCGACTTGGGTCCAAAATATCGACTTGGGTCCAAAATATCGACTTGGGTCCAAAATATCGACTTAGGTCCAAAATATCAACTTGGGTCCAAAATATCGACTTGGGTCCAAAATATCAACTTGGGTCCAAAATATCAACTTGGGTCCAAAATATCAACTTGGGTCCAAAATATCAACTTGGGTCCAAAATATCAACTTGGGTCCAAAATATCAACTTGGGTCCAAAATATCAACTTGGGTCCAAAATATCAACTTGGGTCCAAAATATCAACTTGGGTCCAAAATATCAACTTGGGTCCAAAATATCAACTTGGGTCCAAAATATCGACTTGGGTCCAAAATATCGACTTGGGTCCAAAATATCGACTTGGGTCCAAAATATCGACTTGGGTCCAAAATATCGACTTGGGTCCAAAATATCGACTTGGGTCCAAAATATCGACTTGGGTCCAAAATATCGACTTGGGTCCAAAATATCGACTTGGGTCCAAAATATCGACTTGGGTCCAAAATATCGACTTGGGTCCAAAATATCGACTTGGGTCCAAAATATCGACTTGGGTCCAAAATATCGACTTGGGTCCAAAATATCGACTTGGGTCCAAAATATCGACTTGGGTCCAAAATATCGACTTGGGTCCAAAATATCGACTTGGGTCCAAAATATCGACTTGGGTCCAAAATATCGACTTGGGTCCAAAATATCGACTTGGGTCAAAAATATCGACTTGGGTCCAAAATATCGACTTGGGTCCAAAATATCAACTTGGGTCCAAAATATCAACTTGGGTCCAAAATATCAACTTGGGTCCAAAATATCAACTTGGGTCCAAAATATCAACTTGGGTCCAAAATATCAACTTGGGTCCAAAATATCAACTTGGGTCCAAAATATCAACTTGGGTCCAAAATATCAACTTGGGTCCAAAATATCAACTTAGGTCCAAAATATCAACTGACGTGGAGTTTACATGGTTGTATGCACACCGGCTTAGTCCATCTCCTCACCGTGGCACATACTTGGAGTGAACGACTCACGTGGAGTGGAAGGATGGAGAAGCTCGTCGGCTTGGTACAGATTTTAATTGTGAGCAAGGTGTAAGGTACACTGTTGGAATCACTCTTATTGTCTGCTCATGAGGTGCTTTCTGTGCTCCAGAAAAATACGGAATACGTGAGTGTAGCTCGGGGAGGGTACAAAGCTGTGCTGCAGTACCTGAATGACATCGGCTTGGGAGAGAATGGTGGTGGTTTGATAGTTACCGGACAGGTGGACAGAGAAATGGTGAGTATTACCTCATCATCCTTTGTCACCTCACACCTGTATCTTTGTTGTGTATATCTGCTTTGTTCTCACTCTGTTTGTCCAGCCTTTTCTTTCATTGATCGGCCCCACTCTTCATCAATTATGTATTTATGATGCTTCCTTACTCTCTGTCCTCAGTTATTCCTTCCACCCATTCCATGATTCGCTCTTGGATTTTTTTTTTCTGTCCATTCTTTCTTTCTTTTTTTTTTCTTTTCTTTTTTTTTGTATACAGAATCGAGGCTCGTGTAAGAGCTTACATTTATCACACAAAAAAATCAAACAGACACAAAGTATATAATAAGGGGAGCGGTAGACAAGATGGGGAGAGAGGGGGAAGGACACAAGTACAACATTTGAGAGCAGGGACATCGGGAGAAATGTGGGAGGGAGAGGGCATGAGAAGGGGGGGGGGGGGGGGGGAGGGAGGGAGCGGGAGAAGTATAAAACACAGGGACACTGCATGGACTTCCAGGAAAGAAGTTGGTATTTCAAAAAAGTGGATCTGGGGTGAATTAGCGGGGGTAGAAAAGATCAAGGTTTTGGATGGGGAAAGATAAGAGATGGTGAACAGCTGTTTTAAAGACCTGGAAGGATGAGTGGGATTGAAGAGAGTGAGGGAGTTTGTTCCAAAGGCAGGAGAAAAGAGGAGTGAAGGTGAGCAGAGAGACTTGATTTTGGCAGTTTAACCATGAGGGTTGCTGGCAGATCTTGTGTGACCTGTAGGAATATTTGGGGGACAGAGCACAGAGAGAGCTGGGGGAGCAAGGCTGGAGAGGAGTTGGTAGAAGACAAATTTCTTTCTTAAGTTCCTATCTTACCTTCATTCTTTTACAACACTTTCCTTTTTGTAGTGTTTCATTCTTTTCAATAGACTAATGATCTTCTTTCTTCAACTCCCCTCCATATTTCTTCTTTACACCTGACTTTCCTCTACCCACCCCACACCACTTTATGTTGGTAAAACCCACATACCCGTTTTGTTTTTCTTATTGCAGCAAAATGCATGCGAATCGGATGGAGTCCCTGCGTCCATTTCTGTGTCCGGGCTGGTTTCTCGCATGTCGTCTGTACTACGGACAGGATCGGCTGCTGTAAAGCAGCGTGTACAGGGCCTGATGGACAGCCCTCCAGAACATAGGTACATTTGGCTGCTCTTGTATTTCCTGAA
The DNA here is from genome assembly GCF_964187855.1 of Myxine glutinosa. Lineage (NCBI taxonomy): Eukaryota > Metazoa > Chordata > Myxini > Myxiniformes > Myxinidae > Myxine > Myxine glutinosa. The sequence continues at coordinate 5,596,853 of NC_136266.1, forward strand.
TAATCTCCTTTATCTGTATAGAATGTGTGGCTGAATGGTTGCGTGTAGTCTCATTTACGATGATGAACATTCTTTGGTGAGTGACTAAATACGTGATTTGTTTTCATGGTTGAATTGGCTCAGAATAACCAACAAAGACTCGGCAGCGGGCCTTTTGACAAACTCTGTTTGAATTGAACACCACCAACAAATGGGCATCCAGTAAGGAGCCATGACATTGAACACTACCAACAAATGGGCATCTTGTAAGGAGCCATGACATTTGTTATGGATTCGTCACTTCCGTTGTGGTGGTTTTCATCCACTGTAAACATTTCTGAATCCATGTACTATTATTGTTTTCAAAAGGTTTATTGTTTATGAACTGTTTTCAAAAGGTGAAAAGTTAGTGTTAAAAAGAAACAGGAAACCGGATCGGGAACCGGACGACGAAGAGGAAGAAGAGAAAAGAAGGCGGAGTGAGTGAGTCGGACAAGAAGGAGCCGAGCTACTTGCGGTCTGGAGCGAACGTTGGCGAGCAAGAGTCACGAGTGAACTTTTGGTTTCCCGGGAAAGGGATTCCTGCGACAGAGTTGTTATCGCTGTGACAGATCAACCTGCATGTCAGGTTTTGTGGTGGATTCTGAAGAGAATCATCGTCATCATCGTTGTGCCGTTGCGCCATGAGACCGGGCCGTCGGCCATTTTGATTCGTGCAGGACTTGCGCTTCGCTCAAGGTTTCATCTCGCTTCGAACATTTTCACCGCATTCAGACGTCGGTCTAGGGTGTGTGTGTGTAACGTGGCTTTCGAGTGGAGAGTCGGCGTGTCGCCGACTGTGAGCTGTGAAACGTCCATACCCGAGGGTGTGATCTCTCAGTCGCCTGAGGGCGCCTTTGGATTTCCCTGTCGCCTTGAGGGCGCCTTTGTGCAGCCTTGGCTGTGTGACTGTACTTCCCATCCAAACGGGATTCTGGTCTCAATCGGACATCGTTCTGGCGATCGCTGGAGCGGATCGACTTTGGCTTGAAGCCGGGATCGACTTTGGGAAAGAGACATTGGGAATGTTCTTGTTTTACTCACTTGGAGCACAGTGAGTTATATATTACGAAACTGATGGTACCATCATCGGATATATTGATTGTACTTTTGATTCATATTATTGTTGTACTGTTATTCTTGTGTGATCTTAATACAATATTTGTTTGTGAGTAACAATTGGTGTGGCTTCACCATTGATCTTTGACATACAGAATAACACATTTTTCTGCCGTGACTCCTCTTGGGGCTCGGAGGTACACCGTGACCAGGGGGTAGGGGAGGAGCACGTAACACATTGAACACTACCAACAAATTGGCATCTAGTAAGGAGCCATGACATTGAACACTACCAACAAATTCATCACAATCGTCAAGCTGACTGCGCAGTCCACCCCTGTCGCCATTATCCTTGACCCAGTCCCCCCCATTCCGTTTTTCCTGGCCCAGTCCACCCCTGTCGCCATTATCCTTGGCCCAGTCCACCCCAATTCCGTTTTTCTTGGCCCAGTCCGACCCCATCACCATTATCCTTGACGCAGTCCACCCTATTCCGTTTTTATTGGCCCAGTCCACCCCTGTCACCATTATCCTTGACCCAGTCCACCCCATTCCATTTTTCTTGGCCCAGTCCAACTCAATCACCATTATCCTTGGCCCAGTCCAACCTATCCTGTTTTTCTTGACCCAGTCCACCCATTCCATTTTTCTTGGCCCAGTCCAACCCCATCACCACTATCCTTGGCCCAGTCCACCCTATCCTGTTTTTCTTGGCATAGTCCACCACATCACCACTATCCTTGGCCCAGTCAACCCCTATCCTGTTTTTCTTGGCGCAGTCCGCCCATTCCATTTTTCTTGGCCCAGTCCAACTCAATCACCATTATCCTTGGCCCAGTCCAACCTATCCTGTTTTTCTTGACCCAGTCCACCCATTCCATTTTTCTTGGCCCAGTCCAACCCCATCACCACTATCCTTGGCCCAGTCCACCCTATCCTGTTTTTCTTGGCATAGTCCACCACATCACCACTATCCTTGGCCCAGTCAACCCCTATCCTGTTTTTCTTGGCGCAGTCCGCCCATTCCATTTTTCTTGGCCCAGTCCAACTCAATCACCATTATCCTTGGCCCAGTCCACCCTATCCTGTTTTTCTTGACCCAGTCCACCCATTCCATTTTTCTTGGCCCAGTCCAACCCCATCACCACTATCCTTGGCCCAGTCCACCCTATCCTGTTTTTCTTGACCCAGTCCACCCATTCCGTTTTTCTTGACCCAGTCTAACCCCATCACCACTATCCTTGGCCCAGTCAACCCCTATCCTGTTTTTCTTGGCGCAGTCCGACCATTCCGTTTTTCTTGGCCCAGTCCAACCCCATCACCATTATCCTTGACCCAGTCAACCCCTTTCCTGTTTTTCTTGGCCCAGTCAACCCCATCCTGTTTTTCTAGGCGCAGTCCAACCCATCACGTTATCCTTGGCCCAGTCAACCCCTATCCTGTTTTTCTTGGCCCAGTCAACCCCATTCCGTTTTTCTTGGCCCAGTCCAGCCCCGTCACCATTATCCTTGGCCCAGTCAACCCCTATCTTGTTTTTCTTGGCGTAGTCCACCTCATCACGTTATCCTTGGCTCAGTCAACCCCTATCTTGTTTTTCTTGGCGTAGTCCACCTCATCACGTTATCCTTGGCCCAGTCAACCCCTATCTTGTTTTTCTTGGCGTAGTCCACCTCATCACGTTATCCTTGGCCCAGTCAACCCCCTATCCTGTTTTTCTTGACCCAGTCCACCCCATTCCGTTTTTCTTGGCCCAGTCCAGCCCCGTCACCATTATCCTTGGCCCAGTCAACCCCTATCCTGTTTTTCTTGGCGTAGTCCACCTCATCACGTTATCCTTGGCCCAGTCAACCCTATCCCATTGGAGGTGAAGTTTACCTCGTTCTTTTAACGTTCAGAATATTTCTGAACTCACACCTCAGACATAATATTTTATTGAAGAAACAAACGCGTTCTCGACTATCACCCACCTCCCTCCCTCCACCTCAGATATCGGAGAAAATTAGGTGGACAGGTTGGGTGTGTGACGAGGAAGAATTTATTTAAAATTGTATTCACACGAGCGATTTGTGAACAATTAAAATTGGAAACAAGAAGTTAAAGAAGATTCAGATGATTTATCTATTCAAAGCAAAAGTGAAACTTGTGGGATGGATGTGGGATTGCATATTCTGCACAAGGTGACTGATGTGCACCTGAGTGCACCTCAAAGCCCTGGTTCGATGATGTAATCTGCTCCTATGTTTGGTTTTGATCATGTTTATTTGGCGGAATGTCGTTTCACATTCTCATGTAGTAGCACACTAATTGGAGGCTTCCAGGTAGTTGGCAAGAGATGAAAAGTGTCCAAATTGTCCATTTTCAATTCGTCTCTGCCGGAAGCCCAGTTTTTCAGAGAATAATGAAAGTTTGTCAATTACCTCAAACATATTTGTACTTCTACCTTGTAGATTCTTGTCGATCTCGTTGAAATCTTTAACATGTTAACAAGGTAGGCCAGTTTAGTAAGGAAGTCATAATTGCTGAGCTTGGTGTTCACTTTTAAACAGTTAAGGTGTCTTTCTTAAAATCCCAGGGTCTTGAGTTTGAGTCCATGTTGTGCTGTTAACGTTAACACCTGGTCTGATGATTCGGCCCGTCATACTTCGCAGTTCCGCAAAATGAGTGCCAGCCTAGTGGGAAGAATGCCATTCGAGTATCCTGTGTTGGATTGGCGACCTGTCCAGGATTGTGCCCCCTAGCCAAGGAAAAACTGCCTCGCCAGCACTATTTGTGTGACCATGCGAACAAGCTGACTGCGCAATTGAAAAAACACGTGGGAATGCTGTTCCTCAAGATAGCCATCCAACAATTGTGAAATACAACAACCTTTCAAACTCGGCCTTATTTCAAACACGATTCTGGATGTTGGAAAAAAACTGGAATTATTTTCAGCATTTTTTTTTTTTTTTTTCAATTGGGAGTGGGATTTTTTTTTTTTTCCCCTGACCAAGTTACCCCCTCCTTCCTCCTTAATCCTGTGAAGAGGTTTCCTTGTTTCAGGACCACATGATCGTACTGCCAGTGTTTCCTCTTCTTCTCTTTCTTTGTAGCCCTTCACATGTAAGAACTGAGGAGGACGGCGGGAACTGAGGAGAATCGAGTGGGAACTGAGGAGAATCGAGTGGGAACTGAGGAGAATCGAGTGGGAACTGAGGAGAATCGAGTGGGAACTGAGGAGAATCGAGTGGGAACTGAGGAGAATCGAGTGGGAACTGAGGAGAATCGAGTGGGAACTGAGGAGAATCGAGTGGGAACTGAGGAGAATCGAGTGGGAACTGAGGAGAATCGAGTGGGAACTGAGGAGAATCGAGTGGGAACTGAGGAGAATCGAGTGGGAACTGAGGAGAATCGAGTGGGAACTGAGGAGAATCGAGTGGGAACTGAGGAGAATCGAGTGGGAACTGAGGAGAATCGAGTGGGAACTGAGGAGAATCGAGTGGGAACTGAGGAGAATCGAGTGGGAACTGAGGAGAATCGAGTGGGAACTGAGGAGAATCGAGTGGGAACTGAGGAGAATCGAGTGGGAACTGAGGAGAATCGAGTGGGAACTGAGGAGAATCGAGTGGGAACTGAGGAGAATCGAGTGGGAACTGAGGAGAATCGAGTGGGAACTGAGGAGAATCGAGTGGGAACTGAGGAGAATCGAGTGGGAACTGAGGAGAATCGAGTGGGAACTGAGGAGAATCGAGTGGGAACTGAGGAGAATCGAGTGGGAACTGAGGAGAATCGAGTGGGAACTGAGGAGAATCGAGTGGGAACTGAGGAGAATCGAGTGGGAACTGAGGAGAATCGAGTGGGAACTGAGGAGAATCGAGTGGGAACTGAGGAGAATCGAGTGGGAACTGAGGAGAATCGAGTGGGAACTGAGGAGAATCGAGTGGGAACTGAGGAGAATCGAGTGGGAACTGAGGAGAATCGAGTGGGAACTGAGGAGAATCGAGTGGGAACTGAGGAGAATCGAGTGGGAACTGAGGAGAATCGAGTGGGAACTGAGGAGAATCGAGTGGGAACTGAGGAGAATCGAGTGGGAACTGAGGAGAATCGAGTGGGAACTGAGGAGAATCGAGTGGGAACTGAGGAGAATCGAGTGGGAACTGAGGAGAATCGAGTGGGAACTGAGGAGAATCGGGTGAGAACTGAGGAGAATCGGGTGAGAACTGATGAGAATCGGGTGAGAACTGAGGAGAATCGGGTGAGAACTGAGGAGAATCGGGTGAGAACTGAGGAGAATCGGGTGAGAACTGAGGAGAATCGGGTGAGAACTGAGGAGAATTGGTGAGAACTGAGGAGAATTGGTGAGAATTGGTGAGAACTGAGGAGAATTGGTGAGAGCTGAGGAGAATTGGGTGAGAACTGAGGCGAATTGGGTGAGAACTGAGGAGAATTGGGTGAGAACTGAGGCGAATTGGGTGAGAACTGAGGAGAATTGGGTGAGGCTCCGGGCCAGCCGGCCAGGTATGGTCCATCTGCACCCCCCCCACAACTCTCCGACCCTGGGTTTTTCTGAACCATTGGGGTGTCCTGGGGTGGAAATCAACTGGTAACAGTAAATAAACTTGGACTCACTACCCATTTGGTACCTATATTGGATGGTACCCTCAAAACAGCATATTTTTAAATCCGCGTTGCGCCATATTCGACACACGTGTTCTTTTGGTATTTGTGCCTGCTAATATTAACTCAGAATAAAAAGTTATATACCAAAAGAAAGCTGTTCATCTACTGATCATCATAGAATATTGACACATTACTTATAATGGTACCTTAATGGTCATAACTAGTGCTGAATAGCAGTACCCCACTTTAACGTAACATAATTCGGTATCGACCGTACTATTTCATCTTACACACATAATATGAACACATTACACCTGATATGCTTACATATATATTTTATTGGCTTTCTCCTGTATATCAGCTTTAATTTGATACCAGATACATCCCCATAGCTTCAATTCTCTTTTTTATACAGCGTGTCAAAGATACTACCGGTATGGGGTGATATTGTAGGCGATGCTGCATTTGTCAATTTACAAATGCTGCCACGTATATCATGTACATATATGTTGGACACATGACAAAATCTATGTATTGTTAATATGTGTTACTTAATATATTGTTGTATTGATGTATCACTGTAGTTTATTGCAGGAATTTTGACGAAAATGGCATGCAGATCCTTCCATGTTTGTATCCTGCGTAAATTGAGATCATCAGATTGTACAATTATGTTATTTAAGTGTCTCTTACAGCGACAGAACGAGTCAATTAGTTAAGTTAAACACCTTTTTTTACATAGTTAAGTATGCAATATAAGATATTTTTTATAATTAAGATGCAATTTATAATAATTATTCAGCTTGGTACTTACCAATATTTTGATGTGTTTTGCAGGTGAAGTAACAACGCTAATATGGAACATCCGGCGCGAGCGAAACGTACACGTGAGAGTGAACAACCACCCATTGTGTGCATAACTCATGTAAAGGGACTGAGCTATGGAGAGTTGCACTTGTTATCTGGACTCAAAAATTCTGAGAAGAAATTGGCCAAGCTGCAGGAGGTCAAAGAAAGACGCCTTGCACAACCCCCACAGTCTCCGCATATGATGAAGGACACATGTGATTTGGTCCCTGAATCTCTGGCCGAACACCATGGTTTCCACTGGGAGTGTTACAAGCGTTTCACGATGAATTTAGACAGACTGAACCCTCCTACTGCAGGTACATCTGAAACAACTGGTGCCACAACTCAGCGGATGGCCCGTACTAGTTCTGGTGACAAGATCATATTTAAGCCAGACTGTATCTTCTGTTCTTCGGAAAGTCGTAAAAAAGTGAAAGTGCATGGCAGTTGGACTACCCAGGGGATGAGCCAGTTCGAGTATGAAGGCTGGAAGCCGGTACTGGAGATGGCTGAAATGAAGCAAGATGAAACGCTCTTAATGAGGATCCGAGGCCATGATCTTTTTGCCTCTGAGGCAAAGTTCCACAAAACTTGCCGTATGAAATATATGCAAAAGCCAGAGAAATGGCGCAGTACTGACGAAGAGGCACAGCACCATCAAGGAGAATTAGAAGAAGCCCACAGACAGGCATTCGATGTGGTATGTGATGCCATTGAAAGGGATGTGTTAATGGCCAAGAAGATAATGAAACTATCCGACCTGAGGCAAATGTATGTCATTAACCTGCAAACCAGCAAATATGCGAATCCTGACTACCGAGCCAGCAAACTAAAACTGAAGCTTGAAAACCACGAGCCTTTCAGGGAGAGACTATCATTCTGTGATCTGGGAAAGTCCTACATAATATTCAGCACTGCAATTGACGTCCAGACAGCAGTGAAACAAGCCTTCAAATTGGGATCAAGAGATATGATTGAGAGTGCAGGTAGCCATTTACGACTGTCAATTCTGGATGATTTCTCAAATGCCCCAGAACTGAAATGGCCACCAAGTCCTTCTGATCTCCAACAAATGGACGATGTTATACCAGATTCACTCAAGAAGCTGCTATGCTACATCATAACTGGAACAACATCAGCAAGGTCACAACGAAGCCAGCGATTAGTTCAATCAATCGGCCAAGATATCTGTCGCGCTGCCACCAAAGGCTCTTGGAAGCTTCCAAAACACATCATCATGTGCACGTCCCTGAGACATCTATACAGAAGTGAAAAGCTCATAACCCTTCTTAATAGAATGGGACACTGTGAGAGTTATTCATTTTCACTTGAATTGGAGACTGCACTGGCCGAATCAGTGATGAAGTCATCGACACAACTCTCCAACCAAATCATCAGGTCACCACGAGAGCCGTCTGTCTTCCACTCGGAGTTTGACAATTTCGACTCATTGGTGAATGATCTGACAGGAAAAGGTTCTGTTCATACAGCACACGGGATCATGATGCAAGAAGTCAGTGATGATCATGCCGCATCTGGTCCAGCAAGGCCAACTCAAGTTAGGACCAAACGGCGTTCTCTGCAGTTGACGGAAGCAACCATATTACCTGACTGCTATGTGACCAAAAGACAAAGCCCGAAACTTCAAGTAAAACAGCTTCAATATCCAGGATCTGTAGGAGAAAGAGGAACATCGACCAAACTCCAGACTCTATGGATCATGATCCGTCTCAAGGCAGAAACACAACAACAAGTTCCTGGTTGGACCGGTTTCATCTCAGAGACAGGTGAAATGCCAATGCTATGTGCCAAGGAGAATCGTCACCTACCCTCAGGCAATGTAGACATGGCCAATATTCCACCATGTATGAGGAGCCTCACACAGCACATCCGAAGGGTCAACCACCAAGTGGGAATTTGGAAGAGAGCTCACGTTCCTCGACCAAGGATTCCCAAAGCAAGTCCAGGCCATGGCTGGGAAGAGGAGAAAGGCTGCCTGGATCCTCTCTGGTATGATGGAGACATGCTTCCGCGTGAGCTGGCTGATATAGCTCAGGTCATGTCAGACGACGATGAGAGTGATGATGAATCAGGTGATGAAACACCTGATGATATGGATCGTGTTTTGTACAGTGATACCGATGAAAGTGACAGTGACGATGACTGATCATGATGGACATATGCCATTCGTGCAAGCAAGCCAACTTGACTGCACTCATGCAGTGTTTGACTTTTGTTGATAATTAACAAAATGCAATTGTTTGTTTGTGTTCTTTTGAGAGTGGATACTTGTATTATCTATCTATAATTCCAGTAATCTCTGTCTGTCTGTCTGTACGTCTGTACGTTTGTTTGTTTGTCTGTGACCGCTGTTTCTCGACAACTACCGGTCCGATATACTTGAAACTTGCCAGGTATATTGCTGGGGACCCGAGGATGTGCCTTTTCAAGGTTTCATATTAATCGGACAATTACTTACCGAGCTATGTCCAAAAAACGATTCAACCAATCAGAGAGCAGCGAACGATCGCGTGTGCCGAACGTGGAGGACACACTCTGCCTCGGATGGCACATTTGAGAGCGTATTCATTTATTTCACGTTTGCAAACTATGTTGGCGTTAAACTACGTTTTAAAACTAATAAAAACGAATTTGCGATTCATTCGCTTTCCTGCGCGTTTGTGCACGCGATGGCGATTTCTTTACCAAACTCCGGAAGCCGTTCGCTTTGGACCAAACCATTGCATGTAAATAGAGGGGGGGGGGGGGGTTCTGTGGTCGTTGCGAATGGACCAAACCATTCATGTAAATAGAGGGGGGGGATTGTCACTGTACTCGCAAGCCGTTCGCCGTTCGCTTTGGCGTTGCGAATGGACCAAACCATTTCATGTAAATAGAGGGGGGGGGATATAATTTTAGATAGATATATAGTACGGGCATATATATAGTACGGGCATGCCCTAGTCTATCTATAATTCCAGTAATCTCTGTGTGTATGTTTGTATGTTTGTATGTTTGTATGTTTGTATGTCTGTGACCGCTGTTTCTCGACAACCACGGGTCCGATATACTTGAAACTTGCCAGGTATATTGCTGGGGACCCGAGGATGTGCCTTTTCAAGGTTTGAAATTAATCGGACAAGTACTTACCGAGCTATGGCGATTTAGCCGTTCGCCGTTCGCTTTGGCGTTGCGAATGGACCAAACCATTTCATGTAAATAGAGGGGGGGGGGGGGGGGTTCTGTGGTCGTTGCGAATGGACCAAACCATTTCATATAAATAGAGGGGGGGGGGGGGTTGTCACTGTACTCGCAAGCCGTTCGCCGTTCGCTTTGGCGTTGCGAATGGACCAAAACATTTCATGGACCAAACCATTTCATGTAAATAGAGGGGGGGGGGGATTGTCACCGTACTCGCACCCACGTACCCACGTACCCACGTACGGGCATTGCACCCACGTACGGGCATGCCCTAGTATGATATAATGTGGTTAACTGAGTGTACGACATACATATGTAATTGTAGGGATAAAACTGACTGTTAATATTATTATGATATCTGTTGTTGAGCAATAATGTTTGGTTTATCATCAAAATATTCGATACTAAAAATTTTTTCAATGGGATGTTAAAATTTAGTTTCAAATAAGAAATATTTTTACTTTTACAGTAAATATTCGAGCATTACATTGTTACTGTTCTGTGGAAGGTGTTTGACCCAGTGTATGAATATTAATATGATGATATTAAAAACTACTGTGATTAATAAACAAGTTTTTCTTGTTTAATATGTTAATAAGATGGCAGTATGATTATGATATTCGATTATGAATGACATTTATAAGTGTAATAGGCAGTTCTTTTGAATATAGACAAAGACTGTTACCGAGATTATATGATTCATGGTTCCCGCGAAACAGGTAGTATCTTTGACACGCTGTATAAAAAAGAGAATTGAAGCTATGGGGATGTATCTGGTATCAAATTAAAGCTGATATACAGGAGAAAGCCAATAAAATATATATGTAAGCATATCAGGTGTAATGTGTTCATATTATGTGTGTAAGATGAAATAGTACGGTCGATACCGAATTATGTTACGTTAAAGTGGGGTACTGCTATTCAGCACTAGTTATGACCATTAAGGTACCATTATAAGTAATGTGTCAATATTCTATGATGATCAGTAGATGAACAGCTTTCTTTTGGTATATAACTTTTTATTCTGAGTTAATATTAGCAGGCACAAATACCAAAAGAACACGTGTGTCGAATATGGCGCAACGCGGATTTAAAAATATGCTGTTTTGAGGGTACCATCCAATATAGGTACCAAATGGGTAGTGAGTCCAAGTTTATTTACTGTTACCAGTTGATTTCCACCCCAGGACACCCCAATGGTTCAGAAAAACCCAGGGTCGGAGAGTTGTGGGGGGGGCGCAGATGGACCATACCTGGCCCGGAGCCTAGTGAGAACTGAGGAGAATTGGGTGAGAACTGAGGAGAATTGGGTGAGAACTGAGGAGAATTGGGTGAGAACTGAGGAGAATTGGTGAGAACTGAGGAGAATGTTCCCCCCTCTGGGCTGGTGCTCCTGCCTCACACCTAGCTCGTCTTCACGCTGTTGAAACCAAAGCGTTCAGAATCATTGGAATCTCCCGCGATGAAGCTACCTCCGAGGGCCTTTCACTCACTCACCGCAGGCAGGTTGGTGGTCTTGCCGTCTTCTACCGACTCCTCTCTGGCCTGGCCCCCCCAGCTCTCTCTGGGCTCTGTCCCCCAAATATTCCGACAGGTCGCACAAGATCTGCCTGCAACCTTCTTATGGTGAAACTGCCAAAATCAAGACTCTCTGCTCACCTTCACTCCTTCATTCCTCTTTTCTCCCGCCTCTGGAACAAACTCCCCTACTCTCTTCAATCCCACTCCTCCCTCCAGGTCTTTAAAACAGCTGTTCACCACCATCTCTTATCTTCCCCCATCCAAAACCTTGATCTTTTCTACCCCCGCTAATTTCACCCCAAATCCACTTTTTTGAAATACCAACTTCTGTCCTGGAAGTCCTTGGTGTCCTTGTGTTTATACTTCTCCCACCCCCCACCCCCCTTCCCATGCCGCCTCCCCCCAATCCCTCTCCCTCCCACACATTCCCGTTGTCCCTGCTCTCAAATGTTGTGTTTATGTGCTTCCCCTTCTCTCCCCATCTTGTATACCGCTCCCCTTTTTATATACTTTGTTTGTTTGTCTCTTTGATTTGTTTTTGTGATAAATGTTAGCTCTTTCACGATCCTCGATTCTGTATACAATTAAAAAAAAAAAAAAAATTGAGTGGGAACTGAGGAGAATTGGTGAGAACTGAGGAGAATTGGTGAGAACTGAGGAGAATTGGTGAGAACTGAGGAGAATTGGTGAGAACTGAGGAGAATTGGTGAGAACTGAGGAGAATTGGTGAGAACTGAGGAGAATTGGTGAGAACTGAGGAGAATTGGTGAGAACTGAGGAGAATTGGTGAGAACTGAGGAGAATTGGTGATAACTGAGGAGAATTGGTGAGAACTGAGGAGAATTGGTGAGAACTGAGGAGAATTGGTGAGAACTGAAGAGAATTGGTGAGAACTGTGGAGAATTGGTGAGAACTGAGGAGAATTGAGTGGGAACTGAGGAGAATTGGTGAGAACTGTGGAGAATTGGTGAGAACTGAGGAGAATTGAGTGGGAACAGTTATAAAAGATTTGCGAGAGTTCTGAGAAAAGGGGGAGGAGTCAGGAGGAGCGGGAAAAGTGTGCTGTGGAACTCACATTTTTGTGAGGAGAACTGTAGAGTTCTGAGGAGAATTGAGAATGAATGAATGATCATTTTAAGGCCATTTTCGCCTTGCGGGCCCCATGACAATCATGGTTCCCTGTTTGAGGCAATGTTTTTATGGCCGGATGCCCTTCCTGACGCCAACCCTTAGTCGCCTCTTACGATGTGCGGGGATACGGTGTACCTATTCTAAACCGGGGTACACACCATGATCATTCATCCTGGCAAGCTGGTACTCAATTTGCCGACCTCGGAAGGATGACAGGCTGAGTCAACCCCCCTGGCATTCATTCAGCGGTCGACCGGGATTCGAACCCAGGATCCTAGGATCCCAAGCCGGCACCCTAACCGCTAAGCCAACACCAGGCTCTGAGGAGAATTGAGAGGTGGAGAGTTTTATGTAAACCCACTGTGAGACTGTGAGGTGCATCCCGACCTTTAAGGAGGTGGTCCTGCCTTGGCTCTGGTGGTGTTCTCATCTCCCCTCTCTCCTGTTCGTCTCCTCATCACCTCTTCATCGTCGTGATTGTCGCCTCATCACCTGCTCTGTGTCCATCCTTCCCTCCCCCGCTGCCACCAGAGATAAGTCGCCCGGTTTTGTCCCTGCTGTGACTGGAGTGAGTGACTGTGACGTGAGTGACTGTGACTGGAGTGAGTGACTGTGACTGTGACTGGAGTGTGTGACTGGAGTGTGTGACTGGAGTGTGTGACTGGAGTAAGTGACTGTGACGTGAGTGACTGTGACTGGAGTGAGTGACTGTGACTGTGACTGGAGTGAGTGACTGTGACTGGAGTGTGTGACTGGAGTGAGTGACTGTGACATGAGTGACTGTGACTGTGACTGGAGTGAGTGACTGTGACTGGAGTGAGTGACTGTGACCGGAGTGAGTGACTGTGACTGGAGTGAGTGACTGTGACTGGAGTGTGTGACTGTGACTGGAGTGAGTGACTGTGACTGGAGTGAGGCGCCTTTGTTGTTATCGGATTTTTGTTTTTTTTACCTCGTTGTACATAGTTTTTATTAAATTTGTTTTCTTTACTTGTGGTTCAGGGAATAAAACCGTTTGGTTTTATGAAAGAGATAAGGTCCTCGTGATTCTCCTCAGGTCCGCGCGTGCATATACCGCCACGAGTTGAACCCGTTTCATTCCATCCGTTCAAAGGGCGATGTTAACCCTTCCACTGACATTTTGCTGTTTTATTCCCTTTAAAACGCGTTGTCAATGCAACCATTAGTCCGATTGACATGAAATTTTCACCATAGGAGCGCCTCCTCCTGTATAATTAAAATATATATAATTATGGCATCATAAGTCATGCGGTACATGCTCCATCTTGGAAAAACCGAAAAGCTTTGCACCTCTATATCTCAAAACTGCTCCATGGAAAAAATTGAAAGGTAGCTCATTGAAAGAAATTGATGACGTCATTGGGCACGTGGTTCGGCAGCCATATTTTTTATGGCGTAGCCCCGAAGGGCATTGCCGTCTGGAACAGCGTTTGTCTGTGCGGAAGTCATAGGAAAGGTAGACAAAGCTGTTTGTATATGTGTGACCATGGCCCGTCCAAAATGTGGGTTTACACAAAACTTACAACATAACAATTTTATCTCATCCCCATTTAGTCCTTAAGTTGTCTCCTCAATACAAGGTTGTTTTCAAAATATAGTTCAGTCGAGGTCCACCTGGGGATGGTGGAAATAGATTCAGAAATGAGTGTGCGGTGCGGATCAATGTTATTTATTGGAATCGTAATTATCATTTGGCATTTTCTTTCCTTATAAACACTATTTACTTGTTACCTCCGCCACTGAAGGTGGGTGGAGCCCAGAGGTTATGTTTTCACCCCTGCTTGTCTGTCTGTTTCTGAGCAAGATATCCGAAAAGGTAATGCTCAGATTTGGACGAAACTTGGACAGGTTGAGTATGTGACGAGGACAAATTGTTTGGATTTTATTGATTATTCGGATCCAGATCTGCACACGAGAATCTTTAACTTTAAGTGATTCTTCACCATTAGGAGATGGGGCCAAAAAGGATATGCAGCCCGATATTTCAAAAGGTTGTGGACGAATTATGACAAAACTACAGTGCATTCAGAAAGTATTCAGACCCCTTCACTTTTTTCACATGTTGTTATGTTGCAGCCTCATGCTGAAATCGTTTAAATTCATTTTTGCCCTCATCAATCTACATTGAATACCTGCCGCAAAGCCCAGATCGGTGGAGTGTTGCAGTGATGGTTGTCCTTCTGGAAGTTTCTCCCATCTCCACACAGGATCTCTGGAGCTCAGCCAGAGTGACCATCGGGTTCTTGGTCACTTCTCTTACCAAGGCCCTTCTCCCCCGATTACTCAGCTTGGCCGGACGGCCAGCTCTAGGAAGAGTCCTGGTTGTTCCAAACTTCTTCCATTTAAGAATTATGGAGGCCATTGTGCTCTTGGGAACCTTCAATGCAGCAGAGATTTTTTTGTCGGCTTCCCCAGATCTGTGCCTCGACACAATCCTGTCTCTGAGCTCTGCACGCAGTTCCTTCGACCTCATGGCTTGGTTTTTGCTCTGATATGCATTGTCAGCTGTGAGACCTTATATAGACAGGTGTGTGCCCTTCCAAATCATGTCCAATCAATTGAATTTACCATAGGTGGGCTCCAATCAAGGTGTCGAAACATCTCAAAGATGATCAACAGAAATGGGAGGCACCTGAGCTAAATTTCAAGTGTCACAGCAAAGGGTATGAATACTTATGTCAATGTGATATTTCAGTTTTTTCTTTTTAATAAATTTGCAAAACTTTCTAAAATCCTGTTTTCTCTTTGTCATTATGGGGTATTGAGTGAAGATTGATGAGGGAAAAAATGAATTTAAACGATTCCAGCATAAGGCTGCAACATAACAACATGTGAAAAAAGTGAAGGGGTCTGAATACTTTCTGAATGCACTGTATGTGGATGATTTGATTAGGTGACAAGAACAAGCCGATTAGATGTTGGTTCAGATCCCTGGATCCAGATCCAGCCTATAAGTGGAATACACAACGTAAACTGTTCAGCCGTTCTTGTTATTAATTTTTGCTTTTGTTAGTTTTATTACTAGTTGTTTACGTACAATCTAAGGCCCAGAGAAGACTTTGTATCCAATTTACTTGCAGGACAAGGATGAATTGTCCAGCAATGAGATCACGTTGGTTTCATCTCCGAGCGGTACGGTGATTGTTCGGCACAGTTTAACTTTTCTTCTTCTTTGTGTGTTTCAGACCATACCGTGGAGTGAAACCAGTTTTCACTATATCCGACAATGACAGTGGTACAGTATTTTCACTTCCTTTTGTAAAATGTTACCATTCAAACACATGCGTGATTTCACTCCTGAATATGTGGATAATTCCGCTACACCGTGTCGGTTCTGCATTCTGTGCTGTTTCCTCTGCTTTGTTCAATTTGACCATTGAAGGCAATGTCACCCCCTGGAATATTCCCACATATTGCAAGTGAAATAATGATCTCCATGCCTTTGTCCGTCCTCATTAACCGTAGATGCAGAAAACAGCAGTGATGATGAGAGCAGGGAGAAGGTTAACGAGAAGCGGGACAGACACAACCAGGAAAGACAGAATGAGACCATTGAGAGGTGGTTGAAGAAACCTGGACTTCTTGCACATTTTTGCTGCTCTGAAATTTTACCAAATGGGACGTTGATACCTTGGTGGGTAAGGGAGTTTTGGGAGTGGGTCTTTTGGTGGTGGTGAACATTTGGTTGCTCTCTATTGTATTAATTTGAACCTCATAGCCGTGACAATCATTGGAGTGTTGGTTGAAATGAAAAACTTTTACTATCCTCTCTCTCTCTCTCTCTCTCTCTCTCTCTCTCTCTCCCCTCCCTCCCCTCCCTCTACCTCTACCTCCCACTGCCTTTCATCTTCCTCTCGTGTTTCCTTCACCAGTCACCTTTTCCTTACTCCGAACCAGCTCGTTTCTGTACGGGAATTAAGGCAACGAGAACAGGACAGACGGGGTAGTGACCGATTTGTGTACTGTCCTCCATCTCGCCGTCTACTGTCTTCACTTAGCAAGATGACGAGCAAACGGAGAGAGGCTCGCATCGTCACACTACGCTGGGGAGAGGGAGAGCTGGAAAAGGTGGATAGGTGAGCAATGAGTGTTTAATAAATGGACAGAAGAAAACATAAACTTGAAACTACCTTGTCCGGACATAACGGTTGTGCCTTTTCCATGGATGTAAAATCTCCATCAGGAGACCTCCTGCTTCGTATGCAGCACAAAGCTACAGGGCAGCAGCATTGGCTGAGGGTGTGGCCGTGGCGCTGATGCAATGCCCTCTGCTATTAAGGGCAGGAATTTGTAATTTGTTAATGGGTTCGGCGATAGCTCACCTACTCTTCGTGAAGGACACCGTAGGATCTGTAACGCCCGCCGATGAATGCCGGCGGACCGGGCGTCCGTTTAAAAGTCATCCTTTAACATTAACCATCTATTAACCGACTGAAAAACACATTGATGTCAAACACAGGGATGACAGTTTATAGCTGGGTTGGGATTCAAACTCAGGCTAGACAACTTAGAGGCACGTGTGTACCTCGAAGCCATCTTGTCAGCCCTGTCAGGAGACGATAACTCTGTGGCATGACGGGTTACTGAGCAACCACGGACGCAGTCTTAGACGATCAATTTACGTAGGGTCCTAGCGTTCAATTCCCGCGTTACCTTCCCCGCAAATTAATCCCACCAGATAGGGAACCGTGCTCTTGTTGCCCCACGACAGTAAATCAAGAACGACTGTGCGATACCGTAAGTGTGACGTCGGCGGCTCGTGACTAACCTTATCAAAACAACGGGGCAGAACTGCTGTCCATTATTTACACACTAGTCGCCGCCGACTGGCAACCCCACCCATGCGGTCCTTGGTTCGGCTGCGCTGTCGTGGACTTTATGCGCTTGATGTTATCCAGCACTACCTGGTAATGTTCCTTGTGGATTTGATTTGTATGGTTGTTTTGTAATGTGGTGCGCGATGTTGAGTGTGATATTTGAGTGTTGCAAGGCGTGCACGGATGTGCTGCGGAGGTGCGGAGGGAGATAGGTAGAGGGAGACGAGAAGAGGGAGATGAGAAGAGAAGGGTTTAGAGAAAGATGAGTTACAAGGGGGTTTCAAATCTTCCTGCACAAACAACAAAGTTCCTTGTTCATCAATACGAGAGGAGAGGTAATCTCACCAAACAAAATACTACGGTATATCTAAATTCCAGGGTTCCTTTATGTGTTTGATAAAACTCCCCAGGGTCTTCCAAAACTGCAACAATATATATATATATATATATATATGTCTGTATATATTTGAAAATTTTCATGTATCAATATACATACACATATATGAACATACACACATACACATGTATGATAATATCATGTATCAATGAAAATGAGCAACAGCTTGGTTATTTATGAAAGTGGACCTGTTCTTACATTTGGTCTTGTATGTTAATTATCACTTATTAATGGATTTGAAGTTTGGAAAAGTTAAATATGATGAAAACTGATGAAGTGAATGAGGGTCCAATGTTTTAATTTGATGAAAGCTGTCGGGCCCAATGTTTTCATTCACCAGAATCCGCCCTTGTTAACACCGACCCTTTTGATTAATGTGCTTTAGGGTTCCTGTGGGGGAGCGGGAGGGAACGTTAATTTTTTGGATAGATAGAACACCAAGTTAAGCAGGAAGAGGTGTTTTTCAGGTATTTTATCCAGGATTCTTCTGAAGTGACAAAGAAAATCAAGGTGCAGGTGATGAAAGTTCTGGAAGGTGAGACGACCATGAAAGACGATGCATTGTAGCATTTCAACTCTGCGAGCTCAGCACGGCTCACGAGAACCCGAAGGATATTCCATATTGAACTGCGTGTGGTTACATCCCGCACGGAAGCAACGTACGAATTTGTGATAAGTGCATTGTGGGTAATTTTGCTTTCTTTGCAATTGCAGTGGGAGTCGATACTGTGTGTGACATCACAGTTGATATTGTTGTGGTTGTGGAATTTCTCCAAATCCTTTGTGCTACGATGTGACGTTCGATTGTCCTGATGCACATTATAACCAACACACATTGTACCATACTGTATGATACTGTTTGCAGTACATTGACTGTGGTAGTATGTGCTTTAAGACTCACAGTGAAATGAGAACAACCACGAAAGAGGAAGAAGCCAAAGGGTTTGTGGGAGAATGTGGCACGATAAAATAAAGGAGGGATGACGGAATGGCATGACGTCATGACTGCGACGTCATGATTGCATGACGTCATGATTGCATGACGTCATGATTGCATGACGTCATGACTGCATGACGTCATGACTGCATGACGTCATGACTGGGGAAAGTTGTTGATTTGAGCGAGGACGCAGGGTGATTGTGGACCGGACGATGCTTACGTGTCACCGACAAATGAGCCGAGCTTTGGTTTGCTTCCCCTCACGGTGACAGTTCCTGTCAGGTGGTCTATTTGAAAAGGTTGTTAATATAATAACAGGATATTTGATAATTGCCAAGGAGTTTGCACATTGACCTGTTCGGGTGATTTAAAACAAATTATTGCTGAAATGTGGCGGTTTCTAATTTAATTATGGTTATTTTGGTGGTTATATTGATTGTGTATAAGATGCAAAAATAAAAATTTATTTCACTTCCGTATATGATTGGTTATGTCTTGTTTTATATTCGGTAATTTTACATGGCCAATGGACATTGTTGAATAGTTAAACCTTCACATCCACTTGTGGTTTAAATCAGTGCTTCGCAAGCTTTTTCAACGTCATTTACCCTCATGAAGTTGTTCCATAAACTCATTCACCCCATCGCAAATAGCAGTCAACACTCTGACCTGGTGTTGGCTTAGCGGTTTGGGTGCAGGCTTGGGATCCTAGGATCCTGGGTTCGTTGGCTTAGCGGTTCAGGTGCCGGCTTGGGATCCTAGGATCCTGGGTTCGTTGGCTTAACGGTTCAGGTGCCGGCTTGGAATCCTAGGATCCTGGGTTCGTTGGCTTAGCGGTTAGGGTGTAGGCTTGGGATCATAGGATCCTGGGTTCGTTGGCCTAACGGTTAGGGTGCAGGCTTGGGATCCTAGGATCCTGGGTTCGTTGGCTTAGCGGTTCAGGTGCCGGCTTGGGATCCTAGGATCCTGGGTTCGTTGGTTTAGCGGTTAGGGTGCTGGCTTGGGATCCTAGGATCCTGGGTTCGTTGGCTTAGCGGTTAGGGTGCTGGCTTGGGATCCTGGGTTCGTTGGCTTAGCGGTTAGGGTGCTGGCTTGGGATCCGAGGATCCTGGGTTTGTTGGCTTAGCGGTTAGGGTGCTGGCTTGGGATCCTAGGATCCTGGGTTCATTGGCTTAGCGGTTCGGGTGCCGGCTTGGGATTCTAGGATCCTGGGTTCGTTGGCTTTGCGGATAGGGTGCTGGCTTGGGATCCTAGGATCCTGGGTTCATTGGCTTAGCGGTTAGGGTGCCGGCTTGGGATCCCAGGGTCCTGGGTTCGTTGGCTTAGCGGTTAGGGTGCTGGCTTGGGATCATAGGATCCTGGGTTCGTTGGTTTAGCGGTTAGGGTGCTGGCTTGGGATCCTAGGATACTGGGTTCGTTGGCTTAGCGGTTAGGGTGCCGGCTTGGGATCCTAGGATCCTGGGTTCGTTGGTTTAGCGGTTAGGGTGCTGGCTTGGGATCCTAGGATCCTGGGTTCGTTGGCTTAGCGGTTAGGGTGCTGGCTTGGGATCATAGGATCCTGGGTTCGTTGGCTTAGCGGTTAGGGTGCTGGCTTGGGATCATAGGATCCTGGGTTCGTTGGTTTAGCGGTTAGGGTGCCAGCTTGGGATCCCAGGATCCTGGGTTCGTTGGCTTAGCGGTTAGGGTGCTGGCTTGGGATCATAGGATCCTGGGTTCGTCGGCTTCGCGGTTAGGGTGCTGGCTTGGGATCATAGGAACCTGGGTTCGTTGGCTTGGCGGTTAGGGTGCCAGCTTGGGATCCCAGGGTCCGGGGTTCGAATCCCGGTCGATCACTGAATTAACACCAGGGGGGTCGACTCAGCCTGTCATCCTTCCAAGGTCGGCAAATTGAGTACCAGTTCACTGGTAATTCCCTGTGTGTCGCAAGAGGCGACTAACAGGATTGGCGGCAGGAAGGGCATCCGGTCATAAAACATCGCTCCAAAAATGGGACCCAAACAACGCCAACCCCTGCTCTGCGGGGAAAAATGGCCTCCAAAGGTGGTTCTTCTATTCTGACCTTTTGATGATGAAATGAGGATTATGCCGGAAACTTAATTTTCATACTCATGAACACAACGTCATGCTAAAACAACATACAAATGAACCAAAGAGGCCTACACACTTTGATCGCCGTCATTGTTTTCATGTTGACACTTCGATTGACGCACACTTAGACGATGAGAAGCAAGGCAATCCCGAATCCTGCATCTTTTCCTAACAATAGGCCTACATCTGCATTCTACAACTAATCATAATGTCTTCAAGCTCCTGCATTTGGCCCATGATGGCATCATAGCAAGGAGTGATGGATGGATGTTTGCGGGGCTCCCGCATCAGAGGATCGAAGTCCAGGAGAGCATTCCGCGTCCTCGTTTTGATCTTCACTAATCCTGAGAATCCTTTCTCTGAAAGGGATGCGGTGGCCATGCGAACAAGGATGGACATGACTTTCTCTGCCAGGGCATCTTCCTGAAGGGAATTGAATCCGAAATACACACAAGTCCCATAGTAGTTGAATGCAGTGAAGGAATATTTCTGCACAGAATCCATTTGCAAATCAAGAAGTGACTGCATGCCATTTTTATGTGCTCGGATGCAAAGGGATTCACGATCCACGTCGTTTCCTTCGGCTTTAGAGATTCGGCTTTATTTTCTGGAAGGTACAGTCTCAGATTTTTCCTCAGGAGCTCGAGATGAAGGAGACTGAGGTACTTCATCCTTTCTTCCAATGTAGGAGCTCTTTCCTCCCACTCACTCTGCTTCAGGAAGTTGTCCAGCCGGGGGATGAAGTCGGCAAAGTTGTTCTCTTCGACATGACCTTTCCACAAATCATTTTCATGTTTAAGCCTCAGATCTTTGCTGTAACTCCAAAGATGTCCCCACCTGTTCCCTGGATCGACAGGTTCAACTTGTTCAAGTGTTCGAATATGGATCCATCTTTTTGCTGATGACTCCACTCTCTGCCGCTCCATACCTCATCCCTCAAATCGGCATTCTGCAGCCTCCTCACTCTCTGCAGACCTGGACAAAATCATAGACTGGTCAAACAAATCTCACACTCTCACGATGTCTCTCCGAAAAGACCGACTGGACAACCCTCCCATCTACTTTCTCAAGAATCCTCTCCAAGAAGTTCTGTCACTGAAGCATTTGGGTCTCACTATCTGCCATGATGTTTCCTGGGAAAACCACATTTCCAAGCTGGCATCCAAAGCCAGTCGCCGACTGGGCAACCTCCATCGACTGGGCATCCTCCGTCGTGCGAAGTCCTTCCTTGGCACACCTGAGCTCCTCACCACATACAAGGATTTCATCCGCGGCTCAATGGAATACTGTTCCCCCCTTTGGGCTGGTGCTCCTGCCTCATACCCAGCTCGGCTTCACACTGTTGAAACCAAAGCTTTCAGAATCGTTGGAATCTCCCGCAAAGAAGCTACCTCCGAGGGCCTTTCACTTGCTCACCGCAGGCAGGTCGGTGGTCTTTCTGTCTTCTACCAACTCCTCTCCGGCCTAGCTCCCCCAGCTCTATCTGTGTTCTGTCCCCCAAATATTCCTACAGGTCGCACAAGATCTGCCAGTAACCCTCTTATGGTGAAATTGCCAAAATCAAGACTCTCTGCTCACCTTCACTCCTGCATTCCTCTTTTCTCCCGCCTCTGGAACAAACTCCCTCACTCCCTTCAATCCCACTCCTCCCTCCAGGTCTTTAAAACAGCTGTTCACCACCATCTCTTATCTTCCCCCATCCAAAACCTTGATCTTTTCTACCCCCATTGATTCACCCCAGAGCCACTTTTGTAAAATACCGACTTCTTTCCTGGAAGTCCCAGCAGTGTCCATGTGTTTTATACCGTGTATCCCCCTCCCCATCCTTACTCCCTTGATTTTTTTGTTTTTTGTTTTGATTTTAATTTTGGCAGTTTAACCATAAGAGGGTTGCTGGCAGATCTTGTGCGACCTGAAGGAATATTTGGGGAACAGAGCACAGACAGAACAGGAGGAGCAAGGCCAGAGAGGTGTGTGGAAGAAGAGAGAGTTAAAGGCCCTCAGAATCACCTTCATCGCAAGAGATTCGAATGATTCTGAAAGCTTTGGTTTCAACCACGTGAAGCCGAGCTAGGTGTGAGGCAGGAGCACCAGCCCAGAGGGGAGAGCAGTATTCCATTGAGCTGCGGATGAAAGATTTGTATGTGATGAGGAGCTCAGAAGTGCTCAGAAAGGACTTCGCACGACGGAGGATGCCCAGTTGACGACTGGTTTTGGAGGCCTGCTTCGAAATGTGGTTTTCCCAGGAAAGATCATGGCAGATAGTGAGACCCAAAAGCTTGAGTGACAGAACTTCTTTGAGGATTGTTGAGAAAGTAGATGGGAGAGTTGTCCAGACGGTCTTTTCGGAGAGACAAAGTGAGAGTGTGAGATTTGTCAGGATTGAAAGACATGTTCCACTTGTTGGACCAGTCTGTGATTTTGTCCAGGTCTGCAGAGAGTGAGGAGGCTGCAGACTGCCGATCTGAGGGATGAGGTATGGAGCGGCAGAGAGTGGAGTCATCAGCAAAGAGATAGAGGATTTTCCAGAGAGTCAGAAAGATCATTGATGAAGACCAGAAAAAGCACAGGGCCCAGAACACTACCTTGGGGAACTCCAGCCTGGACAGGAAGCGGAGATGAGAGAATTCCATTCAGAGACACACGTTGACTACGACCGGAGTGGAAGTCTGCAAGCCATGCATGGATATTTCCATGGATACCATAAGAGGAGAGTTTGGTGAGCAGGGCAGGGTGCCAGACCGTATTGAAAGCACGAGATATGTCGAGGGAGACGGCTCTGATTTCCTGTTTGACATTGAGGACCTCCCTCCATTGTTGAGACAGCAGAAGCAGCATGTCCACAGTAGAATGACCTGGTCTGAATCCAAATTGATGATCCGAGATCAAGCCATTGGAGAAGAGGAAGGATTTGATGTCAGAAGTGATGATGGATTCCATGACCTTGCTGATTATTGGGAGCAGCCTGATTGGTCTGTAGTTGCAAGGATATGTTTTTGCACATTTTTTGTGTAAAGCAGTAATGTTGGTTGATTTCCAAGCTGATGGCAGATGACCTTGAGCAAACAAGAGGGTGAAGAGAACAGAGAGAGGGTGAGATAGAGCGGCAGAGAATGATTTTAGGACCCGTGGGCTGATGCAGTCAGAAGAATCAGAGTCGTCCAGTTGCAGAATCAGAGTTGAGGTTTGACAGAAACTTCTCCACCTTGTCGGGAGAGAAGGACACAGAGTGCAGGAGCAGCTGGGTATGACTGGGTAAGGTGGGTACAGAGAGAGATGGGTTTTGGACACAATATTTTGAGGCAAACACAGGGTTGAGGCATTCAGCTTTGTCACGTGCGGTGTCAACTGTGTAGCCATTTGAGGTAAGGGAGAGGATGGAGGGGGAACAAACACCAGAAACAGATTTGACCAGATGCCACCAGGATTTGGAGGAGGGAGACAGGTTTGAGAGTTCAGTCTTGAGAGTCGAGAGATATTGTTTCCTGGCTCTTCTGAGGGTGGACACACACTTGTTCCGAGCTTTGTGAAAGGAAATGAGATTGCCTTCCGTTGGATTTGCCTTCCAGGAGGTGAAGGCAAGTTTTTTCAGGGCAACTGCCTCACCACAAGATTCCGTGTTATGTACCATGGACGGGAGGAAGGGTATGACAACTGAAGACGAGATGGGATAAATCTGTGCACAGAGAGAACAGTTTTCTTTGGAAGAATTCCCAGAAAGTTGATGTCAGAGGCAGTAGAGATGGGAGACCAGTCCAGATGATTGATGGCTGCTTGAAGACGGTGCCAGTCAGCCTGAGTGAAATGCCAGACTCGTCGACGCTGAGGAGGCTCTCTGAGAATGGTCAGAGAGATGTCAACTTTAACAAGCACATGATCAGAAGAACCGATTGGAGCAGAAGAAGAGCAGGAGATATTTGCAGGGAAGTTTGTCATAACCAAGTCTAGAACAGATGATGTACGGTTGACTGAGATCCAGGTCAGGAAATTGACAGATTGTGTCAGTTCCAATGAGCCACAGAAGTCCTTTGCAGAGGTGCAATGGCTGGTGTGAGAGGTACCCACACCCAGCCAGTTGGCATGATGACAGTTGAAGTCGCCACATATGAGGAAGAGAGAGTTTGGATGAGTGGATAGAAGTTGGTCTATGTTGTCAGACAGTGAGATGTAAATGGAGTCATCACTGTTTGGTGGACGGTACAACACACATATGAACAAAAGGTGGGAGCGGAGAGGAAGCCGTAACCGGAGGTACTCCTGGGGGTAGGGTGGAGAGAGGGCAGTGCAAGGAGAGTGAGGAAGAGAGTTTTTGATAAAGATAGCCACCCCACCACCAGGACGAGGCTCAGGTCTATCATACCAGAGGAGGGAGTAACTCGGAAGAGATATTAAGGAATCGGAGACATCTTGAAGGAGGAAAGTTTCTGTTGAGCAGATCAAGTCTGGTTTGACAGAAGCAACCTGTATGGAGAGATCAATCAGGTTTGAGCGAAGGCCCCAGATGTTTTAGGTCCATTCCGTTAAGGAAGAGGGAGGGGTAGCTTCGGATACAGGACAGGGGAGGGGAGGTGTAAGGTAAGATGAGGAAGATGAGGAAGAGGAGGAGGTCGGGAGAGCTGTTGACACTGTGTCCGGGATTGCAGAAGAGCTTGGACAAAGGGAAGTATAAGGAGGACAAAAGGTTAGATGATAATGGGATGAGGCACAGAGAGTGGTTTAAGGGGGAGGGAGGAGAGCGAAATGGAGGGTTGGAGGAGGTGGAGGTATGAGTTTGAAGGGAGAGGAAGCGGGGAGGAGACAGCTTTGTGGAGGAGTTGCAACTTTGAGCAGTGTTACGTATTACCTCCCTAAACCCTGGTTACGATGCACCTTAGAGACTGGAGCGGGAATGCAGCAGAAAGATTTATTTTGAGTGTTCTAATAAACCATGTTAAAACCACACCAATGCAATTGTAGAACAAAACAAGTAATTGTATTAACAACTCTAACATACACAATAACAACACGATGAAAGAAAGTACCATGAAAATATCACTTGCATCAAATGAACAATACATATGATGGTGCCATCATTCCCCAATGCTCTCAAAGCAATGAACTCACGATACGTCAAACATGAGTGGAATGTAACATTCCCCAAAGTCCGTGCAGGGATCTCTACGCTGGTTGGAGATCGAGGTCGTGCAGAACGGCAAATCAATAGGCAGGTATTGACGCGACTGTGGATGAGGAGTTACGAGGTGAGAGGTCGATATGGGAATTGAGCCGATAGGTAAACCAACGGCAATCAACACGATGAGGTCGATAAGGAAATCCCAACGGCAAAACAAGATGCACCAAGCGGACAGCCTCTTCTTCTTCTAGGACAAAATGGCGTATCGGCCCCTAATGGAGGTGCTTGATTTCTCCAACAATAAATCACACGTGGTGATAAAACCTGAGACGCAGGTTTAATTGCACTCACAATATATGACGATGTCGCGGACAATCCCTTTCACGGGAAACCTCAACTCATTCGTGACCAATATATAAAAACAAGTCCGCTGGCAGCCTCGACGTGACACAGCTCTCTCTCTCCTCCTGTCTCTCTCTGCCCATATCGATCTCCCCACTTCCGGTCTCTTTGCTGCGTTTTCCTTTTTCCTTCACAAACATTTATTTTTACCTTTTACTAAAGTCATCTCCATTTCACGGGTTGTTAGATTAGGAGTTTAGTTTGATTAGAAACTAATCACGTGGAGATTAGTTTCTCCACGTGGAGAAAAAAAATGATAACATCTGTCACGTGGTTTGGCTGCCATATTTTTACCCTCGTCAGAGGAGAGGGTATTGCATTTGAGTCCGTTTGTCTGTCTGTCTGTCTGTCTGTCTGTCCGCACAGAATAAATATGGTTTTCTCTGCAAACGTTGGTCCAATTGACAGGAAATTTTCACCATAGGTGCACTTCCACCTGTATTATTTTTTAAATGATAATTATGATATCATTGGTCACATGGTTCGGCCGCCATATTTGTTTTAACACAAAAGCCTTAAAAAACCACCAAAAACACGTCCTGGCGAGGGTCTGCAACTTCTGATTGCTCTTTCTAGTTTTTTTTGGTATTCAATGCATGAAACAAAGGGTAAGAGGTTCGGGGGAAGTAGGAGGTCAAAAAAGGCAATACAGCGAAAGAACGAACGTGAATAAAGAAAAGACCGCCGAGGAGACTGAACAGGCCTCAAGGGAACCAGGCCGCAAACACGGCACGAACAATCCGAATAATACACACAGATTTACACGAATTATTTCCCTCCGAAACTACACACACAATTTTGATGAAACGACCACAACCTTCATCACCCGTGATTTACCAAAATGTGTTCACGGCATTAAAAAAAAAATAGAGGTCTGAGCATCGACATGAAGGGGGCGGGAAGAGGAGGGGGTGGGGAGAGGTTGCCCCCCAAAATATGTATTTTTTTGTTTGTTTACAGTCATATGATTACATTAGTACAATTCTACGTGTCTCCTAGCAACCATTGCAATTGCTTTAAAATACCGTGATACTGTTTCAAATATCTTTAGTCAGTGTAGTATACTGCTTTATTCTACCAGGTGAGTGCCCAGGTGTATTGCCCCTATTTTTACATTTTTAAAACGTAATTCGCCCCAAACAAGACATAAAGGCACTCCAGGTAAGGCGGCGCTATTTGTAAAATTGACGTGAACATAACCGAAGATGTGGTCTCGGAATGTGGCATCACCCGATATTCGTGAGACCACAGGTGATGTTATCTGCGGAGTTCAACATGAAACTGATTTGTATCATTCATTTGTTTCCACGGTGAATACTTCATGATTAACGAATTACCGGAATCATTGATACGTCATCAGAGATGGTTCCTTTCTTCTAATCTCTCTCCTGCCGCTCCCCTGGTTACCCCAACCAAAAATCATGGACCTCCCCCCCTGCCGGCTCCTTTAACCTAAAACCACTGACCCGTACCCCCCTCCCCCAAACGTAAAATCATGGACATGCGCCCCCTTCCCCCTAACCTAAAATCATGGACACGCGCCCCTCCACCGAACCTAACATCATGGACCCGCGCCCCTCCCCTAATCTAAAATCATGGACCTGCGCCCCTCCCCTAATCTAAAATCATGGACACGCGCCCCTCCCCTAATCTAAAATCATGGACACGCCCCCCTCCCGCGAATCTAAAATCATGGACACGCGCTCCCCTCCTGCGAATCTAAAATCATGGACACGCCCCCCTCCCGCGAATCTAAAATCATGGACACGTGCCTCCTCCCCTAATCTAAAATCATGGACACACCCCCTCCCCTAATCTAAAATCATGGACACGCCCCCCTCCCCTAATCTAAAATAATGGACGCGCTCCCCTCCCGCAAATCTAAAATCATGGACACGTGACCACTCCCCCGAATCGAAAATCATGGACACACGCTCCCCTCCCCCGAATGTAAAATCATGGACACGCCCCCCTCCCCTGAATCTAAAAGTAAAATCATGGACACACGCTCCCCTCCCGCAAATCTAAAATCATGGACACACGCTCCCCTCCCGCGAATCTAAAATCATGGACACGCGCTCCCCTCCCGCAAAAAATCATGGACACACGCTCCCCTCCCGCGAATCTAAAATCATGGACACGCGCTCCCCTCCCGCAAATCTAAAATCATGGACACGCGCTCCCCTCCCGCGAATCTAAAATCATGGACACACGCTCCCCTCCCGCGAATCTAAAATCATGGACACGCGCTCCCCTCCCGCAAATCTAAAATCATGGACACGCTCTCCCCTCCCGCAAATCTAAAATCATGGACACGCGCTCCCCTCCCGCAAATCTAAAATCATGGACACACGCTCCCCTCCCGCGAATCTAAAATCATGGACACACGCTCCCCTCCCGCGAATCTAAAATCATGGACACGCTCCCCTCCCGCGAATCTAAAATCATGGACACGCGCTCCCCTCCCGCAAATCTAAAATCATGGACACACGCTCCCCTCCCGCGAATCTAAAATCATGGACACGCTCCCCTCCCACGAATCTAAAATCATGGACACGCGCTCCCCTCCCGCAAATCTAAAATCATGGACACGCGCTCCCCTCCCGCGAATCTAAAATCATGGACACGCGCTCCCCTCCCGCGAATCTAAAATCATGGACACGTGCCCCCCTCACCCGAATCTAAAATCATGGACATGCGCCCCTCCCCGAATCTAAAATCATGGACACGTGCCCCTCCCCCTAACCTAAAATCATGGACACATGCCCCTCCCCGAATCTAAAATCATGGACACGCCCCCCTCCCCTAATCTAAAATCATGGACACGCCCCCCTCCCGCGAATCTAAAATCATCATGGACACACGCCCCCCTCCCCTAATCTAAAATCATGGACACACCCCCTCCCGCGAATCTAAAATCATCATGGACACACGCCCCCCCTCCCCCGAATCTAAAATCATCATGGACACACGTGCCCCCCTCCCGCGAATCTAAAATCATCATGGACACACTCCCCCCTCCCCCGAATCTAAAATCATCATGGACACATGCGCCCCCTCCCGCGAATCTAAAATCATCATGGACACACGCGCCCCCCTCCCGCGAATCTAAAATCATCATGGACACATGCGCCCCCTAGCGCGAATCTAAAATCATGGACACGCGCTCCCCTCCCGCAAATCTAAAATCATGGACACGTGACCCCTCCCCGAATCTAAAATCATGGACACGCGCTCCACTCCCCCGAATCTAAAATCATGGACATGCCCCCCTCCCGCGAATCTAAAATCATGGACACGTGACCCCTCCCCGAATCTAAAATCATGGACACGCGCTCCACTCCCCCGAATCTAAAAGCATGGACACACGCCCCCCTCCCCCGAATGTAAAATCATGGACACGCCCCCCTCCCCTGAATCTAAAAGTAAAATCATGGACACACGCCCCCCACCCCCGAATCTAAAATCATCATGGACACACGCGCCCCTCTCCCGCGAATCTAAAATCATGGACACGTGACCCCTCCCCTGAATCTAAAATCATGGACACACGCCCCCCTCCCCCGAATCTAAAATCATCACGGACACATGCGCCCCCTCCCGCGAATCTAAAAACATCATGGACACATGCACCCCCTCCCGCGAATCTAAAATCATCATGGACACATGCGCCCCCTCCCGCGAATCTAAAATCATCATGGACACATGCGCCCCCCTCCCGCGAATCTAAAATCATCATGGAAACACGCGCCCCCCTCCCGCGAATCTAAAATCATCATGGACACATGCGCCCCCTCCTGCGAATCTAAAATCATCATGGACACATGCGCCCCCTCCCGCGAATCTAAAAACATCATGGACACATGCACCCCCTCCCGCGAATCTAAAATCATCATGGACACATGCGCTGCTCCCACGAATCTAAAATCATCATGGACACATGCGCCCCCTCCCGTGAATCTAAAATCATCATGGACACATGCGCCCCCTCCCGCGAATCTTAAATCATCATGGACACATGCGCCCCCTCCCGCGAATCTAAAATCATCATGGACACATGCACCCCCTCCCGCGAATCTAAAATCATCATGGACACATGCGACCCCTCCCGCGAATCTAAAATCATCATGGACACATGCGCCCCCTCCCGCGAATCTAAAATCATCATGGACACATGCGCCCCCTCCCGCGAATCTAAAATCATCATGGACACATGCACCCCCTCCCGCGAATCTAAAATCATCATGGACACACACCCCCCCCTCCCCCGAATCTAAAATCATCATGGACACATGCGCCCCCTCCTGCGAATCAAAAATCATCATGGACACATGCGCCCCCTCCCGCGAATCTAAAATCATCATGGACACATGCGCCCCCTCCCGCGAATCTAAAATCATCATGGACACATGCGCCCCCTCCCGCGAATCTAAAATCATCATGGACACATGCACCCCCTCCCGCGAATCTAAAATCATCATGGACACATGCGCCCCCTCCCGTGAATCTAAAATCATCATGGACACATGCGCCCCCTCCCGCGAATCTAAAATCATCATGGACACATGCGCCCCCTCCCGCGAATCTAAAATCATCATGGACACATGCGCCCCCTCCCGCGAATCTAAAATCATCATGGACACATGCGCCCCCTCCCGCGAATCTAAAATCATCATGGACACATGCACCCCCTCCCGCGAATCTAAAATCATCATGGACACATGCGCCCCCTCCCGCGAATCTAAAATCATCATGGACACACGCCCCCCCTCCCCCGAATCTAAAATCATCATGGACACATGCGCCCCCTCCCGCGAATCTAAAATCATCATGGACACATGCGCCCCCTCCCGCGAATCTAAAATCATCATGGACACGTGACCCCTCCCCTGAATCTAAAATCATCATGGACACATGCGCCCCCTCCCGCGAATCTAAAATCATCATGGACACATGCGCCCCCTCCCGCGAATCTAAAATCATCATGGACACAAGTCCCCCCTCCCCCGAATCTAAAATCATCATGGACACATGCCCCCCCCTCCCGCGAATCTAAAATCATCATGGACACATGCGCCCCCTCCCGCGAATCTAAAATCATCATGGACACATGCGCCCCCTCCCGCGAATCTAAAATCATCATGGACACACGCCCCCCCTCCCCCGAAACTAAAATCATCATGGACACATGCCCCCCCTCCCGCGAATCTAAAATCATCATGGACACGTGACCCCTCCCCTGAATCTAAAATCATCATGGACACGTGACCCCTCCCCCGAATCTAAAATCATGGACCCGCGCCCCCCTCCCGCGAATCTAAAATCATCATGGACACATGCGCCCCCTCCCGCGAATCTAAAATCATCATGGACACGTGACCCCTCCCCTGAATCTAAAATCATCATGGACACATGCCCCCCCCTCCCGCGAATCTAAAATCATCATGGACACATGCGCCCCCTCCCGCGAATCTAAAATCATCATGGACACGTGACCCCTCCCCTGAATCTAAAATCATCATGGACACATGCGCCCCCTCCCGCGAATCTAAAATCATCATGGACACATGCGCCCCCTCCCGCGAATCTAAAATCATCATGGACACACGTCCCCCCTCCCCCGAATCTAAAATCATCATGGACACATGCGCCCCCTCCCGCGAATCTAAAATCATCATGGACACATGCGCCCCCTCCCGCGAATCTAAAATCATCATGGACACATGCACCCCCTCCCGCGAATCTAAAATCATCATGGACACATGCGCCCCCTCCCGCGAATCTAAAATCATCATGGACACACGTCCCCCCTCCCGCGAATCTAAAATCATCATGGACACACGTCCCCCCTCCCGCGAATCTAAAATCATCATGGACACACGTCCCCCCTCCCGCGAATCTAAAATCATCATGGACACACGTCCCCCCTCCCCCGAATCTAAAATCATCATGGACACATGCGCCCCCTCCCGCGAATCTAAAATCATCATGGACACATGCGCCCCCTCCCGCGAATCTAAAATCATCATGGACACACGTCCCCCCTCCCGCGAATCTAAAATCATCATGGACACATGCGCCCCCTCCCGCGAATCTAAAATCATCATGGACACACGCCCCCCCTCCCCCGAATCTAAAATCATCATGGACACACGCCCCCCCTCCCCCGAATCTAAAATCATCATGGACACCCGCCCTCCCTCCCCCGAATCTAAAATCATCATGGACACGTGACCCCTCCCCCGAATCTAAAATCATCATGGACACACGCTCCCCCTCCCGCGAATCTAAAATCATCATGGACACGTGACCCCTCCCCCGAATCTAAAATCATCATGGACACATGCGCCCCCTCCCGCGAATCTAAAATCATCATGGACACACGCCCCCCCTCCCCCGAATCTAAAATCATCATGGACACACGCCCCCCCTCCCCCGAATCTAAAATCATCATGGACACCCGCCCTCCCTCCCCCGAATCTAAAATCATCATGGACACACGCCCCCCCTCCCCCGAATCTAAAATCATCATGGACACCCGCCCTCCCTCCCCCGAATCTAAAATCATCATGGACACCCGCCCTCCCTCCCCCGAATCTAAAATCATCATGGACACACGCCCCCCCTCCCCCGAATCTAAAATCATCATGGACACATGCGCCCCCTCCCGCGAATCTAAAATCATCATGGACACACGCCCCCCCTCCCCCGAATCTAAAATCATCATGGACACACGCCCCCCCTCCCCCGAATCTAAAATCATCATGGACACCCGCCCTCCCTCCCCCGAATCTAAAATCATCATGGACACATGCGCCCCCTCCCGCGAATCTAAAATCATCATGGACACACGCCCTCCCTCCCCCGAATCTAAAATCATCATGGACACGTGACCCCTCCCCCTAAGTCCCCTAACCTAAAATAATGGAGACGCAGTGCACACATCGAGCGCTGTCCAGCCTGTCCTCTCTCATTGGACGATTTGTTGTCTGACGTCGATGACGTCACTTCGTATTGTAAAACGCGTTTTATTATTATCGGCCACCGTACCCGTGAGGGGTCAGGTCAAGGATCTGCAGTTTACGTGCACTGTTTCGTTTTCCAAGCCTGTTCGGCTTCCCATATTACAGGATTTAAGAATATAGGGAATTTCGGAGGTTCAGGGAGTTATTTTGCTTAATGAGGAATGTGGTTGAAGGGAATCTTGTTACAATTTAACCGACATTGGGCAACGCTTTTTGATGGTGAGCGATATACTATACAGGGATGTTACACTTACAGAGAGAGAGAGAGACAGAAAAAGGCTGGGGACAGAGGGAGAGGAAGGGACGCGGGACAGAGGGAGAGGAAGGGACGCGGGACGGAGGGAGAGGAAGGGACGCGGGACAGAGGGAGAGGAAGGGACGCGGGACAGAGGGAGAGGAAGGGACGCGGGACGGAGGGAGAGGAAGGGACGCGGGACAGAGGGAGAGGAAGGGACGCGGGACAGAGGGAGAGGAAGGGACGCGGGACAGAGGGAGAGGAATGGACGCGGGACAGAGGGAGAGGAAGGGACGCGGGACAGAGGGAGAGGAAGGGACGCGG
The DNA here is from genome assembly GCF_964187855.1 of Myxine glutinosa. NCBI lineage: Eukaryota > Metazoa > Chordata > Myxini > Myxiniformes > Myxinidae > Myxine > Myxine glutinosa. The sequence goes on from NC_136266.1 coordinate 5,630,590, forward strand.
GATAGAGGGAGAGGAAGGGACGCGGGATAGAGGGAGAGGAAGGGACGCGGGATAGAGGGAGAGGAAGGGACGCGGGATAGAGGGAGAGGAAGGGACGCGGGATAGAAGGAGAGGAAGGGACGCGGGATAGAGGGAGAGGAAGGGACGCGGGATAGAGGGAGAGGAAGGGACGCGGGATAGAGGGAGAGGAAGGGACGCGGGATAGAGGGAGAGGAAGGGACGCGGGATAGAGGGAGAGGAAGGGACGCGGGATAGAGGGAGAGGAAGGGACGCGGGATAGAGGGAGAGGAAGGGACGCGGGATAGAGGGAGAGGAAGGGACGCGGGATAGAGGGAGAGGAAGGGACGCGGGATAGAGGGAGAGGAAGGGACGCGGGATGGAGGGAGAGGAAGGGACGCGGGACGGAGGGAGAGGAAGGGACGTGGGACGGGGGGAGAGGAAGGGACGCGGGACGGAGGGAGAGGAAGGGACGCGGGACGGAGGGAGAGGAAGTGACGCGGGACGGAGGGAGAGGAAGGGACGCGGGACAGAGGGAGAGGAAGGGACGCGGGACAGAGGGAGAGGAAGGGACGCGGGACAGAGGGAGAGGAAGGGACGCGGGACAGAGGGAGAGGAAGGGACGCGGGACAGAGGGAGAGGAAGGGACGCGGGACAGAGGGAGAGGAAGGGACGTGGGACAGAGGGAGAGGAAGGGACGCGGGACAGAGGGAGAGGAAGGGACGCGGGACAGAGGGAGAGGAAGGGACGCGGGACAGAGGGAGAGGAAGGGACGCGGGACAGAGGGAGAGGAAGGGACGCGGGACAGAGGGAGAGGAAGGGACGCGGGACAGAGGGAGAGGAAGGGACGCGGGACAGAGGGAGAGGAAGGGACGCGGGACAGAGGGAGAGGAAGGGACGCGGGATAGAGGGAGAGGAAGGGACGCGGGATAGAGGGAGAGGAAGGGACGCGGGATAGAGGGAGAGGAAGGGACGCGGGATAGAGGGAGAGGAAGGGACGCGGGATAGAGGGAGAGGAAGGGACGCGGGATAGAGGGAGAGGAAGGGACGCGGGATAGAGGGAGAGGAAGGGACGCGGGATAGAGGGAGAGGAAGGGACGCGGGATAGAGGGAGAGGAAGGGACGCGGGATAGAGAGAGAGGAAGGGACGCGGGATAGAGGGAGAGGAAGGGACGCGGGACAGAGGAAGAGGAAGGGACGCGGGACAGAGGAAGAGGAAGGGACGCGGGATGGAGGAAGAGGAAGGGACGCGGGATAGAGGGAGAGGAAGGGACGCGGGATAGAGGGAGAGGAAGGGACGCGGGATAGAGGGAGAGGAAGGGACGCGGGATAGAGGGAGAGGAAGGGACGCGGGATAGAGGGAGAGGAAGGGACGCGGGACAGAGGGAGAGGAAGGGACGCGGGACAGAGGAAGAGGAAGGGACGCGGGACAGAGGAAGAGGAAGGGACGCGGGATAGAGGAAGGGACGCGGGATAGAGGAAGGGACGCGTGATAGAGGAAGGGACGCGGATAGAGGGAGAGGAAGGGACGCAGGATGGAGGGAGAGGAAGCGATGTGAGACACAGGGATGCAGGATGGAGGTTGTGATATGGGATGCGAAGAGCAGGGATAATGTTTGAATGCATTTATTTCATTATAATTTGTAACTCGCATTATCTGATTCTTCATTATTTTGTTCATTCACCCTTTTCCCTCAGCCCAGCGTTCCCTCTCTACCATTCCCTGCATTGCTGCGGAACACAAGTTCTTACCCAAGGCCAAGTACATGCAATGGACTACGGGGCAGAACGTGCCTACGGATTCTCCTTCTGAGCACCCAGCTGCCCTGGAATTCCAAAACCGTAATCCACGAAATTTGGAACGTCTTGCGTTTGCGATGAAGGATGAAGGATGGAAGACGAGTTGGCCACCTCGGAACTACTGGCACCGGTCTGTAGCATCCAGGCAGATAAACGTCAATTTCCTTAAGTATTTCACAAATGTTTTGATTACATTTCTATTCAGAAGATGTGGGATCATGGAAGAGCTTGGAACAGAGTGTAAACTAGATGGTATTCAAAGAATACTGTTATGTCTGGCGGGGTAGTGATATGTAGAGCAGATAGATCTGAATAGGTAACGTGCTTTGTCTGTCGCGGTAAGGAAAACTACCTGTAATAAGTTCTTCATGTGTAGGCGTTTTGTCGGGTAAGGAGTATACTTGTGAACCTACCAGGAGGTTCGTGTATTAAGTAGAGTTAGGGATTAAAGAGTAGCGCCCCTGTGTGTCCTCACCTGGTTAGCCAAACCTTTGTCCCTTTTGGCACTGCAGACCAACATAGACATTCCGACAGGTCCTGAGCGCAACACTAAATAATGCCCTTCCCTGACATGACTTAGGAAGAAATCAGACACCGCCGATAATGGCCGCCGCCATTTACACCTCCGACAGGCCTATCCACCTCGATTGCCACGTGCTATGACCACACCACAGGCCTGTGATTCGGTGGAGGCCACTGATTGGGTGGTGCGCCAAGGCTGACGTCACCGCCGCGGAGTGATACGAGGCGCGGCAGGACTTTGGTTTGAGTGAGTGAGTTGCGCAGCAGAGTTGGGTCGCGGTTGTTGGTTTGAGAGGAGAGTTCAGCGAGCGCCGAACGCGAGTCTGAAAGTGAGTTGGTTCAGAGCAGTTGACCAGTTCGGTTCGCAGTTCTTGGCTTGATTTGGCAGTCCCGGTGCAATCCCGAGTTTGTAGAGTCCTGTCCCTGGTCGAGTGGAGAGTTACAGCTCGAGCAGCTTTAGTCCCAGCCGGCAGCCCGAGTGGAGTTCGCTTGCTTTGTGCAGCCCTGCGTTGGACCTTTGGAGCGAGGGACCTCGTGGTGTCCCGTTGAACCGACGAGGCCTGGTGGTGCTCGGAGGCGGACGGAGAGGGCCGCGGGGCCGTGTTACACTGAAGACGACAAAGACCAGATAAGTCCGAGCTCCGCGGTTACACTTTACATGACGAGACATTTTCGTTCGTATTCCATTTATTGTTCTTGTTTCTGAAGTCGGTGTGTGGTATCCCAATTTAGGTTTCTTATTAGATTGATTATCGCGTTTTCCTGTCCTTGCTTTTATTTTGAATAAACCCTTGTATTATTTTGCTGTACATACTTGAACGCAGTTTTCCGTGTGATTGATTCAATAGGTACGGCTGCAGGGCTCTCGCCACTCCCCTCCATCCCGCGCGCTTTGGTGTAGCTTTTTGGTTCCGGAGTCCGCCATTGAGTTTTCGCCTCAGGGGTTAAGGCCTTCGCGATCGGCATCCGTGACCGCCTGATAGTAATCAAAGACGGTCATGCGACAATACTTACCTTGCACAGTCAACTTGGTGTGAGCCAACTCTTCTATTTTTGAACGTTTCTTTATTTTTGATCCAATATGGCTGCCAGACCACGTCAGCGATGACGTCATAAAATTATATTCTCTAAATAATTGTTGCATAGAAAATGCTCAATAAATTTCAAATTGATCAGAGTAAGCGTTGTCCCTGTCGAATTATGACGTCATAATTATGGCACCAATGACGTCATCGTTAACAACACCTATTCCCCATATGGAGTTATCTACAATGAGCCACGTTTCAATTTTTAAATGCTGACACGGCACACACTTTACTTTACTGAAATGCTAACACAAATGTTATATTTTCGTCAAAAATCGTCGGAATTTCACCAAATCTGTTTTGGTCGTGTGTTCATATACCTCAGCGATTGATAAATCTGAAATCAGAATTTTATTTGAGGTCAAAATGACCCCGTGAGGTCGCTCCGTACCCGTACTTTGCCTGCTCGCCATGTGCAGTGTGATAATTAATTCTATGCCATTGCCCACTCTAGAAGACTCTTCTTCTTCACGCAATAACAACTTCTAGCTTCCAGACCGTACATCCAATCATCTTGAAATTTTGCACACGTGTTACACTTCATTACCTCTACTACAATATAATCTTTCACGTCGATCAATGTCATGGTAGAACCCAATTTTAACTCATCATGTTGTCCTGGTGGAACCCAATTTTAACTCATGTTGTCATGGTGGAACCCAATTTTAACTTGTGTTGTCATGGTGGAACCCAATTTTAACTCATGTTGTCATGGTGGAACCCAATTTTAACTCATGTTGTCATGGTGGAACCCAATTTTAACTCATGTTGTCATGGTGGAACCCAATTTTAACTCATGTTGTCATGGTGGAACCCAATTTTAACTCATGTTGTCATGGTGGAACCAAATTTTAACTCGTCATGTTGTCATGGTGGAACCCAATTTTAACTCATGTTGTCATGGTGGAACCCAATTTTAACTCGTCATGTTGTCCCGGTAGAACCCAATTTTGACTCGTCACGTTGTCACGGTAAAACCCAATTTTAACTCGTCATGTTGTCATGGTTGAACCCAATTTTGACTTATCATGGTGTCATGGTGGAACCCAATTTTAACCCGTCATGTTGTCATGGTAGAACCCAATTTTAACTCATGTTGTCATGGTAGAACCCAATTTTAACTCATCATGTTGTCATGGTAGAACCCAATTTTAACTCATCATGTTGTCATGGTAGAACCCAATTTTAACTCATCATGTTGTCATGGTAGATGTTACAGATTCGTCACTTCCGTTGTTGTGGTTTTCATCCACTGTAAACATTTTTGATTCCATGTACTATTATTGTTGTCATTTAAGGGAAATAGATATTGCTATTTTCAAAACGTAAAAAGTTAATGCTTTAAATGAAACCGGAACCGGACGACGAAGAAGAGGAAGAGAAAAAAAAGAAGGCGGAGCGAGTGAGTTCGACAAGAAAGCCGAGCTGCTTCGAGTTCTGGAGCAAACGCTGGCGAACGGGAGTCACTAGCGAACTTTCGGGTTTCCTGGGAAAGGGATTCTTTTGACAGAGTTGTTATCGCTGTGACAGATCAACCTGCGTGTCACGTTTTGGCTGTTGATTCCGAGGAGAATCATCATCGTACCGTTACGCCTCGAGAACGGGCTGTCGGCCATTTTGCCTCGCGCGCTTTGCGCTTCGCTCAAGGTTTCATCTCGCTTCGACCATTTTCACCGCATTCAGACGTTGATCTGGTGTGTGTGTGGGTAACGTGGATTTTGAAGGTAAATCTGCAGTTCGCCGATTTGGAGCCGTGAAACGACCATACCCGAGGGTGTGATTTCCCAGTCGCCTGGAGGGCGCCTTTGGATTTCCCAGCCGCCTTGAGAGCACCTTTGCGCAGCTTTGGCAGCAGGACTGTAACTGCCAACCCAACAGGATTGTGGTCTCGATTGGACTTTGTTCTGACGATCGCTGAGCGGATCGACTTTGGCTTGAAGCCGGAAGCAACTTTGGCTTGAAGCCGGGATTAGAGACATTTGGAATCTTCTTCTTTTCGCTCACTTGGAGCACAGTGAGTTATATTGTACGAACCTGATGGTACCATCATAGGAAATATATATTGGTTGTACAATTGATTACTATTGTTGTCGTACTGTTATTCTTGTGTGATCTTAATACAATACTTGTTTGTTTGTAACAATTGGTGTGGCTTCACCATTGATCTTTGACATACAGAATAACACATTTTTCTGCCGTGACTCCTCTCGGGGCTCGGAGGTACACCGTGACCAGGAGGTTTGGGGAGGAGCACGTAACAGTAGAACCCAATTTTAACTCATCATGTTGTCATGGTGGAACCCAATTTTAACTCATAATGTTGTCATGTGTTACGTGCTCCTCCCCAAACCCCCTGGTCACGGTGTACCTCCGAGCCCCGAGAGGAGTCACGGCAGAAAGATGTGTTATTCTGTATGTCAAAGATCAATGGTGAAACCACACCAATTGTTACCAACAAACAAGTATTGTATTGAGGTCACACAAGAATAACAACACAAAAACAATAGTAATCAATTGTACAACCAATATATATTTCCTATGATGGTACCATCAGGTTCGTACAATATAACTCGCTGTGCTCCAAGTGAGGGAAAAGAAAAACATTCCCCAATGTCTCTATTCCCGCATCAAGCCAAAGTCGTATTCCGGCATCAAGCCAAAGTCGATCCACTCCAGTGATCGTCCGTATGATGTCGTATCGAGACCAGAATCCCGTTCGGATGACAGTCACAGTCCCGCTGCCAAAGCTGCGTAAAGGCGCCCTCAAGGCGATTGGGAAATCACACCCTCGGGTATGGACGTTCCACGGCTCCCACTCGGCGAACCGCAGATTTCCAACTCAAAAGCCACGTTGCACACACACACACCAGATTAGCATCTGAATGCAGTGAAAATGGTTTGAAGCGAAGTGAAAAACCTTGAGCGAAGCGCAAAGCGTGCGAGTCAAAATCGCCGACGGCCCGTTCTCGAGGCGGAACGGCACTACGATGATTCTCGTCGGAATCGACCGCAAAACCTGACACGCAGGTTGATCTGTCACAGCGATAACAACTCTGTCGCAGGTATCCCTTTCCTGGGAAACCCAAAGTTCACTCGTGACTCTCGTTCGCCAATCGTTCGCTCCAGACCTCGAAGCAGCTAGGCTTCTTCTCCGATTCACTCGCTCCGCCTTCTCTTTCTCCTCTTCCTCTTCTCCGTCGTCCGCTTCCGGTTTCATTTAAAACGTTAACTTTTTTACGTTTTGAAAATAGTAACCGATATTTCCCTTAAACGACAACAGTAATAGTACATGGAATCAAAAATGTTTACAGTGGATGAAAACCACAACAACGGAAGTGACGAATCCGTAACACATGGTAGAACCCAATTTTAACTCCTTATGTTGTCATGGTGGAACCCAATTTTAACTCATCATGTTGTCATGGTAGAACCCAATTTTAACTCATGTCATGGTGGAACCCAATTTTAACTCATCATGTCATGGTGGACCCCAATTTTAACTCATCATGTTATCATGGTAGAACCCAATTTTAACTCATCATGTTGTCATGGTGGAACCCAATTTTAACTCGTCATGTTGTCATGGTGGAACTCAATTTTAACTCATGTTGTCATGGTGGAACCCAATTTTAACTCATCAGGTTGTCATGGTGGAACTGAATCTTAATGTGCCTCTCTGTTACTGATTCGTCACTTCCGTCGTTGTGGTTTTCATCCACTGGAAGCATGTTTAGTTCGATGTACTATTATTGTTATTGTTTAAGTGAAATGGAGATAACTGTTTTCAAAAGGTAAAAAAATTAGTGTTTTAAAAGAAACCGGAAACCGGATCGGGAGAAATTGGAAGAGGAGGAGGAGGAGGAAGCGAAAAAGCGGAGCAAGGAGATCGAGAAGAAAAAGCCGAGCTGCTTTGAGGTCTCGAGGAGACGCTGGCGAACGTGGGTCACGAGCGAAATTTAGTTTTCCCCGGAAAGGGATTCCTGTGACAGAGTGGTTATCGCTGTGACAGATAAACCTGCGTGACGGGTTTTGCGGTTGATTCCGAAGAGAATCGTTGTTGGAGAGCAGGTACGCCTCCATTACGGGCCCGCCCGCCATTTCACCTCGCTCCAGCCATTTCACCGCACCCAGCCGTTAGCCTGGTTTGCGTGTGTAACGTGGATTTCGATTGGGAATTTGCGGTCCTCCGTTTGGGAGCCGTGGAACGTTCATATCCGAAGGTGTGATTTCCCAGTCGCCTTTTGGGTGCACCTTTGCGCCTCTTTGGCAGCGTTGACTGTCAGCCGACTTGGATTCTGGTCTCGATATGACCTTTTTCTTGCGATCACCGGAGCGTGGATCGACTTTGACTTGGTGCTGGGACACAGACTTTGGGGAATGTTCTTTTCGCTCACTTGGAGCACAGTGAGTTATTGAGTAAGAAACTGATGGTACCATCATCGGAATTATATGGTATTTTTGTGGTGCAATTGAAACATATTGTACTTGTGCTGTTATTCTTGTGTGACCTCTACAATACTTGTTTTTTGGTAACAATTGGTTGGTGTGGTTTCACCATTGGTCATTGACACATTATAACACATCTTTCTACCGTGACTCCTTTCGGGGCTCGGAGGTACACCGTGACCGGGGTTTGGGGAGGAGCACGTAACACTCTCATTAGTGTGGCAAACACCTGTTTGATTGCATTAGTTGCAAAGCCAAAAGGGAAAAGATACCCATAATGCAAAGTGTAAACAACATGGCTGAGGGTCGTTTGACACTTGAACAATATAGTCATTTTGAAGTGGAATTGGAAATTCGAAAATGTGTGTGAAGTAAAAAGAAAGTGGAGAAGTGAATTTGCAACGGGCCCTCCATCAGGAATAACAATTACAAAAAAATTGTGATAAGTTTGAGACGTACGGTACTGTGCAAGACGCAAGCAACAATCTGGGAGACCCCGCTCATCGAGTGGGGAAAATGGTGTTAAAGCAATTCACACGATCACCACAAAAATCTGTAAGGCAATGTGCTCGAGAGACTGGAATCGGCAGGGCTGATTCACCGGATTCTCAAAAACACCAAAGTGGTAATCGAATGTGCTGAGACTGTTACATGAAATGATTGACGTCGATCCGGATTGCAGAGCTGAGTTTTGTGAAAGGTTTCAAGGTAAGGTGGACGAGGATGCACGTTTTGTGGACATGATTGTGTGTTAGATGAGGTAACATTCAATCTGGATGGTACAGTGAACCCACATGATTGTGTGTTAGATGAGGTAACTGGTCTCACTGGTGGCACAACATTCAATCCGGGGAGGGGTTGGTTTACCCCTTTATAGCTCATGGAGATATGTCATGGAGATATGGAGATATATCACTTGGTCTGTACAAACAGCTATATCCCGCCTCATTAAGGTTGCTCCCTTGCAATAGCCAGAGAGATGTAGGTCTTGACAAGAAAGTGGGCAGAAGAGGAACAACGGAGATTTGAAGGAAAGTTAGTCATTGCTAGGTCCAGAGGGAGGCCGAAATCTGCGATGGGGAGTTGATAGATTGGGCAAACACACAGAGTTGTAGAAGACCTTTGCTGAAATGTCGTGGCGGGTTGTTGGTGAACTAACACCTATCCAGCTGGCATGGTGACATTTTAAGTGGTGTCAATGGACAGGGGCACACAAAAAGGGTTTCCCTAGAGATGGTACCTTCGAGAAGGCTAGACTAGAGAGGGTAAAACAGGAACTGGAATGTAGTAGTAGCCTCTGATCCCCAATAGGGGGTGCAGATATGTTATCTCCTGAAAGTGTTGGGTAGTTGCAGAGAGCTATACGCAGACAGAGGTGTTTCAGAAGGCTTTGTGGAGTTATTGTGGACAATGGGGAATGGACTCTTTCTAAACTGACCTTTTAATTTCCTTCTTTTGTTTTTCTTACTCCCCAGAATTGTGATCCATCGCTCACAGAAGCACATAACAGCATGGCTTGAAGGTTCCACGACGTACTTAGGTTGGGGCATACACAACTGTCCCGAGAGTTCACCCCAACACGTACCATCAGTTGCCGTAGTAACGGTCTCAACCAAGGAGTGGGCCATCAGATCGAGGCTTGGGAAGACGACAGGTCCGGCGGTGGGTAAAATAGTTGGATTGGTGTTGGCTCGGCGCTGCCTGCAAGCTGGATTGGGCCAAGCGCGCTTTCAGTTGATACCTCGAGAATTCAGACGAGTGCAAACGGTGAGTGAGACTCCTGGCGAAACTTCGGTCGGAGTTGATGTTATCAAAGACTTTTGCAGGAAGTAATGAAAGTTAGTGGGAAGGTCTCACTGGTGGCACAAATGAGATGATTTTATTTTGGTTCCTAAAGCAATTATAGTATACACCCCTCGGTCATACAGGTGCATTCTGGCCGGACCACATGATTGGCTGAAACGTGATGGAGGTGGAGTACAAGCCAATGGGAGTACCAGGGTTCGGTCCCACAGTTCAACACGGTTCCATAATAACGCTTTAGTTTGGTGGACAGAGGTTTTTTTTTCACTCGTTTGTGTCTGTCTGTTTGTTACTTACAAAATGGAACATTTGCAAGTACAGTGGAACCTTGACTTACGAGTTTAATTCGTTCTGTGACCGAGCTCGTAACTCAATTTGCTCGTTTCTCAAATTAAATTTCCCCATTAAAATGCATTGAAATGCTATTAATCCGTTCCAGCCCGCCAAAAACCACACCAATTTTTTTTAAAATATACAGTATATATAAAAATATCTCGCGCTTTATATTTCACCTGTATGCAGCATACAAGTTGGCAGGATGGCCTGGACTGGAGGTACGCACACTTGACTCTAAACTGTCCAGCCTGGGTTTGAATCCCGACCCAGCTATAACCTGTCACGGGTGAATCACAGGCAGGGTGATTCATCAATGTGTGTACCGCTAAACTGGGCGCCCCGTTTGCGTCCCATTAGTTGTTGGATGTTAAGGATCTCACCGTGTCTTCCACAAAGAGAAGGCGAGCTATCGCCGGCACTCTGAACAAGTTGTGGCCTGGCATGCTCTTCTCCTCTGCCGTTATATACGTCCTCCTCGGCATCTTTTTCCAGAAGAGCCCTGTCTCGTCACAGTTGAAGATTTGCTGGGGGATGTATCGTTCGGCTTCTATCAGTTCGGCAAAAGTTATAATAAAATCTTCAGCTGCCTTCACATCCGCCTCACCAAGTCGACAACACGCACACCTCGCTCATGTTTTTCGACGATTGCGTGTTTTATATCCAAGCACATCATCCTCTTCTTCTTCTCAGTTATAATAAAATCTTCAGCTGCCTTCACATCCGCCTCACCAAGTCGACAACACGCACACCTCGCTCATGTTTTTCGACGATTGCGTGTTTTATATCCAAGCACATCATCCTCTTCTTCTTCTCAGTTATAATAAAATCTTCAGCTGCCTTCACATCCGCCTCACCAAGTCGACAACACGCACACCTCGCTCATGTTTTTCGACGATTGCGTGTTTTATATCCAAGCACATCATCCTCTTCTTCTTCTCAGTACCGTGTTTTCCACAAAGAGAAGGCGAGCTATCGCCGGCACTCTGAACAAGTTGTGGCCTGGCATGCTCTTCTCCTCTGCCGTTATATACGTCCTCCTCGGCATCTTTTTCCAGAAGAGCCCTGTCTCGTCACAGTTGAAGATTTGCTGGGGGATGTATCGTTCGGCTTCTATCAGTTCGGCAAAAGTTATAATAAAATCTTCAGCTGCCTTCACATCCGCCTCACCAAGTCGACAACACGCACACCTCGCTCATGTTTTTCGACGATTGCGTGTTTTATATCCAAGCACATCATCCTCTCTTCCCTTGGCACTCAATTTCTTAGGACCCATGGTTAAAACTAAGAAATTTTCCAAAATAACCAAAATGCGAAAACAAAGCAGCAGCGATATACGGCAGAGATACTTGCACGGCAAGATAACCACGTGACCGGAACCCACCTGGTGGCGGGTGGCGAAAGCTCGTAACTCAAATCTCGGCTCGCATCTCAAAGCAATAAACCGCCCGAGCGACGGCTCGTATCTCGGAAAACTCGTAAGTTGGTGCACTTGTAAGTCAAGGTTCCACTGTATATTGGTTGGTCTGTTCTGTCCGTGTCTGTTTGTATGTCAATTATCTACAGGTCACATTTTACTCCGATCTTCACAAAACTTAACCACCTGGTAGAGGTAGTGACAATGTGGCAGCCTATTGTTTGTGAGGTCAATGGACAAGGTCACATCATTCATTTTCATCCAATTGACTTTATATATACATATATATATGTCAAAATCAGCTAAGGTGTGTAATAGGTGTAGGCCATTTGTAAGTTCCCCTTTAAATTAGTATATACTGAAGAAATTGGCCAAATGATGATGTATGTATTTAATTTAACTAGTGAGGTACCCATGCTATGCACGGGTGGGAGGCCAGAAGCAAACAGACGATGCAGAAACGGCAAATGCTAAAGCATGAAACCAATAAATTCCACATTCCTGTAGCACCTTCAGTCACACGTCAGACATGGACAGCAAGCTCGTGAAGGACTTCCATGAAAAACGTACCCGTTGGCAAACAAACGGGTACGTTTGTTCCATACCCAGTCAATGGCAAATCTGCATATGGCGATCCGCGAATTCACGTTTAGAAAGTAGAAACCGTCACGGCATTTCATCATTCACTTGAACTCGATATCTCTTTTTTCATTCCAAACAGCATAACTCCATCACAAATTCAATAACATTAATATAAAAAATAAACTTTTAACAACATTCGTGACATAAACAAATATTTAAATCCTGATGTGAAGTTCCGTACGGTTGGGTGAATACAATTACGAATTCAAAATCGTAATTGTATTCACTCAATTCCAATCATCAATTGATGCTTTAACAAAACGATTAACACGATTAACGTTTAACGATTTAACATTACTATTGAATGACGGTTGTATTGGGATATTATCAAACCCGCGCATTGCCGTCATCTGTCCACTTCCGCATTCGCGGCAGGTTCATAATTCTCATCAAAATCTAAAGTTCTAAACAGTATTTGTAGAATTTCAACAAAAGCCATATCACTGTTCATATCGGTAAATATTATTCCATCGTGTTTGGAAAAATTGGAAAACTTGTAAAAATTTGGTAAAAACAATACAGCCTATTTTACTCCAAGGGGTCCCAGGAATACCCACCCAAAATATCGTTGTGTTTGGTTGAGCCGTTTTTGCGGTACCTTCGAACGGACAGACGGACATTTGGTGAATTATAGTAAGATATAGACAAAGAGACCATAAAGACAACTTCATGCAGTAGAATGAAATCTAAATGTGAGAAAAGGGATTTGAGGGATCTTCTTTTTTTGGGTATAGCTTTTTGTAACTTGCTGTGATCTCCGCTATGTAATTGCTTATGGACATTTCCATTGATTTAAAGTGATGATGTCGATCTAATTGATGGGAGGTGAGTTTCCAAAGTTCCCTATAGACATCATAGTCATCTCTAACACCTCTTCTAATATAAAAAGACGATATCTCGAAAATTGCACCTGTGCGCGTTCGTATGTCCGTCAATATTATAGTTGGCATGACCCTGCTGATTTTTGCAGAATAAAAGTTATTGTGATGATTAATTTTGGCATTAACCGCAGTAGAAGTAGTTGTTTTGCAGGAATATCACATTTTCCACCCCGGGGTGGGGGGTACTTATTATTGAAAGGGGTACCCCTCCCCCCCCCCCCTCCTGCCCTGGCCAAAGCACATCTGGGCCTGGCGAAAGGCAAGCTAATGGTCAAGCAGTACAGCAGGCAGGTATGCTGCTACAAGGTGGTGAAGACCAATGAAAATTTGATCCAACGGACCAACGGGTCTGCTAATAATACACAAACATTCCGCATGACAAGCTCGTAACCGCACTGGACAGAGCGGTAGATGAAGCATTTACAGGAGGTAATAAAGTATACATTACAGTCTATCAAAAAAGAGCAAACTGGTCTGTAAAGGACAATCAATATTAATGTAATTTTTCAAAAAGTAAACTCAAAGAAACTTTTCGATTTCCCCTAAACAACAGTTTCTCTTCATATTTGGCAACAAGATTCTCCAGCAGACAGTGGGGATACCCATGAGTTCAGATTCCAAGATTCTCCAGCAGACAGTGGGCATACCCATGGGTTCAGATCCCAAGATTCTCCAGCAGACAGTGGGGATACCCATATGTTCAGATCCCAAGAGACTCCAGCAGACAGTGGGGATACCCATGAGTTCAGATTCCAAGATACTCTAGCAGACAGTGGGGATACCCATGTGTTCAGATCCCAAGAGATTCCAGCAGACAGTGGGGATACCCACGTGTTCAGATCCCAAGATACTCCAGCAAACAGTGGTGATACCCATGTGTTCAGATCCCTAGAGCTTCCAGCAGACAGTGGGGATACCCATGGGTTCAGATCCCAAGATACTCCAGCAGACAGTGGGGATACCCATGTGTTCAGATCCCAAGATACTCCAGCAAACAGTAGGGATACCCATGTGTTCAGATCCCAACAGATTCCAGCAGACAGTGAGGATACCCATGAGTTCAGATCCCAAGACACTCCCACAGACAGTGGGCATACCCATGAGTTCAGATTCCAAGATACTCCAGCAGACAGTGGGGATACCCATGTGTTCAGATCCCAAGATACTCCAGCAAACAGTGGGGATACCCATGTGTTCAGATCCCAACAGATTCCAGCAGACAGTGGGGATACCCATGAGTTCAGATCCCAAGATACTCCAGCAAACAGTGGGGATACCCATGGGTTCAGATCCCAACAGATTCCAGCAGACAGTGGGGATACCCATGAGTTCAGATCCCAAGACACTCCCACAGACAGTGGGCATACCCATGAGTTCAGATTCCAAGATACTCCAGCAGTCAGTGGGGATACCCATGAGTTCAGATTCCAAGATACTCCAGCAGACAGTGGGGATACCCATGAGTTCAGATCCCAAGATACTCCAGCAGACAGTGGGGATACCCATGAGTTCAGATCCCAAGATACTCCAGCAAACAGTGGGGATACCCATGGGTTCAGATCCCAAGAGACTCCAGCAGACATTGGGGATACCCATGGGTTCAGATTCCAAGATACTCCAGCAGACAGTGGGGATACCCATGTGTTCAGATCCCAAGATACTCCAGCAGACAGTGGGGATACCCATGAGTTCAGATTCCAAGATACTCCAGCAGACATTGGGGATACCCATGGGTTCAGATCCCAAGACACTCCCACAGACAGTGGGGATACCCATGTGTTCAGATCCCAAGATACTCCAGCAGACAGTGAGGATACCCATGTGTTCAGATCCCAAGATACTCCAGCAGACAGTGAGGATACCCATGGATTCAGATTCCAAGATACTCAAGCAGACAGTGGGGATACCCATGGGTTCAGATCCGGCCCCTTTTTTTGCAAATTTGTTCCTGCACAGTGCACATGTACGAGTTTGATTGGGTCCAGAACATGTGCAAGAGTAAACTAACAAACGCGAGAAGGTGTGGAGATATCTTGAGATTCATTGATGATTTGTTAGCAATGAATGATGGGTTTGTATTTTATCAGCTTCATCATGTCATACAGTATATCCAAAAGAACTCAAATTAAACAAGAATGGCACTCATAGAGCACATAGTCTCGCCTCGTGCATTGATTCTTAACCAAAATACCATCGTTAACTGAACACGCTACTATTTTGGCCTGTTATGAAAGTCAAATCCACAACATTGTCCTAATAGTAGGTTTAATGACAATTCGATCTCTGGCAACATCCTGTAGAAATACAATCACGCAATATATCAGGATTATATAATCACGGAGAAGTTCAGCAATTATCAATCAGTGCAAGCAAGCCTAGATCATCTACGTATACGCACCATTCGAGTCTACGTGTCACGGATTAAATGTCACAGGAATGTTCCGGAGCGATGGCCGTCCGAGTTCTTATAGATGCCTCTCAGTGGTTAGAGAGAGCATAACACCTGTGTTCAACTTAGATACAATTTCATTACATGGCCGACTGCTATTATGGCCAATATACCCACATCATCCATGCACCCAATTATGTCACCATTTCTTGGCGTGGGTTCTGAACGACATTATAAATTTAATTCTTCACTCGCATTGAGTCAAAGATCATATACCCCATATGGCCAAAAGTATGTGGACATCCAAACATCACACGCGTATGTGCTTGTCGAATATCTCATTCCAAACTCATGGGCATTAATATGGAGTTGGTCTTTGCTGCTATAACAGCCTCCACTCTTCTGTGAAGGCTTTCCACTCGATGTTGGAACATTGCTGCGGGGATTTGCTTACATTAAGCCTGGCTCGCAGTCGGCGTTCCAATTCATCCCAAAGGTGTTCGATGGGGTTGAGGTCAGGGCTCTGTGCAGGCCAGTCAAGTTCTTCCACCCCGATCTCGACAAACCATTTCTGTATGGACTTTGCTTTGTGCATGGGGGCATTGTCATGCTGAAACAGGAAAGGACCTTCCACAAACTGTTGCCACAAAGTTGGAAGCACATAATCGTCTAGAATGTCATTGTATGCTGTTGCGTTAAGATTTCCCTTCATTGGTGGAACTAAGGGGCTCAGCCCGAACCAGGAAAAACAGCCCCAGACCATTATTCCTCCTCCACCAAACTTTAGGGTTGGCACTATGCATTTGGGCAGGTCGCATTCTCCTGGCATCTGCCAAACCCAGATTCGTCCGTTGGACTGCCAGGTGGTGAAGCGTGATTTGTCATTTCAGAGAAAGCGTTTCCACTGCTCCAGAGTCGAATGGTGGCGAGCTTTACACCACTCCAGCCGACGCTTGGCATTGCACATGGTGATATTAGGCTTGTGTGCACCTGCTCGGCCATGGAAACCCATTTCATGAAGCTCCGGACGAACAGTTGTTGTGCTGACATTGCTTTCAGAGGCATTTTGGAACTTGGTAGTGAGTGTTGCAACTGAGGACAGATTATTTTTACGCACTTCAGCGCTCCGCGGTCCCGTTCTGTGAGCTTATGTGGCCTACCACTTCGCGGCTGAGCTGTTGTTGCTCCGAGACGTTTCCACTTCACAACAAGCATTCTGATTATTGCGCTGCAATACATGTCCCCTACCGCCAGTCTGTCGTCCGGAAAACTGTTGGGGAAATTACCAAGGGTTATTTACCCACAGGTTCTGAATCGTTTCCAATCGCTAATTACCTCAGGACGGGCTCACCTGTGATTCGCACTCGGGATTTCGATGTATACACCTCGCAGACAGGTCAGCAGAAGCACGAGAAAATATGTTGTTTATAAAGAACCTTTCGAGTCGCTAAATATCAGTAATTTATTATATTTTCCGGTTCACGATCAATGATCGATGTGCATATATATGTTGCTCGGCTTGGCTCCGCCCCTCCCGAAAGCGCGCGCTGTGTCGCGCTGTTGACCGTGAGACGAGGCTGAGGGCGCGCGGTGCGGCTTGAGGAGAACTCTAGAATAAACAAAGTGCCATAACTTTGTCAAACATGATCGAAACGTCGTGAAATTCGAACTTGATCTGTAACTTATCATGAGGAAACCATGTACCAAGTTTGAAATCATTAGCATTAAGAGTTTAGAAAAAAAAGTCCGAAAAACTGTTCTTTGCATGACGGACGGACGGACTGACGGACTGACTGACTGACGGACTGACTGACGGACTGACTGACGGACTGACTGACGGACTGACTGACGGACTGACTGACTGACTGACTGACGGACTGAAAGAAGGACGGCGTGCAAACCTATATTTCCCTCCGGTGTACACCGGTAGGGGACTAATAACAGCACTTACAGTTGACCGGGACAGCCCCAGCAGAGCCAAAATGTGACGAACTGACTTGTTGGAAAGGTGGCATCCCATGACGGTGCCACATTGAAAGTCACTGAGCTCTTCAGTGCGGCCCATTCTACTGCCAATGTTTGTCTATGGAGATTGCATGGCTGTGTGCTTGATTATATACCTCTCAGCAATGGGTGTGGCTGAAACAGCCGAATCCACTAATTAGAAGGGGCGTCCACATACTTTTGACCATGTAGTGTTTATGACATTTCAGATTTTTTTGGATAAGGATTTCAAATCAACCAATGATGGCTGAAATACCACTTCACCAATGACATCATTGTCATCACCATATATATACAACAACAACAACAGGCATTTTAAGGCCATTTTCCCTGCAAGAGTGGGGGTTAGACTTGCGGGCCCCATGACAATCTTCTCCATTTTGCCCTATTTTCTGCACCTCCCCTTGTTAACCCCCTTGCCCGCATTTCTTCTTCCACCATCTTTAGCCAAGTCTTTCTCGGTCTTCCCCGTCCTCTACTTCCTTCTACATTCATTTCCATTACTCTTCTCAACCAGTCACTTTCATCCTTCCTCAACACATGACCAAACCATCTCAACCTGTTTCTCTTCACAGCATCCATCACAGGCTCCATTCCCAACATCTTTCGCAATTCATCATTTGATTTGTCTTCCTCTCTCTCAACGATACTCCACACATCCACCAAACCATTCGCATTTCCACCCTTTCCAGCCTTCGTTGCTGCTCTACGTTCATTACCCATGTCTCGCTCCCATAAATCATAATACTTCTCACACATGCAGCATACACCTTTCCCTTCAGTTTCAGCAACACTCTCGTCCTCGTCAGCACACGACTCAGTTCCCGAAACTTTTTCCATGCACATCTCGCTCCAGCAACCGTTGCCGAGTCTGATCCACCTTCTCCATTCAGCATGTCTCCGAGTAGCAAAATGTTTTCACACCTTCCAACTTCATGCCGTCTCCAAGATCCAACTCAACATTTCCTCCATCTGCAGCTCCCTCTGTGCACACCTTACATTTGAATGTAGCTGCCACACTGGTAAATGACCCTCTCAGACCACTACATTTTTGATGAACCCACTCAGCGCACATTGTACATTGAATTGAGTTTACTCCGACACCCTTCCTGCACACAGCACACGGCCGCTTCCCAGTTCTTTCCACCTCACCACATGCTCTACCACTTGCCATCACCTTCCTCTTTCCGATATTCACCTTCAGATCGTTTGTCTCCATACATTCCTTCCACTTGTTCATCTTCTCCTTCAGTCCATCCATACTTTCCGCAATCAACACCAGATCATCTGCATACAACAACTCCCACGGTAAACCCTCCTTTACGTTCTGAGCCAGCACCTCCATCACAGCTACAAATAGTAATGGACTTAGTACCGACCCCTGATGCACTCCCACCTTCACCTCAAACTCACCACTGTTCCCGTCCTTCGTCCTTACAGCTGTGTGCGCTCTCTCGTAAATTGTCATCACTACTCTGATGAACCATTGCTCCACTCCTAACTTCCTGAATGCCCATGTCACTACTTCACGTGGAACCCTATCGAATGCTTTCTCCAGATCAACAAACCCAAGAAACAACTTCTTCCTCTTCTCCATGTACTTCTCCTGCAACTGCCTCACAATAAAGAGCGCGTCTGTCGTTCCTCTTCCTGGCATAAATCCAAACTGCATTTCGTCAATCTTCACTTTCTTCCTTATCCTCCTCTCCAACACCCTTTCCAATACCTTCATTCCATGCTCCAATAACTTTATCGCTCGGTACGAACCACACTACAGACGGTCACCTTTCCTCTTGTATAGAGGGACGAGGGTACTCAGTTCCTAATCCACTGGAATGCGGCCTTCTTTCACCACCAGATTGCAGATCACTGTCATTCTCTTCACACCCCAATTTCCCGCTGCCTTCAACATATCTCCCACAACTCCCGTCGGCCCTCCCACTTTTCTGCTCTTCATTGCTTTTATCCCTTCCCCAACTTCCTTCTCGGTTATCTTCTCTGCCGGTCCTAAAACAGGGTTACTCTCTATGTTGCCATCCCATTCATTCTCTGTATTCAACAGCATTTCCATATATCTCTTCCATCTTCCTTTAATTCCATCTGGGTCCACAACGATTTGTCCCACTTCATCCTTCAAGCAACTCACCCCCATCACATCACACCTCTCTTTCGCTATCTGCTTTGCAATCCTGAATATCGCTCTCTGACCCTCTTCCGAATCCAAGCGTTCTCCGAACATTTTCCTGTATGCCTCCTTCGCCTTTTCTACCTCTTTCTTTGCTACCTCTTTCTTTGCAGCCTTCCTGGCTGCCTTATAACTTTCATGCTCTGCTGTTTCTTCTCCCGTACCCTTCGCCTTCTGCCACTCCTTGAACTTCTTCCTCTTCTCATCAATCCTCTTTCCAACTTCATCATCCCACCACCATGTTTCCGAGTGCCTCGGTGGTCCTTTTGTCCATCCACATACCTCACCAACGGCTCCCAACAGACTATCTTTCATTGACATCCAACCACTTTCAAGTTCAACCACATCATCCTCGACCCTACTCAGCCTCTCTTTTAATGCCTCCCTTACTGTCACCTCTTTCAACCTCCACACCTTCATTCTCGGTTGGTACTTCACCCGCCGAGCTCTCCTCGCACCTTTCACCCTTATGTCGCAGACAACCAAGTGGTGCTGTGAAACAGCCTCCTCCCCCGGGATCACCTTTGTGTCCCGGAGGTGCCCCCTATCTCGCCTACGCACCATCAGGTAGTCATTGGGGGAAATAACTCGTCTATATTTCTGGGGGGAAGAACCCATCCGTAATTCTCGGGGAAAATAACCCATCCAGAATAATGGGTTCTTTGTTATCTTGATTTAGTAAGTTGGCTAAGATTTGGAAATTTGTTGCCAATTGACGAAGAAGAAGAAGAAGAAGAATTACAACTTTGTCTCACACACACACACACACACACACACACACACACACACACACACACACACACACACACACACACACACACACACACACACACACACACACACACACACACACACACACACAGGCAAACCAGGAAGAAAAGGTGGTGGAAGAATGTGTGCAGTGAGCATCCCGTGTATTTTGGGATGTCTTGGGCCGGTGACATACACAAGTGATTGGAAGAAACAATTCCCGCTCATGATGGAGAAGTTGCTGGTGAAAGATGTTTCGAACGTTTTGTTTTTGTGCATTCCATTGGAAAGTGATGCAAAGATGCACAATGGAGTGGTGTTGTACTATAATCTGATTACAATCGAGTGGTGTTGTACTATAATCTGATTACAATCGAGTGGTGTTGTACTATAATCTGATTACAATCGAGTCGTGTTGTACTATAATCTGATTACAATCGAGTGGTGTTGTACAATAATCTGATTACAATCGAGTGGTGTTGTACTATAATCTGATTACAATCGAGTGGTGTTGTACTATAATCTGATTACAATGGAGTGGTGTTGTACTATAATCTGATTACAATCGAGTGGTGTTGTACTATAATCTGATTACAATCGAGTGGTGTTGTACTATAATCTGATTACAATCGAGTCGTGTTGTACTATAATCTGATTACAATCGAGTGGTGTTGTACAATAATCTGATTACAATCGAGTGGTGTTGTACTATAATCTGATTACAATTGAGTGGTGTTGTACTATAATCTGATTACAATGGAGTGGTGTTGTACTATAATCTGATTACAATCGAGTGGTGTTGTACTATAATCTGATTACAATCGAGTGGTGTTGTACTATAATCTGATTACAATCGAGTCGTGTTGTACTATAATCTGATTACAATCGAGTGGTGTTGTACAATAATCTGATTACAATCGAGTGGTGTTGTACTATAATCTGATTACAATCGAGTGGTGTTGTACAATAATCTGATTACAATCGAGTGGTGTTGTACTATAATCTGATTACAATGGAGTGGTGTTGTACTATAATCTGATTACAATCGAGTGGTGTTGTACAATAATCTGATTACAATCGAGTGGTGTTGTACTATAATCTGATTACAATCGAGTGGTGTTGTACTATAATCTGATTACAATCGAGTGGTGTTGTACTATAATCTGATTACAATCGAGTGGTGTTGTACAATAATCTGATTACAATCGAGTGGTGTTGTACTATAATCTGATTACAATCGAGTGGTGTTGTACTATAATCTGATTACAATGGAGTGGTATTGTACAATAATCTGATTACAATCGAGTGGTGTTGTACTATAATCTGATTACAATCGAGTGGTGTTGTACTATAATCTGATTACAATCGAGTGGTGTTGTACAATAATCTGATTACAATCGAGTGGTGTTGTACTATAATCTGATTACAATCGAGTGGTGTTGTACTATAATCTGATTACAATCGAGTGGTGTTGTACTATAATCTGATTACAATCGAGTGGTGTTGTACAATAATCTGATTACAATCGAGTGGTGTTGTACTATAATCTGATTACAATCGAGTGGTGTTGTACTATAATCTGATTACAATCGAGTGGTGTTGTACTATAATCTGATTACAATCGAGTGGTGTTGTACTATAATCTGATTACAATGGAGTGGTGTTGTACAATAATCTGATTACAATCGAGTGGTGTTGTACTATAATCTGATTACAATCGAGTGGTGTTGTACTATAATCTGATTACAATTGAGTGGTGTTGTACTATAATCTGATTACAATCGTGTGGTGTTGTACTATAATCTGATTACAATCGAGTGGTGTTGTACTATAATCTGATTACAATTGAGTGGTGTTGTACTATAATCTGATTACAATCGTGTGGTGTTGTACTATAATCTGATTACAATTGAGTGGTGTTGTACTATAATCTGATTACAATCGAGTGGTATTGTACTATAATCTGATTACAATGGAGTGGTGTTGTACTATAATCTGATTACAATCGAGTGGTGTTGTACTATAATCTGATTACAATCGAGTGGTGTTGTACTATAATCTGATTACAATGGAGTGGTGTTGTACTATAATCTGATTACAATCGAGTGGTGTTGTACTATAATCTGATTACAATTGAGTGGTGTTGTACTATCATCTGATTACAATCGAGTGGTGTTGTACTATAATCTGATTACAATCGAGTGGTGTTGTACTATAATCTGATTACAATGGAGTGGTGTTGTACTATCATCTGATTACAATCGAGTGGTGTTGTACTATAATCTGATTACAATCGAGTGGTGTTGTACTATAATCTGATTACAATCGAGTGGTGTTGTACAATAATCTGATTACAATCGAGTGGTGTTGTACTATAATCTGATTACAATCGAGTGGTGTTGTACTATAATCTGATTGCAATGGAGTGGTGTTGTACTATAATCTGATTACAATCGAGTGGTGTTGTACTATAATCTGATTACAATGGAGTGGTGTTGTACTATAATCTGATTACAATGGAGTGGTGTTGTACTATCATCTGATTACAATGGAGTGGTGTTGTACTATAATCTGATTACAATCGAGTGGTGTTGTACTATAATCTGATTACAATGGAGTGGTGTTGTACTATAATCTGATTACAATGGAGTGGTGTTGTACTATCATCTGATTACAATCGAGTGGTGTTGTACTATAATCTGATTACAATCGAGTGGTGTTGTACTATAATCTGATTACAATCGAGTGGTGTTGTACAATAATCTGATTACAATCGAGTGGTGTTGTACTATAATCTGATTACAATCGAGTGGTGTTGTACTATAATCTGATTACAATCGAGTGGTGTTGTACTATAATCTGATTACAATGGAGTGGTGTTGTACTATAATCTGATTACAATCGAGTGGTGTTGTACTATAATCTGATTACAATCGAGTGGTGTTGTACTATAATCTGATTACAATCGAGTGGTGTTGTACTATAATCTGATTACAATCGAGTGGTGTTGTACTATAATCTGATTACAATCGAGTGGTGTTGTACTATAATCTGATTACAATCGAGTGGTGTTGTACAATAATCTGATTACAATCGAGTGGTGTTGTACTATAATCTGATTACAATCGTGTGGTGTTGTACAATAATCTGATTACAATCGAGTGGTGTTGTACTATAATCTGATTACAATCGAGTGGTGTTGTACAATAATCTGATTACAATCGAGTGGTGTTGTACTATAATCTGATTACAATCGTGTGGTGTTGTACTATAATCTGATTACAATCGTGTGGTGTTGTACTATAATCTGATTACAATGGAGTGGTGTTGTACTATAATCTGATTATAATTGTGTGGTGTTGTATTATAATCTGATTACAATGGAGTGGTGTTCTATAATCTCATTATAAACTATGATGATGGTGTTATTAAGTTTGATGATTGTGTTATCCCAAAGTGTTGATGTCAAAGATTCCCTTTCTTCCCCAAACTTGTCATTGGACGGTGACATTGATGGATGTTTGACCTTCCGGTTTCTGCTTTTCATCCCCCAGTATTACTGGGACTTAACCCAATAGGATCTACCGGAAGCTTCACACTGTTTGAGTTGAACTTACCACGTGCTTCCCACGACTCTCACCCACAGGTTCAATCGTTCTGGATGGGAATGAAAGAAGGCGGATTTGTCTTGAGCGAGCCGAGGCGATCTCGAGGGACCTGGGGAGTCATTCCGATCCCCGGGCCTGGAAATCTCGGTGCGAGGCGAGAAGCCCTCCTGGTGCTGAACTCCGACCTGGAAGTCCCTCTCATTCGGCAGCCATCCAATCAGCGCCGAGGTCTTCCCTGGCCTACCGACTCCCCCTCGTACCCACCCGAGGCTCGGTTGCCGGTTCCTCGTCGGAGCGACCGACCGAAACCCAGTCGGAATCCGCCCAAACGGGGACGCCGACTTGTTGTATGACATGTTCGCTCCTTCTTTCAATCGTTATTCACCTGTTCACATCACTCTTCCTGTATCTCTCCACCTTTAGTGTTTCCTTTATCCTGTGTGCACTCATGCGCTGCCCCCCCCTCCCCCTCTTCGTACTTTACCTTTTGTCTCCATCATTTGTTGCTTAATCTTGAGTGTCTTTTTGGACATGTTTGGCATCGGAGAAATAAACCTTTTTTTTGTTAAAAAACATAAAATCTGTCGGTTTCTTTGTACTTTGCTTCTTCTGTTTGTGCAAAATGATGGGTCCAGGTACAAGGTTTGGGTGGGAAAATGGAAACATCTGTGAAACAACTGTAATAATTGGGCCTAGAGATTATTCCATGAGATTATTCCATGAGATTATTCCCAAAGCATTACAGAACTTCCTCCATGCTTGAGTTCACTGTTGGTGCTGGTGCTGTCCGGGTTGTTTTGGCCTTCCTGGAATTGCTCCAAATGTTCACTGCACCATTTTGATGAAAAATAAAAAAGATAAATTTGGGATTGTTCCACTTTTTTATTTATTCTTTGTATACATAGTTCGGCTTGTGGAGGACCTCGTACTAGAACATTGGTCGGATCGGGGAACAATAGGACAAAAGGAACGGTAAGTAGGGGGGTGGGGGGGGGCACCAACAATAGAGTTGATGGTCGAGACAGATGGGGGCAGACAAACATTGGGTGTGGGGAGGAATGTGGGGCAGGATTGCATGCATTGTGGGTGGACAAGATGGACAAAAGGTCGAATCGAGTTATGGTGAAAAATGTTTAAATGTCTATAATTGGGTCATGACCTTAAAATGGGATCAAGGTGAAGAAGATTGGATGGA
The DNA here is from genome assembly GCF_964187855.1 of Myxine glutinosa. NCBI lineage: Eukaryota > Metazoa > Chordata > Myxini > Myxiniformes > Myxinidae > Myxine > Myxine glutinosa. Next base: position 5,655,647 of record NC_136266.1, read on the forward strand.
GGAAATGTTGAGTTGGATCTTGGAGACGGCGTGAAGCTGGAAGGTGTGAAAACATTTTGCTACCTCGGAGACATGCTGAATGGAGAAGGTGGATCAGACTCGGCAATGGTTGCTCGAGTGAGATGTGCATGGAAGAAGTTTTGGGAACTGAGTGGCGTGCTGATGAGGAGGGGAGTGTCGTTGAAGCTGAAGGGAAAGGTGTATGCTGCATGTGTGAGAAGTGTTATGATTTATGGGAGCGAGACATGGGTAATGAACGTAGAGCAGCAACGAAGGCTGGAAAGGGTGGAAATGCGAATGGTTCGCTGGATGTGTGGAGTATCGTTGAGAGAGAGGAAGACAAATGATGAATTGCGAAAGATGATGGGAATAGAGCCTGTGATTGATGCTGTGAAGAGAAACAGGTTGAGATGGTTTGGTCATGTGTTGAGGAAGGATGAAAGTGACTGGTTGAGAAGAGTGATGGAAATGAATGTAGAAGGAAGTAGAGGACGGGGAAGACCGAGAAAGACTTCGCTAAAGATGGTGGAAGAAGAAATGCGGGCAAGGGGGTTAACAAGGAGAGATGCAGAAAATAGGGCAAAATGGAGAAGATTGTCGTGGGGACCGCAAGGCTAACCCCGCTCTAGCAGGGAAAATGGCCTTAACATGCATGTTGTTGTTGTTGTTGTTGTGAAGAAGATTCTCCAGCACGTATATTGTGTGTCGCCATCATTGATGCAAAATTTCATTCCGAAAGTCCTCGGACATTGGCAGAAAAAAAGGGGAAAACAAGTTGCGATTGATTTCCTGCCGGGAGTATTGTGTCCATTGATGGTTTCTGATATTGTGGTTGTGCATGTAGAGAGGCTGGAGGTTGTGGTGAGCGGGTTTGTGAGGAGGTGGTTGGGAGTGCCACGTGTTTTGACGAACATTGCCTTTTATGGTCAGGGTGGAAAACTCCAGTTTCCCTTAACATAATTAACCGAGGAGTTTAAGGTGGTGAGGGTGCGGGAGTTCATGATGGTGCAGGAGTTCATGATGGTGCCGGAGTTCAAGATGGTGCAGGAGTTCAAGATGGTGCAGGAGTTCATGATGGTGCAGGAGTTCATGATGGTGCGGAAGTTCATGATGGTGCAGGAGTTCATGATGGTGCAGGAGTTCATGATGGTGCAGGAGTTCAAGATGGTGCAGGAGTTCATGATGGTGCAGGAGTTCAAGATTGTGCAGGAGTTCAAGATGGTGCAGGAGTTCATGATGGTGCCGGAGTTCAAGATGGTGCAGGAGTTCAAGATGGTGCAGGAGTTCAAGATGGTGCAGGAGTTCAAGATGGTGCAGGAGTTCATGATGGTGCAGGAGTTCATGATGGTGCAGGAGTTCATGATTCTGCAGGAGTTCATGATGGCGCAGTAGTTCATGATTCTGCAGGAGTTCATGATTGTGCAGGAGTTCAAGATAGTGCAGGAGTTCATAATGGTGCAGGAGTTCATGATGGTGCGGGAGTTCAAGACGGTGCGGCAGTTCAAGACGGTGCGGGAGTTCAAGATGGTGCGGGAGTTCAAGATGTTGCGAGTGTTCATGATGGTGTGGGAGTTCATGATGGTGTGGGAGTTCATGATGGTGCGGGAGTTCATGATGGTGCGGGAGTTCATGATGGTGCGGGAGTTCATGATGGTGCAGGAGTTCGTGATGGTGCAGGAGTTCATGATCGTGCGGGAGTTCATGATGGTGCAGGATTCGAGTGATCCAGTGATGAAGAATGCTCTCCCAGAGAAGAAGGGAAGTCGGAAGTGGAATGCAAGAGCTGAGGTGCATGAGATGGAGGAGCGGTTGCAACAGGAGGAGGTCATGGGGATGGTGCAGCACGGGAAACATGGCTTGATGGTTGAGGGCGAGAGGTGAGAAAAAATAAGGAAGGAAATATGTAAAGGCAGTAGGACAGGCACACCAAGGTGCTTGGACTCGGTGTGCAGGTGAGGACGTTTAAGTGACAATAGATTTGGAGGATGGAACCGCGATTGCGGCACGATGATCAAGTGCTGGTGGTGAAGATGGTGCAACAAGAGGTGAAGAGATCGATGGAGAGGGGAGTGGAGAAGGAGGCCAATGGGAGACAGGTGTTGTTTATGATAGAGGCAGAGGGGCGAGGTGGTAAGAAGAGGACGGAAAGAGCTGTCAACAGGTCAGGTGCAACAAGGGAGGTCATCTTAGGGGAATTGTCGGTACCTTGGGAAGAGAACATGGAGGAGGTGGAAGAGAGGAAAGTACAGTGAGTTGGAGGCAGAGTGTCGGGAGAAGGGTTGGCGTGTTTCATGTCAGCCATTTGAGGTTGGGTGCAGAGCTGCGTTCCGCAACCTTTTTAGCCCAGGACCCAATAAAAATCCCAGGCATCTAGTCGTGACCCATCGAACCTAGAGTCCCTTTATAGAGAGAGTAGCGACAACTAACGATTTGACGCCATTTTGAGTCCATTCAGTGCGGAGCCGCCGTATGGCGCTAGTGCATTGAACCGTGTATGCCATTATGTTCTCTATGTATGAGAGATGGGAATGGTCTTTTCCATGTTGATAATGAACAAATTATGTGAAGATGACAAAATAGAAGATTTATGACAACTAAGAGCCATATGATAAAGAAGAAAATCACAGAGCTGGTTGTGATTTAACAGTCACAGACATTTAGAACCATGACAAAGAAGGAATGAACTAGACAGGTACACGTGCTGCTTATTTCAGCCTCATTTTAATTTCAGGGAGGCGAGAGCGAGACTGGAACTCTCACCTCCCTGCTTATACATGTACATGTACAATACAATGTTAAGAGTTATCTTTGTATTTCTGCAGTTGTTTGACCTTGTTTATCGTGTGTGGGTATATATTTGTGTTTGTGTGGCGGACACAAAAGCCCACTGGCGTGGTGACATCATTCCGCGCACCAAGTGGGCGGTGGCCACGCCTGAGGGGTAGGCGTGGCCTCATGATATACACCGGGCGCCCAGCCCGGAGCGGGCCAGTGTTACAGTGAGCTCCTGAAATAAAGACGCTTGTAAGTTACCGCTTGGCCGCTTCCTCCTTGCTCGCAAGCAGCGCGCGTAACGCCGCGCTTTACTGGTGACCCCCTCGACGTTGGATCTGCCGGAGCGATCCTTCCACACGCGACGCCATTGCCATGGCCAACTTCGTCAAACTTCCCGAATTTTGGGAGGCTCAGGCCGAAGTCTGGTTCGTCCAGGCCGAAGCCCAATTTCAGCTTCGGCGCCTCACCGGCGATGACACGCGCTATTGCCACGTCGTCGCCTCCCTCGGGCCCGGCACGGCCGCTCGAGTTGTGTCCGTCCTTCGCCACCCACCGGACGGCCACAAGTACGAGGCACTCAAGCAGCTACTCCTAGCCACGTTCGGCCTCACGGACGACGCACGGGCCGACCGCCTCCTGGATCTCCCCGAGCTCGGTGACACGCGCCCGTCGGTCCGAATGGACCATATGCTGTCACTGTTGGGCGACGAAGCCCCCGGTTCTCTATTCCGGGCGCTTTTCCTTCGCCAACTTCCAGCGCAGGTTCGCCTCGCGTTGGCCGGGACCGGGCTAACGGAACCCCGAGCATTGGCAGCCGAGGCGGACAGGTACTTCGCCGCTTCGGACACGCGGGCGAGAGTCGGCATGGCCGTCACGGCCCTCGAGGCTGATGCTGCTGATGCTGCTGTTCCACAGCATCAGCTTCTACAGCATACGCAGCATGCTGATACGCACCTCGTGAACGCCGCCACGCCCCGCCCACCACCGCGGCGAAAACCGCCACCGCGGGGAAACCCGCCAACTCCACCGGCCTGGCAGAGCCAGCCGCGCTCCTCCAGCTCCACCACCTGGTGCTGGTTCCACGCCAAGTTCGGCCACGAAGCTCGGCAGTGTCATCCGCCATGCTCCTTCAACAGGTCGGGAAACGCCCGGGCCGGCGCTCAATAGTGGCGATGAGCGCCGGCCGTTCGAGCAGCCTGCTGTTCATAACGGACACCTTCTCCGGGCGCCGTTACCTGTGCGACACGGGAGCGCAGGTGAGTGTCATTCCCGCCGGCACGTCAGACAAGCACGCCGCGGGTGGGGGCCCCGCGCTGCTTGCCGCGAACGGGACGCCCATCTGTACGTACGGAAAACGCTGCCTCTCTCTGCGGTTTGGAGGGCAGGTTTTCCGATGGACGTTCGTCACCGCCGACGTGCCCATGGCACTGCTTGGCGCGGACTTCCTGTGCGCTAATGGGCTCCTGGTCGACGTCAAGCGCAGACGTCTTGTCCAGGCCGAGACGTTCAGCTCACTCGCTTGTGCGTTGCCCAGCTCAACGAGCGGCTTGCCAAGCGGCTTGCCGAACGGTTCGGTTCCGGCCACGTTGGTCTGTACGCTTCCGGCAGCGGACGCATTCACCCGCCTCCTCACCGGCTTCCCGGCCCTCACGCGGCCCACCTTCTCGGCGGGGCCGTCAAGCACGGGGTGGCCCATCACATCCCCACCGTCGGGCCACCGGTCTACGCCCGGGCACGCCGCCTCGAGCCGACGAAGCTGGCGGTGGCAAAAGCGGGGTTCGCTACCCTGGAGCGACTCGGCATCGTTCGGCGCTCAGAGAGCGCTTGGGCGTCGCCGCTGCACATCGTGCCGAAGCCCGGCGGGGGATGGCGACCGTGCGGGGACTATCGCCGTCTCAATGATGCCACGACTCCCGACCGCTACCCCATCCCCCACATTCAGGACTTTTCCGCCCGTTTGGCGGGCAGGTCCTTCTTCTCGAAGGTGGACCTCATACGCGGCTACCATCAGGTCCCCGTCAGGCCGGAGAACGTCCCGAAGACGGCGGTCATCACGCCATTCGGACTCTTCGAGTTCCTGCGCATGCCCTTCGGTCTGAAGAATGCGGCTCAGGCGTTCCAGCGACTGATGGACAGCGTCCTGCGCGACTTGGATTTTGTCTACATCTACCTGGACGATATCCTCGTCGCCAGCGCGTCCCGCGAAGAGCACCTACGCCACCTCCGCACGCTCTTCGAACGCCTGGGCCAGCATGGCCTGATTGTGAACCCCGCAAAGTGCCGGTTCGGCGCCGCCATAATCGATTTTCTGGGGCACCGTGTCACCAGGCACGGAGCCGTCCCCCTGCCGGCCAAGGTGGAGGCGGTGAAGGGGTTTCCGCGCCCCCGCACGATCAGAGGGCTGCAGGAGTTCCTGGGCATGGTGAACTTTTACCATCGGTTCCTGCCCCGTATCGCCCAGCTCCTGCGCCCCCTGCACGAAGCTCTCCGGGGTAAGCCGGGCAAAGGCGACGTTACCTGGACCGAGCAGATGGACACGGCGTTCACGGGCGCGAAGCTCGCCTTGGCTAACGCCACCATGCTCGCGCACCCGGCGCCCGATGCACCGATCGCCCTCACCACCGATGCCTCGGACTACGCGGTGGGCGCGGTGCACGAGCAATGGGTGCGTGGAGCTTGGCAACCGCTGGCATTCTTTAGCCGGCAGCTTCGCCCGCCCGAACGCCGTTACAGTACCTTCGACCGCGAGTTGCTCGGACTTCACTTGGCGGTCAGGCACTTCCGCCATCTGCTCGAGGGCCGTGCGTTCACTGCCTTCGTCGACCACAAGCCGCTGATCTTCGCGATGGGCAAGGTCACCGAGCCGTGGTCGGCCCGGCAGCAGCGTCACCTCTCGGCCGTGTCCGAGTACACGACGGACATCCAGCACGTCGCGGGGAAGGACAACCCGGTGGCGGATTGCCTTTCCCGGGCCGTCGCCCATGCAGTCCACCTCGGCATCGACTATGCCCGGATGGCAGCGGACCAGGCCGCTGACCCCGACGTCCAGGCCTTGCGGACCGCCGTCACGGGCCTCCGCGTCACCGAGGTGCCGTTCGACGGCGCGGGCGCGGCCCTCTTGTGCGACGTCTCCCTCGGGCGTCCTCGCCCCATCGTGCCCGCGGGCTGGCAGCACCAGGTGTTTGACGCCATCCACGGCCTGTCCCACCCGGGCGCGAGGGCCTCCCAAAGGCTGATCGCCGACAAGTTCGTCTGGCATGGCCTCCGGAAGGCCGTCCGCGGCTGGGCCAGGACGTGCCTCGCGTGCCAGCGCGCCAAGGTGCACCGGCACACCCAGGCCCCGTTGGCCCCGTGCACGGTGCCGGAACGCCGGTTTGACCACGTCCACGTGGACCTGGTGGGACCTCTGCCCCCCTCGCGGGGTTTCACCTACGTCCTCACCATGGTGGACCGCACCACCCGGTGGCCGGAGGCCGTGCCCTTGGCGTCGACAACGGCGGCCGATGTCGCGCAGGCTTTCATCGCCACCTGGGTCGCCCGGTTCGGCGCCCCCTCAGACATCTCATCCGACCACGGCCCCCAGTTCACCTCGGAGCTCTGGGGGGCGGTTGCGCAGGGGCTCGGGGTCCGGCTGCACCGAACCACGGCCTACCACCCCCAGGCTAACGGCCTGTGTGAGCGATTTCACCGCTCATTGAAGGCCGCGCTCCGGGCCACCCTCCGCGACGGCGGCTGGGTCGACAGGCTCCCCTGGGTCCTGCTGGGCCTCCGGACGGCGCCCAAGGAGGACCTGCGCGCATCCGCGGCGGAGTTGGTCTTCGGGCAACCGCTGCGGGTGCCGGGCGAGTTCCTCCCCGACTCCACGGCACCACGGTCCGCGGCACAGCAGCGCTCCGCTCTGCAAGAGACCGCCCAGAGGTTCGCCCCGGTGCCAACGGCATGCCACGGGCACCCACCGACGCACGTCGCCCCGGAGCTTCGCACGGCGGAGTACGTCTTCGTCCGCCACGATGCCCATCGGACACCACTGCGGCCCCCGTATGATGGGCCTTTCCGCGTGCTGGAGACCGGGGCGAAGCACTTCACCCTGGACATCGGCGGTACTCCTGACCGCATTTCGGTAGACCGCCTCAAGCCGGCCCACCTCGATGTGGACCATCCACCGCCAGTGGCCCGACCCCCACGTCGGGGCCGCCCTCCTGCGGGCGGACCCCCGGCACCGCCCAGCCCTGCCGCCACGCCGCCCCCCGGTCCTGCACCCATCCCAGGGGCGGCCAGGGGCATCCCACCTGGCATCCCTGCACCCCGGACGCCGCCGATCGCCAGGGGGCGCTTCGGCCGGGTCATTCGTCTGCCCCGCAAACTGGCCCTCCAGGTGCGCGGGAATTCTGGGGGGGCGCGTGTGGCGGACACAAAAGCCCACTGGCGTGGTGACATCATTCCGCGCACCAAGTGGGCGGTGGCCACGCCCGAGGGGTAGGCGTGGCCTCATGATATACACCGGGCGCCCAGCCCGGAGCGGGCCAGTGTTACAGTGAGCTCCTGAAATAAAGACGCTTGTAAGTTACCGCTTGTCCGCTTCCTCCTTGCTCGCAAGCAGCGCGCGTAACGCCGCGCTTTATCTATCTATAATTCCAGTAATCTCTGTGTGTATGTTTGTATGTTTGTATGTTTGTATGTTTGTATGTCTGTATGTCTGTGACCGCTGTTTCTCGACAACCACGGGTCCGATATACTTTAAACTTGCCAGGTATATTGCTGGGGACCCGAGGATGTGCCTTTTCAAGGTTTCATATTAATCGGAGAAGTTGTTACCGAGCTATGTCCAAAAAACGATTCAACCAATCAGAGAGCAGCGAGCTATCACGTGTGCCGAACGTGGCGAACAGACTCTGCCTCGGACGGCACATTTGAGAGCGTATTCATTTATTTCACGTTGGAAAACTATGTTGCCGTTAAACTATGTTTTAAAACTAATTAAAACTAATTTGCGATTCATCGTAACTGCGATTTGCGACCTTCCGGACAGTGAAGACTGCACTTCCGGCAGCCAATCACAGAACGCGTTGTTGCGTAGGCGTGGCCGATGTGAGAGCGAGCCGAGCGCGTGCGCCATTACGGTTCGTAATTCGATTTCTTCCGGAGAAAATAATAATTTCTCGATTTCTTATGCGCATTATTTCTCCCAATTCAGTCAGAGCGAAGGGCGGAAGCGAAGAGCGTTGTTTTTTTTGTTTACGGGCGTACGGGCGTACGGGCGGGGTAGAGCGTACGGGTAGCGTTTTTTTTTTTTTTTGGCAAGGAACGGGCACCCACGTACGGGCATGCCCTAGTTTGTTTAATTTTCATATTTAAATTATTAATCTAAACTTTGCTGCATGTTGCCGATCATATATTAATCCCACCAAAAATAGATTGGCTCCCCTACTCTCTCTCTCTCCCTCTCCCTCTCCCTCTCCCTCTCCCTCTCCCCCTCTCCCTCTCCCCCTCCCTCTCCTGGTCGTTGGTGAGTCGTGCGTGGGTGTGGCAATCACGGCTGCTGTGTGTGAGGAGCTGTGAGTGCTGTGCTGTGTTGGCGTCTTTCCCATCCTCCATTTCACTCCATTTGTGTCCTTGTACGTGTTTGTGAAGTTTTCCCCGTGTTTCCTTTCTTTGTTGAGACAGGAGAGAAAAAGAGAGCGCACATGGTAAGTGATTAGCAGGCCTGTTCAGGACTGTCATGTATGCAGTGCAAATGTTCACCGTTGTATCCCTACACCGGGACCGGGTTGTATCCCTACGCCAGAGCTCGGATGGCGCTGCTGTGAATCGGGCCTTGATCGGCAGAGTGAATAAACGCGTACGACAATTGATCGCAGTTTGTCGAGATACTTTACATGGCGACGAAGGTAAACATCTAGACCATGACATCTTTCGGCCATATCGATGAATTCGACCCTCATGAGGGGGATTTTGACACGTATTCTGAGCGGTTGTCTTTCTACTTCGAGGCGAATGGCATTGCGACCGAAGGCCGGATGAAGGCCGTCTTCCTGTCCGTTTGCGGAGGTGAGACGTTCACACTCGTTAAAAACCTGATTCGGCCTCGGACAATCCAGGAGCTCATGTATGCAGAGCTCAAGGCCGCTTTGAAGGAACATTGCAACCCATCTCCTTCAGTCATCCTGTGTCGGTTTAATTTTTACATGTGCAGACAGCAGCAAGGTCAGTCGATCGCAGACTTCATTGCACACCTCAAAAAACTGTCACATCTGTGTGAGTTTGGGGACACGATCGATGACATGCTTCGTGATTTGCTGGTGGTTGGCATGTCCGATGACCGCACTCGTAGACGCCTACTTGCTGAGAGAAGACTGACGTTCCAAAATGCCAGAGACACCGCCATTTCCATGGAAAGTGCTGAACGCAACGCTACAAGCATCGGTGCCACTCACTCATCTGGTACCAGCCCTGCTGTGAATCGGTTGGATCATGTTCAGCCACAACGTTGGAACAAGGCTCCTCGTCAGAAGCCAGTGCAGTCTCAAACCCACAACAACTGTTTTCGGTGCAACGGAAAGCACCCTCCGGAGACGTGTCGGTTCAAAGATGCCACCTGCCATTTCTGTTCGAAAACTGGCCATATTGCTCCAGCTTGCATCACTCGCAAATCGGGAAAAGGAAAAGCTGCTGACAAGATTCATCAGTTTATCGGTTCGGAGGAACCCGAGCTTGACCAGGTGAGCTCTGTTTCCGACAACTCAGAATCGTATGACCTGCTTCATATTGATTCTCACCATAGGCGGGACCCTCTTCTTGCCAATGTTGTCGTCAACAATCGACCATTGCAAATGGAGGTCGACACTGGTGCAGCCGTCTCGCTCATCAGCCATGCTGTTTTCACAAACCTGTGGAGTGATGCTGACCGACCCCATCTGAAACCTACTACCTATGGACTCTCCACCTATACAGGTGAGAAGATTGTTCCCTGCGGTACATGTGATGTCACGGTGGGCTACGATAACCGTGAGTTTCACCTACCCCTGATCGTCATTCCTGGAAAGGGCCCTTCCTTACTCGGCAGGAACTGGTTGAGCATAATTCGACTGAAGTGGGAAAGCATTCATCAACTCCGGGCAGCCAACGTTTCTCCTACCGCAGCATACACACTCAAAAATGTGCTGGATACGTACCCGGATGTCTTCAAGGATGAGCTTGGAACCTTGAAAGGACATACGGCTAAACTCAGGGTTGACCGGGATGCCAATCCTATATTTTGCAGGGCTCGCCCAGTCCCTTTCGCCCTGCGTGAGCGGATTGACAAGGAACTGGATCATCTTGAAAATCTGGGGATCATCGAGCAAATCCAGTATGCCGAATGGGCGGCGCCCATCGTTCCGGTCATAAAATCGGACCAGTCCATCCGCATATGTGGAGATTATAAAATGACCGTGAACAGGTGTTCTTCATTGGATAAATATCCAATCCCGAGGATCGAAGACCTCTATGCTCGTCTCACGGGAGGCAAGACTTTTACGAAACTCGATCTCAAATCCGCCTATCTACAGCTCTGCTTGGACGAGAATTCGAAACAGTATCTTACCATCAACACGCATCGTGGGTTGTATAGGTACCACCGACTTAGTTTTGGAGTGAAATCTGCACCTGGAATTTATCAGCGTGTCATGGACAGTTTGTTTGCCGCCGAACGCAACGTCGTTTGTTACCAGGATGATATTCTGGTTACTGGTCGTACGGACGCGGAACATCTACAGAACCTGGAGAGAGTTCTGAAGAAGATTTCGGCCTCCGGCCTACGTTTGCGTCGAGACAAGTGCAAGTTTATGGTGCCATCAGTCACGTACCTGGGTCATACGATTGATGCCGAGGGTCTACACCCGACAGATGAGAAAGTCCGAGCTATCAAGGATGCTCCTTCTCCACGAGATGTGACCGAATTGAAGTCATACCTTGGTTTGCTTCAGTTCTATGGTCGTTACATCCCGAATGTGACCGACGTTTTGGGCCCCCTTTATTGGCTTTTGAGGAAAGGAGTCTCCTGGAGCTGGGGGTCTACTGAACAATCAGCATTCCAGACCTCTAAGGATCTGCTCAAATCATCCAATGTTCTCGGTCATTTTGATCCAGAGAAGGATCTTGTGCTGACATGCGATGCCTGTCGGTATGGAGTGGGGAGTGTATTATCGCACGTGATGCCTGATGGTACGGAAAGACCGGTTGCATTTGCATCCAGAACGTTGTCCCCGGCAGAGAAAAACTATTCCCAACTTGACAAGGAAGGATTGGGAATCGTTTTCGGCGTCGGCAAATTTCGCCAGTACCTTCTTGGACATCATTTCACGATTCGCACTGATCACAAGCCGCTGATCAGTCTGTTTGGTCCAACTAAGGTGACATCTGACACACTACCGCCCAGGATCATCCGCTGGTCCCTGTTTCTCGCTGCTTATGACTACACCATATGTTATAAGCCCGGTTCGTCTATCACAAATGCAGATGCCATGAGTCGGTTACCCCTTCCAGAATCCGTTGATGATTCGCCTACACCAGGATCCATTATCGCACTGATGGATCATCTGGAAGATTGTGCTGTCGATTCCGGCCAGATCCGCACTCATACTCGACGAGACCCCGTTCTGTCCAGAACTGTCCAGGCTGTACAGCTTGGATGGCATTTGCTACCTGAGGGTGACCCAGATTTTGCGGCTTTTAAAGCACGTAAAAACGAACTCGGCGTGGAAAATGGTTGCCTACTCTGGGGATGTCGTGTCGTGATCCCGAAAAATCTGCGTTCCAGGGTCATGGATGAAATCCATGACTGTCACCCCGGGATTGTGCAGATGAAGTCACTCGCCAGAAACTATGTGTGGTGGCCGAATCTTGATGCTGATATCGAACATCATGTTCGACATTGTTACCCCTGCCAGAGCACCCGGAATACACCTGCGAAAGCGCCACTGCATCCCTGGGAATGGCCCAGCGAACCGTGGCATCGCCTACATCTCGATTATGCCGGGCCTATTAACGGCAGCATGATTCTAATAATTACGGACGCGCACACAAAATAGATTGATGCCTATGTGACGTGTGGTACTACGTCAGCCATTGTCATCGAAAGACTCAGACGCTGTTTCGCCACTCATGGTCTGCCCAGGATGATCGTGAGTGATAACGGTTCGTGTTTTTCCAGTACCGAGTTTGCCAAGTTCACACGTCGGAACGGCATCAAACATAAGTTTGTCAGCCCACATCACCAGGCTTCAAATGGCTTGGCCGAACGATCCGTGGGAATCATCAAATCCGGATTGCAGAAACTTCAGGAGGGAACCCTGGAAACAAAGCTGTCTAGTCTCCTGTTCAAATACCGCATCACGCCACAATCAACAACCGGTGCAGCTCCGTCTGAGTTATTGATGAAACGACACTTGAGATCGACACTTGACAATCTCAAACCAGACATATCATCAAATGTTTATCAGAGCCAGCTTAATCAAAAGTTGGTGCACGATAAGACGTCCAACAGTCGATGTATCAACATTGGAGATCCAGTGTTTGCCCGAAATTTTGGTGCAGGTGCGACGTGGCTACCGGGAGACATCATCGAGAAGCCAGGTCCACTGTCCTGCGTCATTCGCCTGCAGGACGGCCGCGAAATTCGTCGACATCAGGACCACATAACCTACCATCACTGTGAGTCGATGGAGCCTGCAGCATCGTCACAGTCAGGACAACAGTTCGACCCGCCACTGCCGGAGATCGTCGTGGCCGCTCCAGCCGGCTCGGATGCCCCGAAAACCGCTGCAAACGCTACACCCTTCGTGGAGACCAAAGGAATCACCTCGGACTCTGTATCCACTGGTACACCGCGACCCAAAGGAATCACCTCGGACTCTGTATCCACTGGTACACCGCCACCCAAAGGAATCACCTCGGACTCTGTATCCACTGGTACACCGCGACGCTCAATGCGTGAGAGAAAAGCACCCGACCGGTTGAATCTTTGAAGATGTTTTTTTTTTCACGTTGACACATGTTCTATTTTCACGTATTTTCATTATTCTCATAACCGTTTGCACACATATTTTCACATGTTTTGGAAATGTTGCTTTTGAAATGTCAATTCTGGAAATCTAGCACGTATTACTCTTGGTAATTTTGGACTTAAAGGGGAGGATGTCATGTATGCAGTGCAAATGTTCACCGTTGTATCCCTACACCGGGATCGGGTTGTATCCCTACGCCAGAGCTCGGATGGCGCTGAGGTGAATCGGGCCTGTATCGGCAGAGTGAATAAACGCGTACGACAATTGATCGGAGTTTGTCGAGATACTTTACAAGGACCCCCTGGTTTGGGCCTGCTCTTCCATTTGCCGTGTTTATACGTTTAGCCTTTTCTTGGCTAAATACTTCATCCATATTAATACTTTTCCTTTTCCTCCACTTGCTAGTTTTGCTTGTGGCAGGTTTGTTTTTGTTTTTTCAATTTACTTCATTTGTTAATTTTACACTATGGCAAACGTACGTTTGCACAATAGTGTGTACGAGGCACTTACTCCAAAGAACGGGGTCATAGTTTGTCCGCCGGACGGAGTTAGTGTTGACGACGTTGTAATGGGTTTTGGAGAACAAATTGGGCTCGAAAACATTCTCGCAGCGTCGAAAATGAATCAACGTGTCGTGCTCTTCCTGTCCGAAGAGCGATACGTTGCTCAGACAGTCGAAACCGGCTTGTCTGTCGCACCGGATCTTTTTCTTACTGTGTGTCCTTTGGACACACCTGCCGTCAAAATTATTATTTCGAATTTACCACCTTTTTTTAAAAGCGAGGAGATTACCTGTGCTTTAAACCGTTTTGGGACGGTCGTGTCACGGATCTCAATGATCCCCTTACGTTTGCGTTCTGGCGCTTCGGTTAGACACATCATGTCTTTCCGGCGTCACTGTTATATTGTTTTAAAGAATAATGCACAATCGCTTAGTGCTGCTGTGACTTTGAAGCACAAAGATCGCAGCTACCAAATTTACATCGCTACTGAGGCAATGACGTGCTTTATTTGTGGCGAGCACGGACATTTAAAGAACGCTTGTCCGAAACCAAATATTCCCGGTGACGAATCTCAACGTGTGGAATCTAACCGGGAATCTCAACACCTGGAACCCAAACCAAGCACTAGTGGTACATCTAGAGTCGCGGAGCCCAAGCCAGACACGAGTGGCACATCTAGAGCGGAGTGTACAGACGCCTCCCATAATCAGCCCCGCGGTGCGAGTGCAGAACTAAAGGGACCTCAAGCGGATGACGAGGGTTTTATCACCGTTCAATCTCAGAGAAACAAGCGCCCAAACGTCAATGGTCACGATGTAACGGTGAGCGTTCCGAAAAAACTGGCGGCGTCGGGCAAACGAAATGGCTCCCATTTGGAAGCAGCTGCCCGTTTGCTGCCGTGGAAACGGAAAACAGATTTGCCGTGTTAGCTACGGAGGATAATAATAACGCTCCCGATAACGAGCAAGACAAACACGAGCACGAACAAGAAGGTGGTGTCATGCCCCAAGAGGTACAAGGAGGTGATGTTGTGCCCCAAGAGGTACCAGGAGGTAGTGTTGTGCCCCAAGAGGTACAAGGAGGTAGCGTCGTGTTCCAAGAGGTAGCTGTGACTACCCCTGTGGTTGCCGATACTACAACCATGGACGTCAGCAATGAACCTGTTTTGGTCCCTCTCCCTGCTAAGGGTGAAGTGTCTGAGATGTCTGCGCCACAGACAACCCCGGACATGATGGAAGCAGAGAGTGTATGTTCTGTTTCGGAAATAGTTTTTTCCCCTCCCGGCAGAAATGGAAATACCTGCTCCACCGGGGGAGCACGATACTAATGTAGATCCCCAATTAAACTACGACTCTGATGGCGCGTCGTCGCTTGCCTCTGGTGGTAGCACCGAGGTCTGGAATGATCCAGGCTTATCCCAGGAACCGGAGAGTGGTCCGACTGTGCCCCCCCAGGAGATCCTAAAGTTTTTACATCACACCTTCCGTAAGAGAAATGTTAAAATTCAGGATTCCTTCCCTGATCTGCACAGTTTTATCATCTCCGCAAAGCGACTGCTCCTTCAGTCCGAGCAGTTTGGTTTGACTGAACCACAAATGTTTCGTCTCAGGAAATGGGTTCTGAAAGCAAGGAAGCACCTGCAGGCATATCATGACCCAATTGACTGATACCCTTCCCCAAATTCCACACTATGGCTTTTTCTATAGCCACTTTAAACATAAACGGAGGACGCTCGTATTTACGAAAAGCTGAAGTTAAGGAGCTTGTTTTGCAGAACCACATCGATATCTTACTCTTACAAGAAACCAGATGTAGTTCCTCCTGTATGAGTGAATGGGAAAGAATAATGAAAGGAAGGCGGTTCTTCAGTAGCTTAGAGTGTCCTCGGGCTGGGGTAGCCATTTATTTACATCCTTCTCTCTGTAATCTCATTGTTGATTTTAATGAAATAATTAAAGGGTACTTAATCTCTCTCACTTTCACCTTTAATGGTTTTAAACACACAATAGTGAACGTCTCTGCACCCAGTGACAGCACGGATAGAATTGCTTTTTTCACACAGTTAGAAACCTCTCTTGCACATTTTGATTTTAATGGATTTGTTTGTTTAGGAGGGGATTTTAACTGTACGATGGACTCTACCATTGATCGCAATGGGAATGAGCCTCATCCAGCAAGTATTGTGCCTCTGACTCGGACTTTGACAACCTTCTCCCTTGTTGACATCTGGAGAACTCGAAATCCATCCACACGCCAGTATACGTGGTGTCGGTGTTTAAATGGCCGTCTGTCCCTCGCAAGGTTAGACCGGTTTTATATTAATAGTGATTTTTTAAATATTGTGACCCATACTGCTATTGTCCCGAGTGGTTTCTCAGATCACCACATGGTTGTGTTTCGCACTTTCTCCCCGATTTGTAATCGTGGTGCTGTCTATTGGACATTCAATGTTAGTCTTCTGGAAGACAAATGTTTTATTGATGCTTTTAAAATCTTCTGGGAGACCTTACTCCTGCGGAAAGCTTCCTTCCCTCTCCTCGGACAGTGGTGGGACAATGCAAAAGTCCAGATAAAAATGTTTTGCCAGCAGTACGGGTCCTTTCATACCAAGAATGATGTTGCTCTTCAATCCCTGCTTACCAAGGAGATTTTAACTTTACAATCTAACCTCTCAGCTTCTAATGCTGAACGGACTAATCTTTTGTTGGCTAAGAAAAAGGCCGTTCTTGCTGAATTGTGTGTAAAGCGAGCGAGAGGAGCTTTGGTCCGGCTCCGAATGGAAAATTTGTGTTTTCTCGATACCTCTTCCAAGTTCTTCTTTGGATTGGAAACCCGAACCAAACGAAGCCAGCAACTAACCTCGCTTCGGACAAAAGAAGGGAGAGTGACATATGATCAAAAATGTATCAGAGGTTCCGCCAAGGAATATTTCTCTGACTTGTACCGTGCCAAGAACATTGATCATGGAATGATTGACTCTCTGGTTACCTCTTTGCCCACCTTGTCCGAAATGGCACGCCAACAGTTGGATGTGGAAGTTACTTCGGAAGAACTTTTTTCCGCATTGCAAACTTTACCCACTGGCAAGGCGTCAGGCTTCGATGGGATCCCAATGGAACTCTACCGGGCCTTCTGGAACCTTTTGGGTCCTGAACTACTTGGTCTTTTAAACGACAGCTTGCGATCTGGCTCACTACCCCTCAGTTGTCGTAGGGCTGTACTTGCCCTCATTCCCAAGAAAGGAGACCTTCAGAACTTGAAAAACTGGCGTCCAATCTCGTTACTTTGTACCGACTATAAAATATTTGCCAAAGCTCTTGCAAACCGCCTCAAGCTGGTGATTGGGGAGATTGTACACCCCGACCAATCCTACTGCATTCCCAAAAGGACTATACATGATAGTATTTTTATCGTTCGTGACATTATCAATATTTGTACCATTGAACAAAGGAATGTTGGTTTGGTTTTCCTCGACCAGGAAAAAGCTTTTGATGCAATTGATCATTTTTATCTCTTTTCTGTTTTACGTGGCTTTGGTATCGGGGAATTTTTTTATCTCTTACACTAAATTATTGTATAATAATACTTTTAGCTTGTTAAAAGTAAATAATATTTTATGCCAGCCATTCTCTGTTTGTAGAGGAATTCGCCAAGGGTGCCCCTTGTCTGGTCTTTTGTACTCCCTTTCAGTTGAGCCTCTGCTTATTCGATTGCGTGCGCGCCTTCTTGGTTTCGCCCCCCTTCCAGCAGTAAACCCGGTCAAGACAATTGCCTACGCAGATGACCTGTGCGTAATTGTTCGCTCTGATGAAGATGTTTCTTCCTTGGTTCATTGTGTCCAGGAGTTTAGCTCGGCAAGCTCTGCAAAAATCAACTGGCTCAAGAGCAATGCTCTCTACTTGGGTCCGCCAAGTGACGCCCCTCCTCCAACCTTGCCCGGCCAGCTTGTGTGGGCACGAGACGGGATACACTATCTCGGGGTCTCTCTTGGCACTCCGGACTTCGTCTCGAAGAACTGGGAAACACTTATAACTAAAACTGAGCAGCGGCTTCTAAAATGGAAAGGTTTACTGAATCGGCTCTCTTATCGGGGTCGCACCCTGATAATAAACAATCTTGCGGCATCAATGCTGTGGCATAAGCTTAAGGCACTACAAGCCCCAGCTTTTATTCTTAAAAAACTCTCAAGTGTTTTCATTGACTTTTTTTTGGGGGGGGGGGGGGGGGGGGGAAACACTGGCTCCGGTCAGGCGTGCTAAGCCTGCCCGTTGCTGAAGGTGGACAGGGGTTGGTCGATGTCAACAGTAAGGTGATGGCTTTTCGCCTCCTCTCACTACGCCGGCTCTTGTACACGGATGTCCCGTGGAAAGCTTTTGCTCACTGCCTACTTAGGCAAGCCGGGAAACTTGGTTTTGACCAGCAACTCTGTCTCATCAACATCAAGAACATTGACTTAACTTTGGTCCCCCTATTCTACAGGAGCATGCTGGAAGCATGGCAGGCGATTCAATTTCAGCGTGATGCATGTGATTATTCCCTCCCAATGTTTTTAAATGAGCCAGTCTTTTTAAACTCAGTTTTTAAAGGGGTCTGTAGTGACCGATCTTTTATGCAAAAATTCATTGATATTGATTGCACTAAGGTGAAAAACTTTCGAGACCCTTTTCTCCATAAATGGAAGTCAGCAGCTGACGTTGCTGTGGCTACTGGTGTTCGTTCTATCAGAGTCATTGGGAGGATCTTCTCTCTGATTTTACGCCTTTTTAAACAAACCGGGCTAAAATGGGACCCACTGGTGGAAGCTAACCCCTCTTTGTCACAATGCCCCTTTCCAAAACTTTTAATTTCTTTCCAAGGTTTTATTCCTTTTAATACAATGGAGAAATCCTCTGTTTATTCCATGTGTGTTGGAATTCTTGTTCCCTGTAAACCAACAGAACCTCAAACACACTGGAGACCTCTGCTCCAAATTGGCGCTGCCGCAACAATCAAATGGCTCACCATGTATAGGGCACCCATTGTCAAACGCACTGGGGACCTGCAATGGCGACTGGCACATTATATTTTATCTTCAAACGTTTTATCTCACCGCATATGCCCTGACAACTCGGAAATGTGTCCCTTCTGTGATGTCCCTGAAACTGTTTTTCATGCTTTTATTGAATGTACGAGGTTGGCTCCTTTTTTCAGTTTTATCACGTGTGATTGAAGGGCTAGGCTTGGTTTTCACACATTGTGTTTTTATATTTGGCTTTAATTTTTCTTACCGGTGTAAAGAAGAATGTATTTTAGCCAACTATCTGTTTGCGGAGGCAAAACTTGCTATTTATTTATCAAGAAAGCACAAAATGCAAACCATTCGTGCACCACTTTTATCTGATGATGATGTTTTTATGATTTTTAAAGGTCTAGTTACGTCTCGTTTACATCTGGAGCTTGAATTTATTGAATGTACGCTCTTCTCACAGCGATGGTGCGTGAAGGAATCCCTTTGCCGCTTGGTTGATGGTGTCCTCCAAGTTCATTTGTAAATTCTAGTCCTTGCCCTCATGTAACCCCATCCTTATTTATATGAAATGTGTTGTATGACTTTTCATCATGTACACTAACTTCCCAGTAATAAAGAGGAACGAAATGTCAATTCTCTCTCTCTCTCTCTCTCTCTCTCTCTCTCTCTCTCTCTCTCTCGCTCGCTCGTTCTCACACACACACACACACACACACACACACACACACACACACACACACACACACACACACACACACACACACACACACACACACACACACAATCTCTAATACATATACAAATTACATATTTACAATCACACACACACATACACGCATGTGCTAATGCACACACATACAAATTATAAATTGAAAGTCACACACACAAACACAAGTTAATGTCCTCACACATTCAAATCAACAGAGACAAATACATACATTCAATGCATGCCCCCCCCCCCCCCCTTTCTCAGTTGTGGCATACAACTGTATCACTGGCATGAATTGGTTTCTAGCAAATTCTTTCTGAAGCATCATTGAAAATTTTGAATGACAATAATCCTATCTTCCATGTGAAAGTACAAAAAATAAAACTTATTTTATTATTTGTTTTACGAAGGTCTCAGAGACCATTGTGAAAGGCTTTGAACTCATTTACGATTACTACTCAAACCGTGAACCTGTAACCTTCCACTTTTATAGCAAATTACATAATTTTGTTAAAAACAAAGCACGTCATTCACTTGTTGGAGTACTAACTACCACAGGCAGGAAAGTGCCTTTAGCAGAGGGCATTGGGCAGAGGGCAGCCCGTGTGCGTGGGTTAGACCAAACATATCGTATTGGTAACCGTCACATGCGGATAAGTTAACCGTGACATGTGAATAAGATAACCACTACACCTTCCCCTTCAAATGCTAATTAATCCACGAGCAATGGATAACAAGCCTGTAAAGCCAAAGCAAAGGCCAGTCTCACTCGCAGCGCACAAATATACGCATATGGGACCATTACCACCATCACACTGACCTGGCAGAGAACTGACGAAGAAGTTACTTTCCATCCAACACGACTGACTCTGTTCTCCCAGATTTTCCGTCTTTTAGCATCCGATGGAAATCTATACATCTTGAATCCCTTCTCCGTTCTATTTGTGCACCCACAGGTGCTACAACCTGTCATTTTGTCGTAAAATCGATGTAAAACACGAATGAGAACGCTGCGTACCAGCGGGAACGTTAAAACGCTGACCGATATGCGTCCGATCCTGATCCTGTCCGCGATGGACTCAAAATGGCTCCACGCAATCACGTGACTAGATTTTTCCGGACCCTCTATGTCGCAACTCTGTATATAAAGGGACTCTAATCGAACCTCCCCCCCCCCCCACTTCCCCCCCCACAAACCGTCACGGAAATATCGATTGCTTACGACGTTAATATGTTGCTAAGGGTTCGGTTCATCATCGTTGTACAGTAGTACAATTCGTAATTGAACAATAAAGCAAAGTGACGACAATCACACCAAACACTGTCCTTATTTTGTTGTTATTTTGTGCGGATCTCCACGACCATGAGGAGAGAGAGCGAGAGACCACGCCCCCTTGAGAATGAGCAGCGACTTCGATCACAGACCCCGCCCACTTGATATTATTGTCAGCCAATCAGGCGTAAACTCCCCGCCTTGTTAGCAGCTTCGGAAGAGATGAATCCGGATGAAGATTTAATGAACAAGATGATGATGAGGATGAAGATGATGAAGAAGATGATGAAGATGATGAAGATGAAGAAGATGAAGAAGATGATGATGAAGATGATGATGAAGATGAAGATGAAGATGAAGAAGATGATGATGAAGATGAAGAAGATGAAGATGAAGATGATGATGAAGATGAAGATGAAGATGAAGAAGATGATGATGAAGATGAAGATTTAATGAACAAGATGATGATGAGGATGAAGATGATGAAGAAGAAGATGAAGATGAAGAAGATGAAGATGAAGAAGATGATGATGAAGATGAAGATGATGATGAAGATGAAGAAGATGAAGATGATGATGAAGATGAAGATGAAGAAGATGATGATGAAGATGAAGATGAAGAAGATGATGATGAAGAAGATGAAGATGAAGATGAAGATGAACAAGATGATGATGAAGATGAAGATGAAGAAGATGATGATGAAGAAGATGAAGATGAAGATGAAGATGAACAAGATGATGATGAAGATGAAGATGAAGAAGATGATGATGAAGATGAAGATGAAGAAGATGATGATGAAGATGAAGATGATGAATATGATGAAGATGATGAAGAAGAAGATGATGAAGATGAAGATGAATCTCAACATTCATTGGCGGTGTATCTTTTGTGAAATAGAATAAAACTTTAATTATTAAAGTGACAAGATGAGGTGTTTGAACTTTATTTTAATCTTCATCGTGAATAGACGATGAACTTAAAATGTAACATGAACTGATAAACAAAACAAGAATAACTTTTACTGAAAAAACCCGATATGCACCTGAACTTATATCCAGGTTCAATGTTCCGTTATCATGAACAACATGAAACAAGTGAATCCACTTGGATTCCGCCCAGGTTGGCACATGGAAATTATGATGTAGCATAATTATCATCTCGGGTCAAGATTTGAAATTATGCCATGGTTTTTGTAAAATTGCTACTAGTATTCACATTATGTACTTTTCTTTTGATTTAAACATCCATAAATACAAAACAAATAGTTTTGTAATCTTAAAAATTTATTAAATGTACAAAATTCCTATCCTATAACATATATATCCTATAACCTATCCTATATATATCCTATATCATATAACATATATCCTATATATCCTATAACATAACATATAACAAATATATCCTATATTATGTACTAGCGAGCGGCCGCGTACCAGCCAAAGGGGTAGCCCATGGTTAGCCTAAATATAGATTTGATGACGTCATGTTTACACATCTGAGCGACAGAAACTGTCTACACATCTGAGCGACAGAAACGTCTACACTGTTGGAGCTTCACTTTTGGAGAGACAGAAATTCTGGGTCATTTGGGTCCTCTGGGTCATTTGGGTCATTTGGGTCCTCTGGGTCATTTGGGTCCTCTGGGTCATTTGGGTCCTCTGGGTCATTTGGGTCCTCTGGGTCATTTGGGTCCTCTGGGTCATTTGGGTCCTCTGGGTCATTTGGGTCCTCTGGGTCATTTGGGTCCTCTGGGTCATTTGGGTCCTCTGGGTCATTTGGGTCATTTGGGTCCTCTGGGTCATTTGGGTCCTCTGGGTCATTTGGGTCCTCTGGGTCATTTGGGTCATTTGGGTCCTCTGGGTCATTTGGGTCCTCTGGGTCATTTGGGTCCTCTGGGTCATTTGGGTCCTCTGGGTCATTTGGGTCATTTGGGTCATTTGGGTCCTCTGGGTCATTTGGGTCATTTGGGTCATTTGGGTCATTTGGGTCCTCTGGGTCATTTGGGTCCTCTGGGTCATTTGGGTCCTCTGGGTCATTTGGGTCCTCTGGGTCATTTGGGTCCTCTGGGTCATTTGGGTCCTCTGGGTCATTTGGGTCCTCTGGGTCATTTGGGTCCTCTGGGTCATTTGGGTCATTTGGGTCATTTGGGTCCTCTGGGTCATTTGGGTCCTCTGGGTCATTTGGGTCCTCTGGGTCATTTGGGTCCTCTGGGTCATTTGGGTCCTCTGGGTCATTTGGGTCCTCTGGGTCATTTGGGTCCTCTGGGTCATTTGGGTCCTCTGGGTCATTTGGGTCCTCTGGGTCATTTGGGTCCTCTGGGTCATTTGGGTCCTCTGGGTCATTTGGGTCCTCTGGGTCATTTGGGTCCTCTGGGTCATTTGGGTCCTCTGGGTCATTTGGGTCCTCTGGGTCATTTGGGTCCTCTGGGTCATTTGGGTCATTTGGGTCATTTGGGTCCTCTGGGTCATTTGGGTCCTCTGGGTCATTTGGGTCCTCTGGGTCATTTGGGTCCTCTGGGTCATTTGGGTCCTATATTCCTATCCTATAACATATATATCCTATAACCTATCCTATATATATCCTATATCATATAACATATATCCTATATATCCTATAACATAACATATAACAAATATATCCTATATTATGTACTAGCGAGCGGCCGCGTACCAGCCAAAGGGGTAGCCCATGGTTAGCCTAAATATAGATTTGATGACGTCATGTTTACACATCTGAGCGACAGAAACTGTCTACACATCTGAGCGACAGAAACGTCTACACTGTTGGAGCTTCACTTTTGGAGAGACAGAAATTCCCAGGCAAACACTATAACGCACCAGGTTTACAACCTGTGCGTTAATAAACAACTTTCACTGATTAAACCCGAAAGTGAAACTTACAAGCCTAATTCAAATGTTCCGTTAGCAACATTGTAGATGTGGATTATCCACATGAGTGCGATGGTTGACTTTGCATATTGGGTGCGAGATCATCGATTCGGCTTTGAAGCGGCGACAATGCGATTGTCAGGTTGGCGCACAGGGCCACCGTCTCCAGTGTGTTTCGATACCTGGACTTCAGATATGTCACCGTTGAGAAACCTGCCTCACACATCCACGTCGTCTCAGGTCGGCGTACAGGGCCACCGTCTCCAGTTTGTTTCGATACCTGGACTTCAGATACGTCACCGTTGAGAAACCTGCCTCACACATCCACGTCGTCGTGAATGGCATCAGAAACTTTACCGCGAGATGTGCAATCTCTGGGTACTCATGAGACACTGTCAGCCAAAACCTTACTAAAGTGTCCTTCCTGAACAGCGTCTCAAGTGTACCGTCGGACACGATGTCGATCAAGTCCTTTCAATCTGTCGGACAAGTTGCAGCACTGCTGAACGTCGACTGAATAAGGGTCTCGGATCCACTTCTTCTCCACGCGTCGATCAACAGGAAAGTATTCGTCAAATCGCTTGCGCAGGTTCACCAGATGTTCGACGATGACATCCTCAATGTCCACACGTTCCTCAACACTCTTGCTGAGCAGATCATCCAGGCTTTCGAACATGTCAAATTCATCATTGGTCTGTACTCTTCTCTTCCATAGATCCAGCTTTGACTTGAACGCCGCCATCTTGTCATACATTACGAACACGGATTTCACCTGCTTGTTCGTTTTTCCCTGAAACGATATGTTCAGATTGTTACTGTGTGTCGATATGTGTCAATCTTTCGAATGAAAACCAATGGACATTCGCGTGTCGGAAACTAAACGTATGATCTGACTGACCGGATACATCGCTGTACAGCGTGGTACATCGGTACATCGATACATCGCGGTACATCAGTACATCGATACATCGGTACATCGGTACATCTGTAGCGACCCTTGGGTCTCCCAAGCGAGACCAGCAACAGAATCTCCTTGCTCCAGCCGGCGACGTAACCGGCGGGCAAACCACGGCGCCGGGGTGGCCGGTCACGTGACCACCAAAGCGTGCCGCGCGTGCGGTTATAATCCTTTGCACCTGTCGGTCACGTGACCACCAAAGCGCGCCTCGCCTGAGAGGCGTGGCTTTCGGTTTCGGTTGTGCTTTCTGGTTTTGATATATATGCAGCCCGATAAACGGGCTTTTCAGAGTTCCCGAGTTGGTTTTTACAATAAACAACTTCTCGGACGAGTTTGTGTCTTGCCCGTCACTTCGTCCGTCTCAAGCAAGAGCCCTGCTCTTCACTGGTGACCCCGAATTTACGACACGCGATGGACACCGCAGTGTCCCTCAAATTGCCCACCTTCTGGGAAGCACATGCCGCCGTCTGGTTCGCGCAGGCGGACTCCCAGTTCGCCCTGCGTAGCATAACGGAGGACGCCACGCGATACCATTACGTGGTCGCTGCGCTTGGCTCCGCGACCGCCACCCGCTGCCTGAGCTTCCTCCAGAACCCGCCCGCTGACGGCAAGTACGACGCCATCAAGGCACTTCTTCTGGGCGCTTTCGCCCTCTCCCCGGCTGAGCGTGCACGACGCCTGCTCGACCGTCCTGAGCTCGGCGATACGTGCCCGTCCGAACGCATGGACTACATGCTCGCGTTGCTTGGCAAGCACCCCTCGGATTTCCTGTTTCGGGAGCTTTTTCTTCGCCAGCTCCCGGCCCAGGTACGGGTCGCCCTGGCAGGCACGACCATCGTGAACCCCCGCGACCTCGCCAAGGAGGCCGACAAGATCGATTCGGCAAGCCAGCTCGCCAGAGCGGCGAGCCAGCTCGTCGGGGTGGCGGCCGGGAGCCCTCCCGCCCACCCGCCCGGCACCCGCGCCGCAGTTTCCTTCCCGGAGGCCGCCGGGCCGGCGCGACTGGCAGCGGCGACGCCGCGTCACCCGGTCCCGACGCGTCGACCGGAGCCCCCGCCGGACCCGGCCTGGTGTTATTTCCATGCCAGGTTCGGGCGGCAGGCCCGATCATGTCGACCCCCGTGCACGTTCGGCAAGTCGGGAAACGGGCGGGCCGGCGTTCCCTACCAGCAATGAACGCCGGCCGTTCCGGAAACCTGCTATTCATCGTGGACCAAGCGTCGGGGCGGCGCTTTCTCTGCGACACCGGCGCCCAGCTGAGCGTCATTCACGCTTCGGCGGAGGACAGGCGGGCCGCCGTTTGCGGCCCCTCCTTAATCGCGGCCAACGGCTCCGCCATCCGCACCTTCGGCCCACGCACCGTCGCCCTCCGCTTCGGCAGCCAGCTCTTTCACTGGGAGTTCGTGACGGCGGACGTCCCCATGGCTTTGCTCAGGGCCGATTTTCTGTACGCCCACGGGCTGCTGGTCGACGTGAAACGCCGGCGTCTCGTCAATGCCGAAACTTTCAGCTCCCTGGCATGCGCCTTGAGCCGTTCCGCGCCCTCCGAGTTTTCCTGCGTCCTCCCATTGGCAGACGACTTCGCACGTCTCCTCGTGGAGTTCCCGGCCCTCACGCGACCGACGTTTTCGGCCATCACGGTGCGTCACGGCATCGAGCATCACATCTCCCGCGATGAAGCTAACTCCAAGGGCCTTTCACTCACTCACCGCAGGCAGGTTGGTGGTCTTTCCGTCTTCTACCGACTCCTCTCTGGCCTTGCCCCCCCCAGCTCTCTCTGGGCTCTGTCCCCCAAATATTCCTACAGGTCGCACAAGATCTACCTGCAACCCTCTTATGGTTAAACTGCCAAAATCAAGACTTTCTGCTCACCTTCACTCCTTCATTCCTCTTTTCTCCCGCCTCTGGAACAAACTCCCTCACTCTCTTCAATCCCACTCCACCCAGGTCTTTAAAACAGCTGTTCACCACCATCTCTTATCCTCCCCCATCCAAAACCTTGATTTTTTCTACCCCTGCTAATTTCGGTCCCCTTGTGTTTTATACCTCTCCCCCCCCCCCCCCCCTCCCCTGCCCACGCCTCCTGCCCCCAAGCCCTCTCCCTCCCACACTTCTCCCTGCTCTCAAATGTTGTGGTTGTGTGCTTCTCCTTCTCTCCCCATCTTGTCTTCCGCTCCCTCCTTTTGTATATTTTGTTTGTCTGGTTGATTTGTTTGTGAAATAAATGTTAGCTCTTTCACGAGCCTCGATTCAGTATACGAAAAAAAAAAAAAAAAAAAAAATCCCCACTACGGGCCCGCCGGTGTACGCCCGGGCTCGCCGTCTCGATCCCGCCAAACTCGCCGTCGCCAAGGTCGAGTTCGCCGTGCTGGAGCGCCTCGGCATCGTGCGGCGCTCCGACAGCGCCTGGGCCTCGCCGCTGCACATCGTCCCGAAGCCGGGGGGCGGATGGTGGCCATGCGGCGACTACCGACGCCTTAATGACGCCACTACCCCCGACAGGTACCCCGTCCCGCACATCCAGGATTTTTCCGCCCGGTTGGCGGGGCGGCCCATTTTTTCAAAAGTGGACCTCATTCGGGGGTACCACCAGGTGCCCGTCCGCCCGGCCGACATCCCAAAGACGGCCGTTATTACACCTTTCGGCTTCTTTGAATTCCTCCGGATGCCCTTCGGCCTCAAAAACGCGGCACAGGCGTTCCAGCGCCTGATGGACGGCGTGCTGCACGACTTGCCGTTCCTCTACACCTACCTGGATGACATCCTCGTCGCCAGCACGTCCAGAGCCGAGCACCTCCTCCACCTCCGGACGCTGTTCGGCCGCCTCAGCGAGCACGGATTGATCGTCAACCCGGCCAAATGTCACTTTGGTGCGGCGACGATCGACTTTTTGGGCCACCGCATCACCCGGACCGGCGCCGTGCCGCTACCGGCCAAAGTCGAGGCCATCGCCGTTTTCCCGCGCCCCCGCTCCATCAAGGCGCTGCAGGAGTTCCTCGGGATGGTGACCTTTTATCACCGCTTCGTTCCCCGAGCGGCGCAACTCATGCGGCCCTTGTACGCCGCCCTCCGCGGCCAGCCGGCGAAACGCGACGTTGTCTGGTCCACGGACATGGACGCTGCTTTACCGGCGCAAAACTGGCCCTCGCCAACGCCACGCTGCTGGCCCACCCGGTACCGCAGGTTCCAATCGCCCTCACCACGGACGCCTCCGACTACGCCGTGGGCGCGGTCCATGAACAATGGGTAACCGGGGCCTGGCAGCCGCTCGCGTTCTTCAGCCGGCAACTCCTGCCCAACGGGTTGAAGTACAGCACCTTCGACCACGAGCTCCTCGGGCTGTACCTGGCCGTCCGCCATTTTCGCCACCTCCTGGAGGGCCGCCCGTTCACGGCTTTTGTCGACCACAAGCCGTTGGTTTTCGCCATGGCCAAGGTCACGGAGCCGTGGTCGGCCCGCCAGCAGCGCCACCTCTCCGCCGTGTCGGAGTACACCACGGACATCCGGCACGTCGCCGGGAAGGACAACGCCGTGGCCGACTGCCTTTCTTGAGCCGGCGCCAACGCCGTCCACCTCGGCATCGATTTCGCCCTAATGGCAACGGACCAGGCCACCGACGGCACGGTGCAGGCGCTCCGGGTGGCGGACACGGGCCTCCGCTTGGCTGACGTCCCCTTCGCGGACACGGTCCTGCTGTGCGACATCTCCCAAGGCCGACCTCGCCCCGTTGTGCCGGTCACCTGGCGGCGTCGCATTTTTGCTTCGCTCCACGGCCTCTCTCACCCGGGCCGGAAGGCGTCCCAGAGGCTGGTGGCGGCGCATTTCGTCTGGCATGGGCTGCGACGGGACGTCCGCGACTGGGCCAATGCCTGCACACCCTGCCAGCGGGCTAAGGTCCACCGTCATACCCAGGCTCCGCTGGCTCCCTTCACCGTGCCCGAGCGACGGTTCGACCACGTCCACGTGGACCTGGTGGGTCCCCTTCCCCCATCGCAGGGGTTCACCCACCTGCTTACCATGGTGGACAGGACCACCAGGTGGCCGGAGGCTGTGCCCCTCACCTCCACCACCACCGCCGACGTGGCCCAGGCGTTCATCGCCACCTGGGTCGCGCGTTTCGGCGCACCAGCGGACATCTCGTCGGACCGCGGCCCACAGTTCACGTCCGAACTATGGGGCGCGGTCGCCCGCACGTTGGGCGTTACCCTGCACCGCACCACGGCCTACCACCCCCAGGCCAACGGGTTGTGTGAGCGGTTCCACCGCTCCATGAAGGCCGCACTCATGGCCGGCCTCCAGGACGACGGCTGGGCCGACCGGCTCCCGTGTGTCCTTTTGGGCCTCCGCACGGCTCCCAAAGAGGACCTCCAGGTGTCCACCGCCGAGCTGGTGTACGGCCAGGCCCTCCGCGTACCGGGCGAGTTCATGCCCGACGCCACCAGCCCCTGGTCCGCCGCACGCCAGCGCACGGACTTCCAGGAGGCCGCCCGACGTTTCGCCCCGGTGCCCACGTCCCGCCATGGCGACCCCCAATCCTACGTCCCCCCAGCACTCCGCACGGCGGAGTACGTCTTCGTGCGCCACGACGCGCACCGGGGGCCGCTCCGGCCACCATACGACGGACCCTTCCGGGTCCTACGACGGGACAACAAGTCCTTCATCGTCAACATCGGCGGCCGGGCGGACCGGATTTCGCTGGACCGCCTCAAGCCGGCCTACATGGACGTTGGCCAGCCGCCGCGGCGCGGCCGCCCCCCGTCCACTGCACCCCCCGTCCGACCACCCGCCACCACACCGGATCCCCCCCCCCCCCCGCGACTGGCCAGGGGTCATTTCGGTCAGGTCATCCGGACCCCCCTTAGGTTGACCTTCCTGGATCAAGTCCATTCTGGGGGGGCGTGTGTAGCGACCCTTGGGTCCCACAAGCGAGACCAGCAACAGAATCTCCTTGTTCCAGCCGGCGACGTAACTGGCGGGCAAACCACGGCGCCGGGGTGGCCGGTCACGTGACCACCAAAGCGTGCCGCGCGTGCGGTTATAATCCTTTGCACCTGTCGGTCACGTGACCACCAAAGCGCGCCTCGCCTGAGAGGCGTGGCTTTCGGTTTCGGTTGTGCTTTCTGGTTTTGATATACTAGGGCATTGCCCGTACTATATCTATATCTAAAATTATATCCCCCCCCTCTATTTACATGAAATGGTTTGGTCCAAAGCGAACGGCTTCCGGAGTTTGGTAAAGAAATCGCCATCGCGTGCACAAACGCGCAGGAAAGCGAATGAATCGCAAATTCGTTTTTATTAGTTTTAAAACATAGTTTAACGCCAACATAGTTTGCAAACGTGAAATAAATGAATACGCTCTCAAATGTGCCGTCCGAGGCAGAGTGTGTCCGCCACGTTCGGCACACGCGATAGTTCGCTGCTCTCTGATTGGTTGAATCGTTTTTTGGACATAGCTCGGTAAGTAATTGTCCGATTAATATGAAACCTTGAAAAGGCACATCCTCGGGTCCCCAGCAATATACCTGGCAAGTTAAAAGTATATCGGACCCGTGGTTGTCGAGAAACAGCGGTCACAGACAAACGTACAAACGTACAAACAGAGATTACTGGAATTATAGATAGATATGCAGCCCGATAAACGGGCTTTTCAGAGTTCCCGAGTTGGTTTTTACAATAAACATCTTCTCGGACGAGTTTGTGTCTTGCCTGTCACTTCGTCCGTCTCAAGCAAGAGCCCTGCTCTTCACATCGGTACATCGCGGTACATCACGGTACATCGGTACATCGATACATCGGTACATCGGTACATCGATACATCGCGGTACAGCGCGGTACATCGGTACATCGACACATCGCGGTACATCGGTACATCGGTACATCGGTACATCGGTACATCGGTACATCGATACATCGCGGTACATCGGTACATCGGTACATCGATACATCGCGGTACATCGGTACATCAGTACATCGATACATCGCGGTACATCGGTACATCGGTACATCGGTACAGCGCGGTAGAAGAGTCCACACTATAAAGTTTGTGTCGGCGTTAGTTTGATCTCTGTTCTGTTCAGTCGGGAGAAGTAAATCGTCGATAAAGTTTTTTTTCCCGCGATTTAGGGTAAACGATCATGCGACCCATTGAAAATCCTTCGCGACCCAATGTTTGGGTCGCGACCCATAGGCCTAGGTTGCGGAACGTCAGTGTAGAGGATATATTGGGAGTTCCTTTTCTGCATTTCTTGCTCGGCTTGGAGTGTGTGGGACGGAAAGAAGGAGGATGTGTGAGAGAATGGCCCAAGCTTCTTTGAAAGGCTCATTTTGGATTTGGAGGAAGTTCATGGAGGCACGTCGAACGGTGTAGGTGGAGGTTGATTGCTGGGTGGTTCTTTCAGCCTCAAAAGGGGTTGACTTCAGCATGGAAGAAAGGATGTCCAAGACGTTCTGATTCTGAGTCGATTCTCTTTATTAGTCTCCTACTGGTGTCACCGTAGGGGACAATAGGTTTGCTCTCCGTCTGTCTGTCTGTCCGTCCGTCACACCAGTGGCTTTTTCAGACTTTTCCCCGAAGCCTTTAACATATTCAACTGAAACGTGGCACCTGGTTTTATTATAAGTTACGGGTTTTATTATAAGTTACGGGTTTTATTATAAGTTACGGGTTTTATTATAAGTTACGGGTTTTATTATAAGTTACGGGTTTTATTATAAGTTACGGGTTTTATTATAAGTTACGGGTTTTATTATAAGTTACGGGTTTTATTATAAGTTACGGGTTTTATTATAAGTTACGGGTTTTATTATAAGTTACGGGTTTTATTATAAGTTACGGGTTTTATTATAAGTTACGGGTTTTATTATAAGTTACGGGTTTTATTATAAGTTACGGAATAAGATTTCGTTTCAGGGAATTTCACCAATCATGTGGCGGTCCTTTCACTTTAACCATATCTGGGCTGGCGGGGGTCCCATAACTTTTTATGGTCGCATGTTCATCCAAACCCGTAAAATCTCCACATGCATGTGTGTAAAATATACCCAAATCAGTGTTATTTGCAGTAGCTCGTTTATAAATGAAGTTTTGTCCCTTTATGTTGTTGCAACCCAGGCATGTTGATCTACAAAAATAGGGGCAATACCCCTGGTGGTCACCTGGTAGAATAAACGGTATACTGCACTGACTAACGGTATTTTAAACCAATTCCAATGCTTGCTAGAAGACAGGGCAGCACGTAGAATCATATTAACATATTCATAAGACTTTAAACAAACAAACAAAAAAATACCTATTTTGGGGGGAAATCCCCACAACCCACTCTCCCCCCCCCCCCTCCCACTCCCCCTAGACCTCCAGCAATAGAACAAATATCAATTGCGCCAAATTTGGTCACAATCCCATCAGTGCTTGGACACGTGTTTACGGACTGATGGATGACGCGCCATCGCATAAGTTCCCCTGAACTACGTTCCAGGTGAGCTAAAGTTACAATGCAGGTATGTTCGTCTGATTACCTTGTTCATACGTCCCAATTTATATTATGATCAGATCTTCCGTTTCCGATATCTGAGGGGAGGGAGGAGTAAAACTCCCACTTCCCAGCCAAACCCCCCACAGCACTAGCCAAATTAACCCCCAAAATAGCCCAGGCCAGGTATATAGCCCAGGCCAGGTAGGGTTTTGTGCATGGCGACCTGACCTGAAGAACGTTCTCGTGGTGGTTTTTTCCTGTTTTCTTTACTTGGAATGTTAATAAAACTTATTATAAACGTGAACGGAAGTGTTCTCACTAAGGTGGTGACCCTGACATGATATCTTGGACCACGATGACAAACTCTGAACCTGCCACGGTGTACCTGGTTTCG
Organism: Myxine glutinosa; assembly: GCF_964187855.1. Classification (NCBI taxonomy): domain Eukaryota; kingdom Metazoa; phylum Chordata; class Myxini; order Myxiniformes; family Myxinidae; genus Myxine; species Myxine glutinosa. The sequence goes on from NC_136266.1 coordinate 5,687,676, forward strand.
CCATCAAGCTGCCGCCATTTTGGGCCCAGGATCCAGTGTCGTGGTTACACAAGTGGAGGAAACTTTCAGAAACCCTGGAATTTGGCTCCGTCGGTATCGATGTTTCCAATATCGGTATATTGCTGGGCTCATACCGGTATATACCTGTGTATCGGTATAAAAAACAATATATATATATATATTAAGCAAGTTCCAAAGATACCTATTAATTGCCCAATTGTCCATTAGGTGATGTGGGAGTAATTGGAGGAGAATCCCAAGTTCCCCAACGCTCCTTCTCAGAACTTCCTGAAGCTCTTTTTCAGCATCTTCTGGCAAGGATTGTTCAAGTTTACAAACGTAAACTCTCCCCTTGAACCACGAATATTAACAATGTTACCGGTGATGGTTTCCATCCTCTTCCCCTCCATCCTGGTCCTTGCACACCTTCTTCTTTCCGTGCACTGCTGGTCTCCCAGGTCTCTCCCGGAAGCAGACGTTCTCTCAGTAACCCCGTCCTGGTTAAATTCAGAAAGTCGAGACTTCCTACATATCCGCCATCTTTTGTTCATTTTTCTCTCCTGGCTGTGGACCTGTCTTCCTGGGTCTGTCCAATCCCATTCTTTCCTCCAGGGTTTCAAGCAGGATGCTCATCCATCCACCATCCACCATCCCACGTCCTCATCCTCCATCCTTTTACCCAAGACCTTTAATCTCCCTATTAACCATCCCTAACCTAATCCTCTTTCCCTGTTCCTTCCTTTCCTTGCCTGTTCGGCCCAAAATGGTGAAAATCTTAATCCGGGATCGTTTTGCATAATTCCCCATTTAAGATGGAATAAGAATCTCATGATTAATTAATTGTAGCTTTTATTATTTAATTCTTGCTGTGGTACTGAAGCAGGATTGGATTTGTTTTTAAATACAAAATATTTCCCCATTTGTGACGTCATATACGAACGTCACAGTAACGGACCTCCCAGGAGGTGGAGCAGGGCAATAAGAGTAAGTGATATTAAAAGCACGACATGGACACGTCGTCTGTCTGTTTTCATTGTTTTTATTCCCCAAACGACCTTGACTGACGACATTAATATCCGTGACGTCATGGGATGTAATGTACATTGTACTCTCGATGACCTCGCAGTGGTACAGACAGGATGGTGATGACTTGTAAACTGGTGCATGTTACACCGATGATTTTAAACTATAACATTTCACCCCAAATTGCTTTTACACATACAAACCAAATCAATGATCTGAATCCATTTATCGATCTCCAAGAGAAACCTCAACAACTCCAATGTTTCTGTGGACCGTTTGCTCATTTCGGGTTTCCAAGGATTTCTTTACAAACTGCTCTCTCTCTCTCTCTCTCTCTCTCTCTCATCTTTTTCCTTGTCCATATTGGTCCCTATAACAATCTATATGGGATTGCCCATCCTTTTGACCAATCCCAATAATGGTTATAGTTATCTCATCGATCCTTCCTCTCAGTGCTCTCCAGAAGCGACCCGTGACCTCAACCCATTAACTGCTTCTTCCACATCCTCGTCATTTTATCCCATTTAATCTCCATGTCCATCCCCTCGCTCCGTCTCCCCCTCTTGGAAATGATTAAGGAGCTGAAAGGAGCAATTATGGGACCGGGAGAGCGAAGGAAGGGGGAGGGCCGGGAAACCATAAAGGGAAGGGTTAGGGTCATGGACAGGAGAGAATACGAGGGACAAACCGAGGAATCGGACTGCGTGCAAGGTAACCGAACAAGGTAAGACATGGTGTGAACAAGGTAAGACATGGTGTGAACAAGGTAACTCATGGTGTACTTGTCTTTACCTGTTAGGCTTCCACGTGTTTGTGCTGTGGTCTCGTGCTGTGTGAACTCTTATGAACAAGACACCTGTGGTTCGTAAGTCATATAGTGGGTGACATACTATAGGGGGTCCAGCCAAAGTGATAAAAGCGACATGGACACAACATGTACACAGTACTCACATAAGGCGCAATCAGTACTCACAAAAGGTGCACTCTGTACTCACAAAAGGTGCACTCCGTACTCGAGCGAGGTGTACTCTGTACTCGAGTGAGGTGCACTCTGTACTCACGCGAGGTGTACTCTGTACTCACGCAAGGTGTACTCTGTACTCGCGCGAGGTGCACTCTGTACTCAGGCAAGGTGCAATCTGAACTCGCACGAGGTGCACTCTGTGCACGAGCGAGGTGCACTCTGTACTCAGGCAAGGTGCACTCTGTACTCACAAAAGGTGCACTCCGTACTCGAGCGAGGTGTACTCTGTACTCGAGTGAGGTGCAATCTGTACTCACGCAAGGTGTACTCTGTACTCATGTACTCAGTACTCACGCAGGGTGCATTCTGCACTCTCACACAAAGTGCACTCTGTACTCACGCAAAGTCCTCTCTGTACTCAGGCAAGGTGCAATCTGTACTAGTGCGAGGTGCACTATGTACTCACGCAACGTGCAATCTGTACTCGTGCGAGGTGCACTCTGTACTCACGCAAGGTGCAATCTGTACTCGAGCGAGGGGCACTCTGTACTCACTCAAGGTGCAATCTGTACTCGCGCGAGGTGTACTCTGTACTCGAGCGAGGTGCACCCTGTACTTGCACGAGGTGCACTCTGTACTCGAGTGAGATGCACTCTGTACTCATGCAAGGTGCATTCTGTACTTCCGTGAGGTGCACTCTGTACTCGAGTGAGGTGCAATCTATACTTGCATGAGGTGCACTCTGTACTCGAGCGAGGTGCAATCTGTACTCGCACGAGGTGCAATCTGAACTCACGCGAGGTACACTCTGTACTCACGCAAGGTGCACTCTGTACTCGCGCAAGGTCCACTCAGTACTCACGCATGGTGCATTCTGCACTCACGCAAAGTCCACTCTGTACTCGGGTAAAGTGCACTCCATACTCCTACAATGTGCACTCTGCACTCAGTTAGACTGTCAGGCTTGAGAGAGGAGTACACAGATTTAGAGGAGCAAAGAGAGACACAAGAAGAGACATGTGCAGAAAAGAGAAAGAGAGACATGTGCAGGACTCACATTCAAATGGTACATAATTTATCGACAGACTCACATCGACATGGTACATAATTTATAGACAGACACATTCAAATGGTACATAATTGGAGAGGTACTCACATTCAAACGGTACATAATTTATCAATGTACTCACATTCAAACGGTACATAATTTATAGACGGACTCACATCCACATGGTACATAATTTATAGACAGAGTCACATGCAAACGGTACATCATTAATTGATGTACTCACTTTCAAACAGTACATAATTTACAGATGTACTTGCATTCAAACGGTACAAAATTTATAGACGGACTCACATCCACATGGTACATAATTTATAGACGGACTCACTGTCAAACGGTACATCATTAATTGATGTACTCATATTCAAACGACATAATTAATTGTGTACTCACATTCAAACAGTACATAATTTATAGAAGGGCTCACATTCAAACAGTACATAATTTATATATGTACTCACATTCAAATGGTACATAATTTATATATGAACTCACATTAAAATGGTACATAATTTATAGATGTACTCACATTGAAATGGTACATAATTTATATATGTACTCACATTCGAACGGTACATAATTTATATATGTACTCACATTCAAGTGGTACATAATTTATATATGTACTCACATTCAAATGGTACATAATTTATATATGTATTCACATTCAAATGGTACATAATTTATATATGTACTCACATTCAAATGGTACATAATTTATATATGTACTCACATTCAAATGGTACATCATTTATATATGAACTCACATTCGAACGGTACATAATTTATATATGTACTCACATTCAAATGGTACGTAATTTATATATGTACTCACATTCAAGTGGTACATAATTTATATATGTACTCACATTCAAGTGGTACATAATTTATATATGTACTCACATTCAAATGGTACATAATTTATATATGTACTCACATTAAAATGGTACATAATTTATAGATGTACTCACATTGAAATGGTACATAATTTATATATGTACTCACATTCGAACGGTACATAATTTATATATGTACTCACATTCAAGTGGTACATAATTTATATATGTACTCACATTCAAATGGTACATAATTTATATATGTATTCACATTCAAATGGTACATAATTTATATATGTACTCACATTCAAATGGTACATAATTTATATATGTACTCACATTCAAATGGTACATCATTTATATATGAACTCACATTCGAACGGTACATAATTTATATATGTACTCACATTCAAATGGTACATAATTTATATATGTACTCACATTCAAGTGGTACATAATTTATATATGTACTCACATTCAAGTGGTACATAATTTATATATGTACTCACATTCAAGTGGTACATAATTTATATATGTACTCACATTCAAGTGGTACATAATTTATATATGTACTCACATTCAAGTGGTACATAATTTATATATGTACTCACATTCAAATGGTACATAATTTATATATGTACTCACATTCAAGTGGTACATAATTTATATATGTACTCACATTCAAGTGGTACATAATTTATATATGTACTCACATTCAAATGGTACATAATTTATATATGTACTCACATTCAAGTGGTACATAATTTATATATGTACTCACATTAAAGTGGTACATAATTTATATATGTACTCACATTCAAGTGGTACATAATTTAAATATGTACTCACATTCGAACGGCACATAATTTATATATGTACTCACATTCAAATGGTACATAATTTATAGACGTGCTCACATTCGAACGGTACATAATTTATAGATGTACTCACATTCAAATGGTACATAATTTATAGACGTGCTCACATTCGAACGGTACATAATTTATATATGTACTCACATTCAAATGGTACATAATTTATAGACGTGCTCACATTCGAACGGTACATAATTTATATATGTACTCACATTCGAACGGTACATAATTTATATATGTACTCACATTCAAATGGTACATAATTTGTAGACGTGCTCACATTCGAACGGTACATAATTTATAGATGTACTCACTTGGATCGATTAGATCAGTTGCTTTATAGATTATGTTGATAGGAAAAAAATCAGCCCCTTATATATTTTTTACTGACCCCTCAGTTTTACTCATTTTATTTACTATTTTGTATGTGTATAATTTTTACGGATATATAAAAATTACTAACGTTTCACGTCCGAGCGTTATAGTTGTGAAAACAACTGAAATGGTCATCCAATGAACCCAAATTCATATGCATGCAGTGATAGTTCTGCACGGCATGAATTCACCTTTCCTGAGTGGAAACAAATTGGCAAATGGCGCAGGTATTGCGCAGATTCCTTTTCAGTGACGAATGTGACATCACTTCCGTGAACGTGAGGTCACTTTCTGCGTGGCAGAGAAATAAATACACAGGGCTTCTTATATGTAGATTAAAAAGAAATAACTTCTCGTATCCAGATCCGAATCTTCACAAAAATGTAATCAATTTGTCCTTGCCACACACCCATTCTGTCCACCAAATTTCGTCCGAATCCGTCCATAACTTTTGGAGACATCCTGCTCACAGACAAGCAAACAGACTGGGGTGAAAACACAACCTCCGTCCATCTCCGGTGATGGAGGTAAAATTACTGAGGATGTCTTTGACTGAGCATCGGGTTATACAATGTGGGACAGGTAGTTGTACGGCACGTGACTTAATCTTTAAAGGTTTGTGGCCCTGAGCTCGCTGCTGATTCATTCACACCGCTGATCACTCATACATTGGAAGCATCACCGCTGATCACTCATACATTGGAAGCATGTTACTGGGGTCAGGACCAATGACCACAACGGTCCTCAACTTATCTTAAATTCAACCAAGTCTAATGGAGGATATTGTTACATGTACCGGTAGTATATTTAAACTAGTGGGGTCACCCGTGGGAATCCCACGAGCATGGACGTGTGTGACATTTGGACATCTTCATTTAGTTAGATGCTGCACGTTCAGTTTTACAAAATGGTTACTGGCAATTTATCAGATGCACAAATGATGTAATCTACACAATATATTTACTTCTGATAACATGTGAATGCATGTGCGTACACATGGGAAATACAGTTTGAAATGTGTCATTACATCTCATGTAAAATGTGACTTCAAGATCTCAAATCCTCTCCATCCCCGCCCCCATCTCTCCCACATCACGCACACTGCACCAGGGAGTGGATCACCCACAGCGGAGTGGGTCACACGCACACACGGGGCAGTGGGTCACATGCACACACGGGGGAGAGGGTCACACACACACGGGGGGAGTGTGTCACACACACATGCGGGGGAGTGGGTCACACACACACACACACACACACACACACACACACACACACACACACACACACACACACACACACACACACAGGAGTGGGTCACACGCACACATGGGGGAGTGGGTCACACGCACACACAGGGGAGTGGGTCACACACACACGTGGAGGATTGGGTCACACACACGCCGGGGAGTGGGTCACACACACACACGTGGGGGAGTGGGTCACACACACACACGGGGGAGTGAGTCACACACGCACACACGGGGGAGTGGGTCCCACACACACACACGGGGGAGTGGGTCACACACACACACGGGGGAGTGGGTCACACACACACACGGGGGAGTGGGTCACACACACACACGGGGGAGTGGGTCACACACACACATGGGGGAGTGGGTCACACACACACGGTGGATTGGGTCACACACGAGGCGGGGGTGGGGGGAGGTGGTGGTATCGACCTCTTTGTCCATGTTCATGACTTTATCAAATGCTTGGTTCCTTGTCCAAGCAGATGGGAAACATTATGGATTGCTTCCAAGGGTTCTTTGACTACGAGACCTCCAAGAGTGTTGTTGTTCGGAGCAGACGACTCGGCGTTATCTTCCGCGTGTTTCAACTGCTCGTCCTGGTGTACTTTGTGGGGTGAGTTTTAATGTTGTTGTTCTTTGTTCTTTTAGAACAGCTGCTTGTTCATGCAAGGGGTGTTTTTCCTTCATTTTGGCTTTTGTTGTTTGAATATCATGGATGTTTTGGTGGTTATCATTGCCACATGTTTTTGGTGGTTTTAATTTTTAAAATAATTCTTCATCGTTGTGTGATAGCGTCTAAAACGATATACAGTATATATGATGTTTCAAAAAGTTGTGGACGGATTATTATAAAACTTGGTGGGTGAGTTGGTTAGGCGATAAGAACAAGCTGATTCGATTTTGGAGGTCCGGATCCAGATCTGGCCAATCAGTGGATACAAAGCGTGAACTGTTTAGCATGGTGGAGGTATGTATGCTCTCTATACCGAGTGCTGGTCTAGTTACCCTTGCCAGAGGAGAGGGTATTGCATTTGAGTCCGTTTGTTTGTTACTTGCAAAATTGGTCGGTTGCGTTTGTGGTTCTGTCTGTCTGTCTGTTTGTCTGTCTGTCTGTTTGTCTGTTTGTCTGTTTGTTTGTCACCGGCCTACAGGTCACAATTCTAAACTGACTGTCATGAAACTTCACCAAGTTGTATAGGTCGTCCCAATTGAGAAGCCTGTTGTTTTTGGGGTCAAAAGGTCAAAAGGTCAACATCGGCCAAAGGTCACCAACTTTGCCAAATTTCTAAAATCCTCACTTTTCATCCAATTGACTTGAAATTTGAAGAGGACTTGCATATTTGGTCATTGAATTCAGCCATAAATTATATTTTCGGTGAACATAGGCCAAAAGGCCAACATAGACCAAATTTCTAAAATCACCAATTTTCATTTGATTGACTTGAAAATTGAACAGCATTTGCACATTGAGTCACTAAATAGGGAAACTAACTATTTTTGAGGTCAAAAGTCAAAGGTCAACTCAAGGTCAACCTTACAAAATCATCATTTTTAATCTGAAAAATCGTCACTTTTCTTCCTGTTGACCCGAGCTTTGATCAAGATTGTCAATTTAATCTTGATGAAATGGACAATTTGCTGTATCTATGGAATTTTTTTTCTTGGGGGTGGGGGGCGGATTTTGCAGGTATCGTGCTCCACTTGACGTCTTCTTGTTTGTCTGTTTGTCTGTTTGTTTGTCTGTTTGTCTGTTTGTCCGCACAGAATAAATATGATTTTCTCTGCAACCGTTGGTCCGATTGACAGGAAATTTTCACGATAGGTGCAACTCCACCTGTATAATTTTTTAATGATAATTATGACGTCATAGGTCACGTAGTTCGGCCGCCATCTTGGAAAAACCGAAAAACTTTGCACCTCTATATCTCGGAAAGCGCTGAATAGAAAAAATTGAGACATGCTCATTGTAAAGAACTCTCCATGGGGAATAAAATATGTGAATGATGATGTCATAGTTGCCTCCATTATGACATCATAATTCGACAAGTACAAAACTTCATGCAATCAAGTTGAAATTTATTGAGTGCCATGTCGGCATAAACTGGTGGAGAAAAAATATAATGATGACATCATCGGTCACGTGGTTTGGCCGCCATCTTGGAAAAACCAAAAAAAATTGCACCTCTATATCTCCGAAAGTGCTGAATAGAAAAAATTGAGACATGGTTCATTGTAAAGAACTCTCCATGGGGAATAAAATATATTAATGATGATGTCATAGGTGCCTCCATTATGACATCATAATTTGACAAGTACAAAACTTCATCTGATCAAGATGAAATTTCTTGAGCATAATCGAGGAATAAATTCGTTTAGGAAAAAAAAATGATGATGTCATCGGTCACGTGGTTTGGTCGCCCTATTTGTTTTAACACAAAAGCCTTAAAAACCACTGAAAATACATCCTGGCGATGGTTTGCAATCTCCGATTGCTCTTTTTCTTGTTGGTTTATGTTTTTGATGGTTAAATGATTTCTGGACGTTGGTGGTGACTATGATTGCTGCATGTGTTTGGTGGTTATCATTGCTGCATGTATTAGTCGTTATCGTTGCTGCATGTTTTTGATGGCTATGATTTGTGAATGTTTTTGATGGCTATGATTTGTGAATGTTTTTGGTAGAATTGATTTGTGAATGTTTTTGGTAGAATTGATTTGTGAATGTTTTTGGTGGCATTGATTTGTGAATGTTTTTGATAGAATTGATTTGTGAATGTTTTTGATGGCATTGATTTGTGAATGTTTTTGGTAGAATTGATTTGTGAATGTTTTTGGTAGAATTGATTTGTGAATGTTTTTGGTGGCATTGATTTGTGAATGTTTTTGGTAGAATTGATTTGTGAATGTTTTTGATGGCTATGATTTGTGAATGTTTTTGGTAGAATTGATTTGTGAATGTTTTTGGTAGAATTGATTTGTGAATGTTTTTGGTGGCATTGATTTGTGAATGTTTTTGGTGGCATTGATTTGTGAATGTTTTTGATGGCTATGATTTGTGAATGTTTTTGGTAGAATTGATTTGTGAATGTTTTTGGTAGAATTGATTTGTGAATGTTTTTGGTAGAATTGATTTGTGAATGTTTTTGGTGGCATTGATTTGTGAATGTTTTTGGTAGAATTGATTTGTGAATGTTTTTGATGGCTATGATTTGTGAATGTTTTTGGTAGAATTGATTTGTGAATGTTTTTGGTAGAATTGATTTGTGAATGTTTTTGGTGGCATTGATTTGTGAATGTTTTTGGTAGAATTGATTTGTGAATGTTTTTGATGGCTATGATTTGTGAATGTTTTTGGTAGAATTGATTTGTGAATGTTTTTGGTAGAATTGATTTGTGAATGTTTTTGGTAGAATTGATTTGTGAATGTTTTTGGTGGCATTGATTTGTGAATGTTTTTGGTAGAATTGATTTGTGAATGTTTTTGGTGGCATTGATTTGTGAATGTTTTTGGTGGCATTGATTTGTGAATGTTTTTGATGGCATTGACTTGTGAATGTTTTTGGTTGCATTGATTTGTGTATGTTTTGGTGGTTATCATTGCTGAATGTTTTTGATGGTTGTTATTGCTGAGTGTTTGTGGTGGTTATCGTTGCTGAGTGTTTTTGGTGGTCATCATTGCTGCATGTTTTTGGTGGTTATCATTGCTGAGTGTTTGTGGTGGTTATCATTGCTGAGTGTTTTTGGTGGTTATCATTGCTGAATGTTTTTGATGGTTGTTATTGCTGAGTGTTTGTGGTGGTTATCGTTGCTGAGTGTTTTTAGTGGTTATCATTGCTGCATGTTTTTGGTGGTTATCATTGCTGAGTGTTTGTGATGGTTATCATTGCTGAGTGTTTGTGGTGGTTATCATTGCTGAATGTTTTTGATGGTTATTATTGCTGAGTGTTTGTGGTGGTTATCATTGCTGAGTGTTTTTGGTGGTTGTCATTGCTGCATGTTTTTGGTGGTTATCATTGCTGAGTGTTTGTGGTGGTTATCATTGCTGAGTGTTTGTGGTGGTTATCATTGCTGAGTGTTTGTGGTGGTTATCATTGCTGCATGTTTTTGGTGGTTATCATTGCTGAGTGTTTGTGGTGGTTATCATTGCTGAGTGTTTTTGGTGGTTATCATTGCTGAGTGTTTGTGGTGGTTATCATTGCTGAGTGTTTGTGGTGGTTATCATTGCTGAGTGTTTTTGGTGGTTATCATTGCTGAGTGTTTTTGGTGGTTATCATTGCTGAGTGTTTGTGGTGGTTATCATTGCTGAGTGTTTGTGGTGGTTATCATTGCTGCATGTTTTTGGTCGTTATCATTGCTGAGTGTTTTTGGCGGTTATCATTGCTGAGTGTTTGTGGTGGTTATCATTGCTGCATGTTTTTGGTGGTTATCATTGCTGCATGTTTTTGGTGGTTATCATTGCTGAGTGTTTGTGGTGGTTATCATTGCTGAGTGTTTGTGGTGGTTATCATTGCTGAGTGTTTGTGGTGGTTATCATTGCTGAGTGTTTGTGGTGGTTATCATTGCTGAGTGTTTTTGGTGGTTATCATTGCTGAGTGTTTGTGGTGGTTATCATTGCTGCATGTTTTTGGTGGTTATCATTGCTGAGTGTTTGTGGTGGTTATCATTGCTGAGTGTTTGTGGTGGTTATCATTGCTGAGTGTTTTTGGTGGTTATCATTGCTGCATGTTTTTGGTGGTTATCATTGCTGAGTGTTTGTGGTGGTTATCATTGCTGCATGTTTTTGGTGGTTATCATTGCTGAGTGTTTGTGGTGGTCATGATATCCACATGCACTGAGCCCCCGTCCAGGAGGTTGACAATGAACACACTGTCCAATCTACACATTGGGCCATGGACAGAAGACTGGAGGACATCACGACAGGACAATTTTAAAAATCACAGTGGAATGGGAGATTTGAACGAATTTAGTCCAATTGTTTGCTAATTTGAACTCACTCAAGCCATTAATGTATCCCATACCATGTTCCCAGCACTCTTACTGCCCGACCTACGGACTTTGCGTATTTTCCTGTTTCATCTTGAAGTCTCATGAGCAGAGAAAGGGAGGCACAGTCAGGAATTATTGTGTCTCCATTTCACGCAGAGCACACAATTAACGACGACCATTGCCGTCAATGCCGTCTTGTGTGTAAATGATTATATTGCAAAGATTACCGGGGTTATGGCCACTTTGGCTGTACCACCTTTCTTATTCTCGGGCACAGTACCCTTTATATTATTTGCCCGATGAAATAATAGCATTAACTGTGAAATTAAGGCGATGCCATGAATAAATAATTAAATTATTAGTGCTATAGAACATGCATATATGTATATTTTGTATTCTTCTCAACAAGTAACGTACAAGTAGAGGACTCCACACTGTCCCATAGGTAGTATTCGGCAACCATCACATGCTTGAGATGTCCTCTGGTTTGCAATTGAGAGTTATTGTTGTCTTTTGCCCTTTTGTTGTTAAAAATCACTGAATTTCAAATACACGTGCAGTAGACTGCTGATAAATAGTCATTTTTGGTGAAAATTCACAATTATTTCTATTTATCCTTACATTTTTTATCTAACCTCAGTGCCCGAGCACTCTTTGCCATTATTTCTTTAATGTCCTGGCAAGTATCCATTTTCAGGTCCATTTGATGTATGTCCATTTGGTGTCTTTCAAAAAATGTCTAATTTTTAAGGCCTAACTTTCCATGTCCCAAAAATGTCTACTTTTAAGGCCTAACTTTCCTGGTCCAAAAAAGTCTACTTTTAAGGCCTAACTGTCCATGTCCAAAAAATTCCTACCCTTTAAGGCCAAACTGTCCATGTCCAAAAAATGCCTACTTTTTAAGGCCTAACTGTCCATGTCCAAAAAATGCCTGCCTTTTAAGGCCAAACTTTCCTTGTCCAAAAAATGCCTACTTTTTAAGGCCTAACTGTCCATGTCCAAAAAATTCCTACCTTTTAAGGCCAAACTGTCCATGTCCAAAAAATGCCTGCCTTTTAAGGCCAAACTTTCCTTGCCCAAAAAATGTCTACTTTTAAGGCCTAACTTTCCTGGTCCAAAAAATGTCTACTTTTAAGGCCAAACTGTCCATGTCCAAAAAATGCCTACTTTTTAAGGCCTAACTGTCCATGTCCAAAAAATGCCTACCTTTTAAGGCCAAACTTTCCTTGTCCACAAAAGGTCTACTTTTAAGGCCTAACTGTCCATGTCCAAAAAAGGTCTACTTTTAAGGCCGAACTGTCCATGTACAAAAAAGTCTACTTTTTAAGGCCAAACTGTCCATGTCCAAAAAATGTCTACTTTTAAGGGCTAATTGTCCATGTCCAAAAAATGTCTACTTTTAAGGCCTAATTGTCCATGTCCAAAAAATGTCTACTTTTAAGGCCGAATTGTCCATGTCCAAAAAATGTCTACTTTTAAGGCCTAATTGTCCATGTCCAAAAAATGTCTACTTTTAAGGCCGAATTGTCCATGTCCAAAAAATGTCTACTTTTAAGGCCTAATTGTCCCTGTCCAAAAAATGTCTACTTTTAAGGCCTAATTGTCCATGTCCAAAAAATGTCTACTTTTAAGGCCGAATTGTCCATGTCCAAAAAATGTCTACTTTTAAGGCCTAATTGTCCATGTCCAAAAAATGTCTACTTTTAAGGCCGAATTGTCCATGTCCAAAAAATGTCTACTTTTAAGGCCTAATTGTCCATGTCCAAAAATTGTCTACTTTTAAGGCCGAATTGTCCATGTCCAAAAAAGGTCTACTTTTAAGGCCTAATTGTCCATGTCCAAAAAATGTCTACTTTTAAGGCCGAATTGTCCATGTCCTTGAAACTGAGAATTTTGTGCCCTGGTTTCCAGTACAGAGACTATTCCACCTTAAACCTTCAGCAGGGTTAATCAAAATGAAACTCTCTTGGTTATTTCATTTCGGACAATGATGGCCGAGTAATAAAACACGGGACGGGTTCCTCAATTTAGTTGAATGAGGGTCGTGGTTTTCCAGTTTGCGCTGCAGTCGAAGTGCGGAACGCACAGGTGAAAACGAATGGTTTAATAAAGCGTGCGAGTATTAGGGGAAAACTAAAAGCCGCTTTGGTTAAAAATGTGGAGCGACATTTTCAGGATTGCTGTGAAAGTTTTTACCATTCGTTGTAATCATGGTGGACTGGGTGCAAATCTGTGGACGACAGGCTTATTATACACTCCCTGCATACTTACATTGTTCCTGTCTGTATTTAAATACATTCCCTTTGTTTAAAATCCCAGACACTTTCTTCCCATCCCTTTTCCTTTCATCATTTTTATTCCACTCTTGTCCCTTGGGATCACAAGATTGATTTTTATATGGACGGACCATTAGTATCACAGGAACACTTTAGAGGTTTCAACAACTTTGTGTGTGTGAGTTTTGTTGTGAGAAATAATATAACAACAATGATTACAATTGTTGCGACAAACAGATGAAATAATGAACCAATATAACAACAATGATTACAATTGTTGCGACAAACAGATGAAATAATGAACCAATATAACAACAATGATTACAATTGTTGCGACAAACAGATGAAATAATGAACCAATATAACAACAATGATTACAATTGTTGCGACAAACAGATGAAATAATGAACCAATATAACAACAATGATTACAATTGTTGCGACAAACAGATGAAATAATCAACCAATATAACAACAATGATTACAATTGTTGTGACAAACAGATGAAATAATGAACCAATATAACAACAATGATTACAATTGTTGTGACAAACAGATGAAATAATGAACCAATATAACAACAATGATTACAATTGTTGTGACAAACAGATGAAATAATGAACCAATATAACAACAATGATTACAATTGTTGCGACAAACAGATGAAATAATGAACCAATATAACAACAATGATTACAATTGTTGTGACAAACAGATGAAATAATGAACCAATATAACAACAATGATTACAATTGTTGCGACAAACAGATGAAATAATGAACCAATATAACAACAATGATTACAATTGTTGTGACAAACAGATGAAATAATGAACCAATATAACAACAATGATTACAATTGTTGTGACAAACAGATGAAATAATGAACCAATATAACAACAATGATTACAATTGTTGTGACAAACAGATGAAATAATGAACCAATATAAAAACAATGATTACAATTGTTGTGACAAACAGATGAAATAGTGAACCAATATAACAACAATGATTACAATTGTTGTGACAAACAGATGAAATAATGAACCAATATAACAACAATGATTACAATTGTTGTGACAAACAGATGAAATAATGAACCAATATAACAACAATGATTACAATTGTTGTGACAAACAGATGAAATAATGAACCAATATAACAACAATGATTACAATTGTTGTGACAAACAGATGAAATAATGAACCAATATAACAACAATGATTACAATTGTTGCGACAAACAGATGAAATAATGAACTAATATAACAACAATGATTACAATTGTTGTGACAAACAGATGAAATAATGAACCAATATAACAACAATGATTACAATTGTTGTGACAAACAGATGAAATAATGAACCAATATAACAACAATGATTACAATTGTTGTGACAAACAGATGAAATAATGAACCAATATAACAACAATGATTACAATTGTTGTGACAAACAGATGAAATAATGAACCAATATAACAACAATGATTACAATTGTTGTACAAACAAATTTATGAAATTTAATTTTGAATTTTTAAAATTTATGAAACAGATTTACCATCCTCAGAGGATTTGTGTTCCTCGACAAGGGAATGCTGTAGTTAACTGGGATAACTTGGCTATTGGATGTAGTCATTCTGGTTTCACCATTAACTAGGATAACTTGGCTATTGGATGTAGTCATTCTGGTTTAACTGTTCACTGGATAACTTAACAAGTGGATGTAGTCATTCTGGTTTGACCGTTAACTGGGATAACTTGGCTATTGCATGTAGTCATTCTGGTTTTACCATTAACTAGGATAACTTAACCAGTGGATGTAGTCATTCTGGTTTGACTGTTAAGTGGGATAACTTAACTAGTGGATGTAGTCATTCTGGTTTGACTGTTAACTGGGATAACTTGACTATTGGATGTAGTCATTCTGGTTTGACTGTTAACAGGGATAACGTAACTAGTGGATGTAGTCATTCTGGTTTGACTGTTAACTGGGATAACGTAACTAGTGGATGTAGTCATTCTGGTTTGACCGTTAACTGGGATAATTTAACTAATGGATGTAGTCATTCTGGTTTGACTGTTAACAGGGATAACTTGGCTATTGGATGTAGTCATTCTGGTTTGATCGTTAACTGGGATAACTTAACTAGTGGATGTAGTCATTCTGGTTTGGCCAATTGGAGGCGTTTATTCAAATCTAGGACAGTGAACGCCCATTTAATTTAACTGTAACATTGTCTAATTTAACTATACCATTGTCTAATTTAACTATAACATTGTCTAATTTAACTATAACATTGTCAAATTTAACTATAACATTGTCTAATTTAACTATAACATTGTCTAAATTAACTATAACATTGTCGAAATTAACTATACCATTGTCTAATTTAACTACAACATTGTCTAATTTAACTATAACATTGTCTAATTTAACTATAACATTGTCTAATTTAACTATAACATTGTTTAATTTAACTATAACATTGTCTAATTTAACTATAACATTGTCTAATTTAACTATAACATTGTCAAATTTAACTATAACATTGTCTAATTTAACTATAACATTGTCTAAATTAACTATAACATTGTCTAAATTAACTATACCATTGTCTAATTTAACTATAACATTGTCTAATTTAACTATAACATTGTCAAATTTAACTATAACATTGTCGAATTTAACTATAACATTGTCTAAATTAACTATAATATTGTCTAATTTAACTATACCATTGTCTAATTTAACTATAACATTGTCTAATTTAACTATAACATTGTCAAATTTAACTAAAACATTGTTTAATTTAACTATAACATTGTTTAATTTAACTATAACATTGTTTAATTTCACCATAACATTGTATAATTTAACTATAACATTGTCTAATTTAACTATAACATTGTCAAATTTAACTAAAACATTGTTTAATTTAACTATAACATTGTTTAATTTAACTATAACATTGTCTAATTTAACTCTAACATTGTCTAATTTAACAATAACATTGTTTAATTTAACTATAACATTGTCTAATTTAACTATGACATTGTCTAATACTACAACATTGTCTAATTTAACTATAATAGTGTCTAATTTAACAATACCATTGTCTAATTTAACTACAACATTGTCTAATTTAACTATACCATTGTCTAATTTAACTACAACATTGTCTAATTTAACTATAACATTGTCTAATTTAACTATAACATTGTCTAATTTAACTATACCATTGTCTAATTTAACTATAACATTGTCTAATTTAACTGTACCATTGTCTAATTTAACTACAACATTGTCTAATTTAACTAAAGCATTGTCTAATTTAACTATAACATTGTCTAATTTAACTATAACATTGTCTAATTTAACTATAACATTGTCTTATTTAACTATACCATTGTCTAATTTAACTATAACATTGTCTAATTTTACTATACCATTGTCTAATTCAACTATACCATTGTCTAATTTAACAACAACATTGTCTAATTTAACTATAACATTGTCTAATTTAACTATAACATTGTCAAATTTAACGATAACATTGTCTACTTTAACATTAACATTGTCTAAATTAACTATAACATTGTCTAATTTAACAATACCATTGTCTAATTTAACTATAACATTGTCTAATTTAACTATAACATTGTCAAATTTAACTAAAACATTGTTTAATTTAACTATAACATTGTTTAATTTAACTATAACATTGTCTAATTTAACAATAACATTGTCTGATTTAACTATAACATTGTCAAATTTAACTAAAACATTGTTTTATTCAACTATAACATTGTTTAATTTAACTATAACATTGTCTAATTTAACTATAATATTGTCTAATTTAACAATAACATTGTTTAATTTAACTATAACATTGTCTAATTTAACTATACCATTGTCTAATTTAACTACAACATTGTCTACTTTAACTATAACATTGTCTAATTTAACAATAACATTGTTTAATTACCTTCGCAAAAGCGGAAGGTTATGTTTTGATCGCTGTGTATTTATTTGTATGTCTGTGTGTGTGTGTGTATGTTATTCGCATAACTCAAAAAGTATTCAACCGAATTGCATGAAATTTGGTGGGATGATTGGTTATTATACGGGACACATTTGATTAGATTTTGGGAGCGATCGGGTCAAAGGTCAAGGTCAAGGTCACGAAAAGGTCAAAATCGTATTTTTACCAAGTACAGAACAGTAGCTGCGGCGAAGGTATGCGCTCTACCGAGTGCCCGTTCTAGTTTAACTATAACATTGTCTAATTTAACGATACCATTGTCTAATTTAACTACAACATTGTCTAATTTAACTACAACATTGTCTAATTTAACTATAACATTGTCTAATTTAACAATAACATTGTCTAATTTAACTATACCATTGTCTAATTTAACTACAACATTGTCTACTTTAACTATAACATTGTCTAATTTAACAATAACATTGTTTAATTTAACTATAACATTGTCTAATTTAACGATACCATTGTCTAATTTAACTACAACATTGTCTAATTTAACTATACCATTGTCTAATTTAACTATAACATTGTCTAATTTAACTACAACATTGTCTAATTTAACTACAACATTGTCTAATTTAACTATAACATTGTCTAATTTAACAATAACATTGTCTAATTTAACTACAACATTGTCAAATTTAACTATAGCATTGTCTAATTGAACTATAGCATTGTCAAATTTAACTATAACATTGTCTAATTTAACTATAACATTGTCTAATTTAACGATACCATTGTCTAATTTAACTATACCATTGTCTAATTTAACTACAACATTGTCAAATTTAACTACAACATTGTCTAATTTAACTATAGCATTGTCAAATTTAACGATACCATTGTCTAATTTAACTATAGCATTGTCAAATTTAACTACAACATTGTCTAATTTAACGATACCATTGTCTAATTTAACTATACCATTGTCTAATTTAACTACAACATTGTCAAATTTAACTACAACATTGTCAAATTTAACTATAGCATTGTCAAATTTAACTACATGTTGATATTATACCTTGGATAGTAAAACATGTTCAGGTTAGCCACACCACTTCCTGAGGGTGTGTTTGTCCACACCAACATCATAATCGATGTCACTCATTCTAAAGGTGTTTAAATGATCACATCACTTTGTGCTCCAATGTTTATTTTTTGTTAAACTTTGTTGTTTATAAGTGCTGCCTCCCCATTTATAGGTTTTGTTTCCTTTTCTAAGTTTATGTTTCATCCACATCTTTAGTTTACTTCATCCAGTTCTTCAAGCACTTCCTTTATTTGACAAGATTATGTGAAATGATTGTAATATCGTCAGCAAATTGTAGATGAGCCGAGATGAGCCGATGAGATGAGCTATTCTCCCTTACCTTGATATTTACTACCTGCTACTCTCCCTTACCTTGATATTTACTACCTGCTACTCTCCCTTGATATTTACGACCTGCTACTCTCCCTTGATATTTACTACCTGCTATTCTCCCTTGATATTTACTACCTGCTACTCTCCCTTGATATTTACTACCTGCTACTCTCCCTTGATATTTACTACCTGCTACTCTCCCTTGATATTTACTACCTGCTACTCTCCCTTGATATTTACTACCTGCTACTCTCCCTTGATATTTACTACCTGCTATTCTCCCTTGATATTTACTACCCTGCTATTCTCCCTTGATATTTACTACCTGCTATTCTCCCTTGATATTTACTACCCTGCTACGCTCCCTTGATATTTACTACCTGCTATTCTCCCTTGATATTTACTACCTGCTATTCTCCCTTGATATTTACTACCTGCTATTCTCCCTTGATATTTACTACCTGCTATTCTCCCTTGATATTTACTACCTGCTACTCTCCCTTGATATTTACTACCTGCTATTCTCCCTTGATATTTACTACCTGCTATTCTCCCTTGATATTTACTACCTGCTACTCTCCCTTGATATTTACTACCTGCTACTCTCCCTTGATATTTACTACCTGCTACTCTCCCTTGATATTTACTACCTGCTACTCTCCCTTGATATTTACTACCTGCTACTCTCCCTTGATATTTACTACCTGCTATTCTCCCTTGATATTTACTACCTGCTACTCTCCCTTGATATTTACTACCTGCTACTCTCCCTTGATATTTACTACCCTGCTATTCTCCCTTGATATTTACTACCTGCTACTCTCCCTTGATATTTACTACCTGCTACTCTCCCTTGATATTTACTACCCTGCTATTCTCCCTTGATATTTACTACCTGCTACTCTCCCTTGATATTTACTACCTGCTATTCTCCCTTGATATTTACTACCTGCTACTCTCCCTTGATATTTACTACCTGCTACTCTCCCTTGATATTTACTACCCTGCTATTCTCCCTTGATATTTACTACCTGCTACTCTCCCTTGATATTTACTACCTGCTACTCTCCCTTGATATTTACTACCTGCTATTCTCCCTTGATATTTACTACCTGCTACTCTCCCTTGATATTTACTACCCTGCTATTCTCCCTTGATATTTACTACCTGCTACTCTCCCTTGATATTTACTACCTGCTACTCTCCCTTGATATTTACTACCTGCTACTCTCCCTTGATATTTACTACCCTGCTATTCTCCCTTGATATTTACTACCTGCTACTCTCCCTTGATATTTACTACCTGCTACTCTCCCTTGATATTTACTACCCTGCTATTCTCCCTTGATATTTACTACCTGCTACTCTCCCTTGATATTTACTACCTGCTATTCTCCCTTGATATTTACTACCTGCTACTCTCCCTTGATATTTACTACCTGCTACTCTCCCTTGATATTTACTACCCTGCTATTCTCCCTTGATATTTACTACCCTGCTACTCTCCCTTGATATTTACTACCTGCTATTCTCCCTTGATATTTACTACCTGCTACTCTCCCTTGATATTTACTACCTGCTACTCTCCCTTGATATTTACCACCTGCTATTCTCCCTTGATATTTACTACCTGCTACTCTCCCATGATATTTACTACCTGCTACTCTCCCTTGATATTTACTACCTGCTATTCTCCCTTGATATTTACTACCTGCTACTCTCCCTTGATATTTACTACCTGCTATTCTCCCTTGATATTTACTACCTGCTACTCTCCCTTGATATTTTCTACCTGCTATTCTCCCTTGATATTTACTACCTGCTACTCTCCCTTGATATTTACTACCTGCTATTCTCCCTTGATATTTACTACCTGCTACTCTCCCTTGATATTTACTACCTGCTACTCTCCCTTGATATTTACTACCTGCAACTCTCCCTTGATATTTACTACCTGCTATTCTCCCTTGATATTTACTACCTGCTACTCTCCCTTGATATTTACTACCTGCTACTCTCCCTTGATATTTACTACCTGCAACTCTCCCTTGATATTTACTACCTGCTACTCTCCCTTGATATTTACTACCTGCTACTCTCCCTTGATATTTACTACCTGCAACTCTCCCTTGATATTTACTACCTGCTATTCTCCCTTGATATTTACTACCTGCTACTCTCCCTTGATATTTACCACCTGCTATTCTCCCTTGATATTTACCACCTGCTACTCTCCCTTGATATTTACTACCTGCAACTCTCCCTTGATATTTACTACCTGCTACTCTCCCTTGATATTTACTACCCTGCTACTCTCCCTTGATATTTACTCCCTGCTATTCTCCCTTGATATTTACGACCTGCTATTCTCCCTTGATATTTACTACCTGCTACTCTCCCTTGATATTTACTACCCTGCTACTCTCCCTTGATATTTACTCCCTGCTATTCTCCCTTGATATTTACGACCTGCTATTCTCCCTTGATATTTACTACCTGCTATTCTCCCTTGATATTTACTACCTGCTATTCTCCCTTGATATTTACTACCTGCTACTCTCCCTTGATATTTACTACCTGCTACTCTCCCTTGATATTTATTACCTGCTATTCTCCCTTGATATTTACTACCTGCTACTCTCCCTTGATATTTACTACCTGCTATGCTCCCTTGATATTTACTACCTGCTACTCTCCCTTGATATTTACTACCTGCTACTCTCCCTTGATATTTACTACCTGCTACTCTCCCTTGATATTTACTACCTGCTACTCTCCCTTGATATTTACTACCTGCTACTCTCCCTTGATATTTACTACCTGCTACTCTCCCTTGATATTTACTACCTGCTACTCTCCCTTGATATTTACTACCTGCTACTCTCCCTTGATATTTACTACCTGCTACTCTCCCTTGATATTTACTACCTGCTATTCTCCCTTGATATTTACTACCTGCTACTCTCCCTTGATATTTACTACCTGCTACTCTCCCTTGATATTTACTACCTGCTATTCTCCCTTGATATTTACTACCTGCTATTCTCCCTTGATATTTACTACCTGCTATTCTCCCTTGATATTTACTACCTGCTACTCTCCCTTGATATTTACTACCTGCTATTCTCCCTTGATATTTACTACCTGCTACTCTCCCTTGATATTTACTACCTGCTATTCTCCCTTGATATTTACTACCTGCTACTCTCCCTTGATATTTACTACCTGCTACTCTCCCTTGATATTTACTACCTGCTATTCTCCCTTGATATTTACCACCTGCTACTCTCCCTTGATATTTACTACCTGCTACTCTCCCTTGATATTTACTACCTGCTACTCTCCCTTGATATTTACTACCTGCTATTCTCCCTTGATATTTACGACCAGCTATTCTCCCTTGATATTTACTACCTGCTATTCTCCCTTGATATTTACTACCTGCTACTCTCCCTTGATATTTACTACCTGCTATTCTCCCTTGATATTTACTACCTGCTACTCTCCCTTGATATTTACTACCTGCTACTCTCCCTTGATATTTACTACCTGCTATTCTCCCTTGATATTCACTACCTGCTACTCTCCCTTGATATTTACTACCTGCTATTCTCCCTTGATATTTACTACCTGCTACTCTCCCTTGATATTTACTACCTGCTATTCTCCCTTGATATTTACTACCTGCTACTCTCCCATGATATTTACTACCTGCTATTCTCCCTTGATATTTACTACCTGCTACTCTCCCTTGATATTTACTACCTGCTACTCTCCCTTGATATTTAGTACCTGCTACTCTCCCTTGATATTTACTACCTGCTATTCTCCCTTGATATTTACTCCCTGCTATTCTCCCTTGATATTTACGACCTGCTATTCTCCCTTGATATTTACTACCTGCTATTCTCCCTTGATATTTACTACCTGCTATTCTCCCTTGATATTTACTACCTGCTACTCTCCCTTGATATTTACTACCTGCTATTCTCCCTTGATATTTACAACCTGCTACTCTCCCATGATATTTAGTACCTGCTATTCTCCCTTGATATTTACTACCTGCTACTCTCCCTTGATATTTACTACCTGCTATTCTCCCTTGATATTTACTACCTGCTATTCTCCCTTGATATTTACTACCTGCTACTCTCCCTTGATATTTACTACCTGCTACTCTCCCTTGATATTTACTACCTGCTATTCTCCCTTGATATTTACTACCTGCTACTCTCCCTTGATATTTACTACCTGCTATTCTCCCATGATATTTACTACCTGCTACTCTCCCTTGATATTTACTACCTGCTACTCTCCCTTGATATTTACTACCTGCTATTCTCCCTTGATATATACTACCTGCTACTGTCCCTTGATATTTACTACCTGCTATTCTCCCTTGATATTTACTACCTGCTATTCTCCCTTGATATTTACTACCTGCTACTCTCCCTTGATATTTACTACCTGCTATTCTCCCTTGATATTTACTACCTGCTATTCTCCCTTGATATTTACTACCTGCTATTCTCCCTTGATATTTACTACCCTGCTACTCTCCCTTGATATTTACTACCTGCTACTCTCCCTTGATATTTACTACCTGCTATTCTCCCTTGATATTTACTACCTGCTACTCTCCCTTGATATTTACTACCTGCTATTCTCCCTTGATATTTACTACCTGCTATTCTCCCTTGATATTTACTACCTGCTATTCTCCCTTGATATTTACTACCTGCTACTCTCCCTTGATATTTACTACCTGCTATTCTCCCTTGATATTTACTACCTGCTACTCTCCCTTGATATTTACTACCTGCTATTCTCCCTTGATATTTACTACCTGCTACTCTCCCTTGATATTTACTACCTGCTATTCTCCCTTGATATTTACTACCTGCTACTCTCCCATGATATTTACTACCTGCTATTCTCCCTTGATATTTACTACCTGCTACTCTCCCTTGATATTTACTACCTGCTATTCTCCCTTGATATTTACAACCTACTACTCTCCCATGATATTTAGTACCTGCTATTCTCCCTTGATATTTACTACCTGCTACTCTCCCTTGATATTTACTACCTGCTATTCTCCCTTGATATTTACTACCTGCTATTCTCCCTTGATATTTACTACCTGCTACTCTCCCTTGATATTTACTACCTGCTATTCTCCCTTGATATTTACTACCTGCTATTCTCCCTTGATATTTACTACCCTGCTATTCTCCCTTGATATTTACTACCTGCTATTCTCCCTTGATATTTACTACCCTGCTACGCTCCCTTGATATTTACTACCTGCTACTCTCCCTTGATATTTACTACCTGCTACTCTCCCTTGATATTTACTACCTGCTACTCTCCCTTGATATTTACTACCTGCTACTCTCCCTTGATATTTACTACCTGCTATTCTCCCTTGATATTTACTACCTGCTACTCTCCCTTGATATTTACTACCTGCTACTCTCCCTTGATATTTACTACCCTGCTATTCTCCCTTGATATTTACTACCTGCTATTCTCCCTTGATATTTACTACCCTGCTACTCTCCCTTGATATTTACTACCTGCTATTCTCCCTTGATATTTACTACCTGCTACTCTCCCTTGATATTTACTACCTGCTACTCTCCCTTGATATTTACCACCTGCTATTCTCCCTTGATATTTACTACCTGCTACTCTCCCTTGATATTTACTACCTGCTACTCTCCCTTGATATTTACTACCTGCTATTCTCCCTTGATATTTACTACCTGCTACTCTCCCTTGATATTTACTACCTGCTATTCTCCCTTGATATTTACTACCTGCTACTCTCCCTTGATATTTTCTACCTGCTATTCTCCCTTGATATTTACTACCTGCTACTCTCCCTTGATATTTACTACCTGCTATTCTCCCTTGATATTTACTACCTGCTACTCTCCCTTGATATTTACTACCTGCTATTCTCCCTTGATATTTACCACCTGCTACTCTCCCTTGATATTTACTACCTGCGACTCTCCCTTGATATTTACTACCTGCTACTCTCCCTTGATATTTACTACCCTGCTACTCTCCCTTGATATTTACTCCCTGCTATTCTCCCTTGATATTTACTACCTGCTACTCTCCCTTGATATTTACTACCTGCTACTCTCCCTTGATATTTACTACCTGCTATTCTCCCTTGATATTTACTACCTGCTATTCTCCCTTGATATTTACTACCTGCTACTCTCCCTTGATATTTACTACCCTGCTACTCTCCCTTGATATTTACTCCCTGCTATTCTCCCTTGATATTTACGACCTGCTACTCTCCCTTGATATTTACTCCCTGCTATTCTCCCTTGATATTTACGACCTGCTATTCTCCCTTGATATTTACTACCTGCTATTCTCCCTTGATATTTACTACCTGCTACTCTCCCTTGATATTTACTACCTGCTACTCTCCCTTGATATTTATTACCTGCTATTCTCCCTTGATATTTACTACCTGCTACTCTCCCTTGATATTTACTACCTGCTACTCTCCCTTGATATTTACTACCTGCTATTCTCCCTTGATATTCACTACCTGCTACTCTCCCTTGATATTTACTACCTGCTATTCTCCCTTGATATTTACTACCTGCTACTCTCCCTTGATATTTACTACCTGCTATTCTCCCTTGATATTTACTACCTGCTACTCTCCCATGATATTTACTACCTGCTATTCTCCCTTGATATTTACTACCTGCTACTCTCCCTTGATATTTACTACCTGCTACTCTCCCATGATATTTACTACCTGCTACTCTCCCATGATATTTACTACCTGCTATTCTCCCTTGATATTTACAACCTGCTACTCTCCCATGATATTTAGTACCTGCTATTCTCCCTTGATATTTACTACCTGCTACTCTCCCTTGATATTTACTACCTGCTATTCTCCCTTGATATTTACTACCTGCTATTCTCCCTTGATATTTACTACCTGCTACTCTCCCTTGATATTTACTACCTGCTACTCTCCCTTGATATTTACTACCTGCTATTCTCCCTTGATATTTACTACCTGCTACTCTCCCTTGATATTTACTACCTGCTATTCTCCCATGATATTTACTACCTGCTACTCTCCCTTGATATTTACTACCTGCTACTCTCCCTTGATATTTACTACCTGCTATTCTCCCTTGATATTTACTACCTGCTACTGTCCCTTGATATTTACTACCTGCTATTCTCCCTTGATATTTACTACCTGCTATTCTCCCTTGATATTTACTACCTGCTATTCTCCCTTGATATTTACTACCTGCTACTCTCCCTTGATATTTACTACCTGCTATTCTCCCTTGATATTTACTACCTGCTATTCTCCCTTGATATTTACTACCTGCTACTCTCCCTTGATATTTACTACCTGCTACTCTCCCTTGATATTTACTACCTGCTATTCTCCCTTGATATTTACTACCTGCTACTCTCCCTTGATATTTACTACCTGCTATTCTCCCATGATATTTACTACCTGCTACTCTCCCTTGATATTTACTACCTGCTACTCTCCCTTGATATTTACTACCTGCTATTCTCCCTTGATATTTACTACCTGCTACTGTCCCTTGATATTTATTACCTGCTATTCTCCCTTGATATTTACTACCTGCTACTGTCCCTTGATATTTACTACCTGCTATTCTCCCTTGATATTTACTACCTGCTATTCTCCCTTGATATTTACTACCTGCTACTCTCCCTTGATATTTACTACCTGCTATTCTCCCTTGATATTTACTACCCTGCTACTCTCCCTTGATATTTACTACCTGCTACTCTCCCTTGATATTTACTACCTGCTATTCTCCCTTGATATTTACTACCTGCTACTCTCCCTTGATATTTACTACCTGCTATTCTCCCTTGATATTTACTACCTGCTATTCTCCCTTGATATTTACTACCTGCTATTCTCCCTTGATATTTACTACCTGCTACTCTCCCTTGATATTTACTACCTGCTATTCTCCCTTGATATTTACTACCTGCTACTCTCCCTTGATATTTACTACCTGCTATTCTCCCTTGATATTTACTACCTGCTACTCTCCCTTGATATTTACTACCTGCTATTCTCCCTTGATATTTACTACCTGCTACTCTCCCATGATATTTACTACCTGCTATTCTCCCTTGATATTTACTACCTGCTACTCTCCCTTGATATTTACTACCTGCTACTCTCCCTTGATATTTACTACCTGCTATTCTCCCTTGATATTTACAACCTACTACTCTCCCATGATATTTAGTACCTGCTATTCTCCCTTGATATTTACTACCTGCTACTCTCCCTTGATATTTACTACCTGCTATTCTCCCTTGATATTTACTACCTGCTATTCTCCCTTGATATTTACTACCTGCTACTCTCCCTTGATATTTACTACCTGCTACTCTCCCTTGATATTTACTACCTGCTATTCTCCCTTGATATTTACTACCTGCTACTCTCCCTTGATATTTACTACCTGCTACTCTCCCTTGATATTTACTACCTGCTACTCTCCCTTGATATTTACTACCTGCTACTCTCCCTTGATATTTACTACCTGCTACTGTCCCTTGATATTTACTACCTGCTACTCTCCCTTGATATTTACTACCTGCTACTGTCCCTTGATATTTACTACCTGCTACTGTCCCTTGATATTTACTACCTGCTACTCTCCCTTGATATTTACTACCTGCTACTGTCCCTTGATATTTACTACCTGCTATTCTCCCTTGATATTTACTACCTGCTATTCTCCCTTGATATTTACTACCTGCTACTCTCCCTTGATATTTACTACCTGCTATTCTCCCTTGATATTTACTACCCTGCTACTCTCCCTTGATATTTACTACCTGCTACTCTCCCTTGATATTTACTACCTGCTATTCTCCCTTGATATTTACTACCTGCTACTCTCCCTTGATATTTACTACCTGCTATTCTCCCTTGATATTTACTACCTGCTACTCTCCCTTGATATTTACTACCTGCTATTCTCCCTTGATATTTACTACCTGCTACTCTCCCTTGATATTTACTACCTGCTACTCTCCCTTGATATTTACTCCCTGCTATTCTCCCTTGATATTTACTACCTGCTACTCTCCCTTGATATTTACTACCCTGCTATTCTCCCTTGATATTTACTACCTGCTACTCTCCCTTGATATTTACTACCCTGCTATTCTCCCTTGATATTTACTACCTGCTACTCTCCCTTGATATTTACTACCTGCTACTCTCCCTTGATATTTACTACCTGCTACTCTCCCTTGATATTTACTACCTGCTATTCTCCCTTGATATTTACTACCTGCTATTCTCCCTTGATATTTACTACCTGCTACTCTCCCTTGATATTTACTACCTGCTACTCTCCCTTGATATTTACTACCTGCTACTCTCCCTTGATATTTACTACCTGCTATTCTCCCTTGATATTTACTACCTGCTACTCTCCCTTGATATTTACTACCTGCTATTCTCCCTTGATATTTACTACCTGCTACTCTCCCTTGATATTTACTACCTGCTATTCTCCCTTGATATTTACTACCTGCTATTCTCCCTTGATATTTACTACCTGCTACTCTCCCTTGATATTTACTACCTGCTACTCTCCCTTGATATTTACTACCTGCTATTCTCCCTTGATATTTACTACCCTGCTACTCTCCCTTTATATTTACTACCTGCTACTCTCCCTTGATATTTACTACCTGCTACTCTCCCTTGATATTTACTACCTGCTATTCTCCCTTGATATTTACTACCTGCTACTCTCCCTTGATATTTACTACCTGCTACTCTCCCTTGATATTTACTACCTGCTATTCTCCCTTGATATTTACTACCCTGCTACTCTCCCTTGATATTTACTACCTGCTACTCTCCCTTGATATTTACTACCTGCTACTCTCCCTTGATATTTACTACCCTGCTACTCTCCCTTGATATTTACTACCCTGCTATTCTCCCTTGATATTTACTACCTGCTATTCTCCCTTGATATTTACTACCTGCTACTCTCCCTTGATATTTACTACCTGCTACTCTCCCTTGATATTTACTACCTGCTATTCTCCCTTGATATTTACTACCTGCTATTCTCCCTTGATATTTACTACCTGCTATTCTCCCTTGATATTTACTACCTGCTATTCTCCCTTGATATTTACCACCTGCTACTCTCCCTTGATATTTACTACCTGCTATTCTCCCTTGATATTTACTACCTGCTATTCTCCCTTGATATTTACTACCCTGCTATTCTCCCTTGATATTTACTACCTGCTATTCTCCCTTGATATTTACTACCTGCTACTCTCCCTTGATATTTACTACCTGCTACTCTCCCTTGATATTTACTACCTGCTACTCTCCCTTGATATTTACTACCTGCTATTCTCCCTTGATATTTACTACCTGCTATTCTCCCTTGATATTTACTACCTGCTATTCTCCCTTGATATTTACTACCCTGCTATTCTCCCTTGATATTTACTACCTGCTATTCTCCCTTGATATTTACCACCTGCTACTCTCCCTTGATATTTACTACCTGCTACTCTCCCTTGATATTTACTACCTGCTACTCTCCCTTGATATTTACTACCTGCTACTCTCCCTTGATATTTACTACCTGCTACTCTCCCTTGATATTTACTACCTGCTATTCTCCCTTGATATTTACTACCTGCTATTCTCCCTTGATATTTACTACCTGCTATTCTCCCTTGATATTTACTACCCTGCTATTCTCCCTTGATATTTACTACCTGCTATTCTCCCTTGATATTTACTACCTGCTACTCTCCCTTGATATTTACTACCTGCTACTCTCCCTTGATATTTACTACCTGCTATTCTCCCTTGATATTTACTACCTGCTATTCTCCCTTGATATTTACTACCTGCTACTCTCCCTTGATATTTACTACCTGCTATTCTCCCTTGATATTTACTACCCTGCTATTCTCCCTTGATATTTACTACCTGCTATTCTCCCTTGATATTTACTACCTGCTATTCTCCCTTGATATTTACTACCCTGCTATTCTCCCTTGATATTTACTACCTGCTATTCTCCCTTGATATTTACTACCCTGCTGCTCTCCCTTGATATTTACTACCTGCTATTCTCCCTTGATATTTACTACCCTGCTGCTCTCCCTTGATATTTACTACCTGCTATTCTCCCTTGATATTTACTACCCTGCTGCTCTCCCTTGATATTTACTACCCTGCTATTCTCCCTTGATATTTACTACCCTGCTATTCTCCCTTGATATTTCTACCTGCTATTCTCCCTTGATATTTCTACCTGCTATTCTCCCTTGCTATTTCTACCTGCTAGTCGAATTGATCTCCCTGAATACTTTCTCCTGACTTTCTGGAATGAGTTTTTAAAATATTGCAATATATTGGGCGGTTGTGTTTGTTATTCTGTCTGTTTGTTTGTCACTCCCCTACAGGTCACAATTGTAAACCGATCTTCATGAAACTCCACCAAGTTGTAGAGGTCGTCACAATTGAGAAGCCTATTGATTTTGAGGTCAAAGGTCACCTGGAGGTCGAATTTCTAAAATCGGCATTTTAAATCCGATTGACTTGGAAATTGAACAGCATTTGTATATTGAGTCAATAAATTGGAAAATCAACTTTTTGAGGTCAAAGGTCAACTCAAGGTCAAACTTCCAAAATCATCAATTTTTATCTGAAAAACCACCAATTTTCATCCGATGGACTTGAAAATTTAACAGCATTTGCATAGCACCTCACTGAATTGGGAAACCAACTATTTTTAAGGTCAAAAGGCCAAAGGTCAACTCAAGGTTAAACTTCTAAAATCATCCATTTTCATTTGAAAAATCGTCACTATTCATCCTATTAACCCGAGCTTTGATCAAGATCTTCAATTTTGATCTGGATGAAATGGACAATTTGATGGATCAATGGCATCCTATTTGTGGGGGGGGGGGGGGGGGGGGGGAGGGGGGGAGGGGGTGTGCGGTGGGGAGGGGCTAGATTTTGCAAGTATCGTGCTCTGCATGACGTCTTCTTGTTTGTCCGTTTGTTTGTTTGTCTGTCTGTCTGTGAACAAAATATCTCAAAAAGTTGTGGACAGATTCGGACGAAATTTGGCAGAGATGTAGCGTATGTGACAAGGAAGAAATGATTAGACTTGGGTGAAGATCCCGTTCCGGATCCGGCTACTAGAATTTTAAAAGTGATTCTTCACCTTTGGGAGATAGGGCCAAAAACGATAAATAGCAGAATATCTCAAAAAGTTGTGGTGGATGATTTTGATTAAATGTGATTCTGTATTGTGATTTTCTGGTCTACTCTAGGATTCAAAACGGAAACTGTTCACCTGGTGGAGGTATGCTCTCTACTGAGTGCCATTCTAGTTTATTTATGCTCTGCTAATGATTTAACAGAGGGAAGAATCAAGTTTGTTATTGATGAAATTACTTGGTATAAATGTGAGGATATCCCTAATGGAACATAAGTTGAACATAAAGTTAACTCAAAGAAACCTCTAAACGTATTGTTAGTGAAAAGAGAGTGTTAATTTAAACAGTGATGGCTATTCATACACGGAATACCTTGTTACTTATGGTTCCTTTTTAATAAACCGGATGGACAAACTGCAATCGATAAAAATGCACTGAATGGTAATGCTCGGGTCAAACAACTCGGTCCCCCTGGACGGAACATTTTACCCACAAGACAGAATTGGGAATTGATTGGGATAAAAACGATTACCTGGAAGCTTATATATGTCTCATCGGAAGGTGTATGAAAGCCACAGTAATAAGGAGCCTATTTTAGACAAGGACACATTCAAAGGCTTGTATAGACTTTATACTATTGATTCCAGTGCTTGGAGGGATCAAAAGTCCAATAGAGTCCGATACTACTTTATACATCGAGAGACGGAGAGTCGGAGGAAATTGATACTTATCGTCTGCTTTTAGAAGGGACGGTATTAAAAATTAATCAAAGTGAAAAATGATTTGTCTTAACTAAAAAATGAGAATAAATATACAAGCTTTTTGAGACATCTAAAAGGCAAATATTTAATTTAAAAAATGAAAATAAATATACAAGCTTTTTGAGACATCGAAAAGGCAAATATTTAATTAAAGAATGAAAATAAATATACAAGCTTTTTGAGACATCTAAAAGGCAAATATTTAATTTAAAAAATGAAAATAAATATACAAGCTTTTTTTGACATCGAAAAGGCAAATATTTAATTAAAGAGTGAGAATAAATATACAAGCTTTTTTTGACATCTAAAAGGCAAATATTTAATTTAAAAATGAGAATAAATATACAAGCTTTTTGAGACATCGAAAAGGCAAATATTTAATTTAAAAAATGAAAATAAATATATAAGCTTTTTTTGACATCTAAAAGGCAAATATTTAATTTTTAAAATGAAAATAAATATACAAGCTATTTTGAGACATCGAAAAGGCAAATATTTAATTTAAAAAATGAAAATAAATATACAAGCTTTTTGAGACATCGAAAAGGCAAATATTTAATTTAAAAAATGAAAATAAATATACAAGCTTTTTGAGACATCGAAAAGGCAAATATTTAATTAAAGAATGAAAATAAATATACAAGCTTTTTGAGACATCGAAAAGGCAAATATTTAATTAAAGAATGAAAATAAATATACAAGCTTTTTTTGACATCTAAAAGGCAAATATTTAATTTAAAAAATGAAAATAAATATACAAGCTTTTTGAGACATCGAAAAGGCAAATATTTAATTAAAGAATGAAAATAAATATACAAGCTTTTTGAGACATCTAAAAGGCAAATATTTAATTTAAAAAATGAAAATAAATATACAAGCTTTTTGAGACATCGAAAAGGCAAATATTTAATTTAAAAAATGAAAATAAATATACAAGCTTTTTGACATCGAAAAGGCAAATATTTAATTAAAGAATGAAAATAAATATACAAGCTTTTTGAGACATCGAAAAGGCAAATATTTAATTAAAAAATGAAAATAAATATACAAGCTTTTTGAGACATCTAAAAGGCAAATATTTAATTTAAAAAATGAAAATAAATATACAAGCTTTTTTTGACATCGAAAAGGCAAATATTTAATTAAAGAGTGAGAATAAATATACAAGCTTTTTTTGACATCTAAAAGGCAAATATTTAATTTAAAAATGAGAATAAATATACAAGCTTTTTGAGACATCGAAAAGGCAAATATTTAATTTAAAAAATGAAAATAAATATATAAGCTTTTTTTGACATCTAAAAGGCAAATATTTAATTTTAAAAATGAAAATAAATATACAAGCTATTTTGAGACATCGAAAAGGCAAATATTTAATTTAAAAAATGAAAATAAATATACAAGCTTTTTGAGACATCGAAAAGGCAAATATTTAATTTAAAAAATGAAAATAAATATACAAGCTTTTTGAGACATCGAAAAGGCAAATATTTAATTAAAGAATGAAAATAAATATACAAGCTTTTTGAGACATCGAAAAGGCAAATATTTAATTAAAGAATGAAAATAAATATACAAGCTTTTTTTGACATCTAAAAGGCAAATATTTAATTTAAAAAATGAAAATAAATATACAAGCTTTTTGAGACATCGAAAAGGCAAATATTTAATTAAAGAATGAAAATAAATATACAAGCTTTTTGAGACATCTAAAAGGCAAATATTTAATTTAAAAAATGAAAATAAATATACAAGCTTTTTGAGACATCGAAAAGGCAAATATTTAATTTAAAAAATGAAAATAAATATACAAGCTTTTTGACATCGAAAAGGCAAATATTTAATTAAAGAATGAAAATAAATATACAAGCTTTTTGAGACATCGAAAAGGCAAATATTTAATTAAAAAATGAAAATAAATATACAAGCTTTTTGAGACATCTAAAAGGCAAATATTTAATTAAAAAATGGTAGCAAACCACGAAAGTACTGACAACAAGGTAAGCTTCAAAAACTGAATTTGTGCATCCAAACCCGAACACCATGTGGAATGAATATGATCACTCGTCAAAGAAAAGGAGTTGTAAGAGTTGGAAACATCAAAACTGTTCTCCCCTCTGGGCCCGCGCTCCTGTGTCACACCGACCTTGGCTTCACGCTGATGAAAGTATGAAACCAAGGCTTTCAGAATCATTGGAGTCTCCCGCGATGAAGCTAACTCCGAGGGCCTTTCACTTACTCACCGCAGGCAGGTTGGTGGTCTTTCTGTCTTCTACCGACTCCTCTCCGGCCTTGCCCCCCCAGCCCTCTCTGGGCTCTGTCCTCCAAATATTCCTACAGGTCGCACAAGATCTGCTTGTAACCTTCTTATGGTGAAACTGCCGAAATCAAGACTCTTTGCTCACCTTCACTCCTTCATTCCTCTTTTCTCCCGCCTCTGGAACAAACTCCCTCACTCTCTTCAATCCCACTCCACCCTCCAGGTCTTTAAAACAGCTGTTCACCACCATCTGTTATCTTCCCCCATCCAAAACCTTGATCTTTTCTACCCCCGCTAATTTCACCCCAATTCCACTTTTTTTGAAATTCAGACTTCTTTCCTGGAAGTCCTAGTTGTGTCTGTGTTTTTTATACACCCCCCCCCCACGCCCCTTTCCATGCCTCCTCCCCCCAAGCCCTCTCCCTTCCACAGATCTTCCGTTGTCCCTGTTCTCTTCTGTTGTACTTGTGTGCTTCCCTCTCTCTCCCCATCTTGTCTTCTGCTCCCTGTATTGTATGTTTTGTGTGTCGGTTTTTTTTTGTGATTGATGTTAGCTCTTACACGAGCCTCGAAATTGTTTACAAAAAAAAAAGAAAAAAAAAAGATATATATATATATATATATATATATATATGTATATATATATATATATATATATATATATCAATCACTTAAAATGAAAACGACAAAACCTATTTAAAGATGTGTTTGATGAGGGGTACGAGTGGTGGATTCCTTCCATTTCTAATTCCTTTATTTATGGGATTCTCACAAAGGATTCGCTCTTTCACGAGCCTCGATCTTGTATACAAAAAAAACAAAAAACAAACAAAAAAAAGGATTTCGGGAATGGTAAAATAATGAGATTCATCATGGGATTCATCATGATGGGATTCATCATGCGAGTTGTACAAGGCAGCCAATGACGGACCCAAAGATACAAACTTGTTTTCACATTACCGAAATAAATTGTATTTATAAATACTAGGGCATGCCCGTACTATATATATATCTAAAATTATATCCCCCCCTCTATTTACATGAAATGGTTTGGTCCATTCGCAAAGCCAAAGCGAACGGCTTGCGAGTACGGTGACAATCCCCCCCCCCTCTATTTACATGAAATGGTTTGGTCCATTCGCAAAGCCAAAGCGAACGGCTTGCGAGTACGGTGACAATCCCCCCCCTCTATTTACATGAAATGGTTTGGTCCATGAAATGGTTTGGTCCATTCGCAAAGCCAAAGCGAACGGCTTGCGAGTACGGTGACAATCCCCCCCTCTATTTACATGAAATGGTTTGGTCCATTCGCAAAGCCAAAGCGAACGGCTTGCGAGTACGGTGACAATCCCCCCCCTCTATTTACATGAAATGGTTTGGTCCAAAGCGAACGGCTTGCGGAGTTTGGTAAATAAATCGCCATAGCTCGGTAACTACTTCTCCGATTAATATGAAACCTTGAAAAGGCACATCCTCAGGTCCCCAGCAATATACCTGGCAAGTTTCAAGTATATCGGACCCGTGGTTGTCGAGAAACAGCGGTCACAGACACACAGACACACACACATACACACACACACACACACATACACACACACATACACACACACACACATACACACACACATACACACAGAGATTACTGGAATTATAGATAGATATTTGCGAGCCCAGGCAGGGACTGGCCCATTGTTTCCGCGAGCACTTGATGTACGAGCCGACATCGCAGACCTGTCCAAGCCGGTCTTCGGACACTTCAACCTGTCCGGATATTCGTTCAGTCGTGTGGCAACCTCTGAAATATTTCTCCATTACAGCCGCACAGACGGTCGTCAATGGAAAGACCAAATCCTTATCTTCCGGATCGGCACATTGGCTCCCCACGGGATCGATGAGTACTTTTCATTCATTTAGACCTCCCACACCTTCCCTCTGTAGTTCTCCACCCTTTCTATTTTGCTTGTTCTTCATCCAATTAAGTTTTAATATATAACAAATGGAACACAAACGTTACCACGATAATTTTAAACACCACGTTTATGGGAAATTATTCAGAAGCATTGTTGTGAGCATGGAATGGCCAAATACATTTGCATGAAATGCAAAATGTAAAATATAAAACAACAACTGATCATCAACTATGGGGAGAAAATTGTTTTTTTCTGAAACGGATTATTCCTCGGGCTCAGAGAAACAGAATCGAGCTTGTGTGTAGTTCATCTTTGAACATTGTAGAGTTCAGAAAGCTCATTGGAAAGCTGTATCAGAAATGAGAATGATGTCCACAGTTCTAGCATCATCACACCCAAATATCACACCAATGTGATGTTTGGGTGTGATTGGTGTGATGTTTGATTGTGGTTGGTGTGATGTTTGGTTGTGATTGGTGTGATGTTTGCTTGTGATTGTTGTGATGTTTGGGTGTGATTGGTGTGATGTTTGGTTGTGATTCGTGTGATGTTTGGTTGTGGTTGGTGTGATGCTTGGTTGTGATTGGTGTGATGTTTGGTTGTGATTCGTGTGATGTTTGGTTGTGATTGGTGTGATGTTTGGTTGTGGTTGGTGTGATGTTTGGTTGTGGTTGGTGTGATGTTTGGTTGTGATTGATGTGATGCTTGGTTGTGATTCGTGTGATGTTTGGTTGTGATTGGTGTGATGTTTGGTTGTGGTTGGTGTGATGCTTGGTTGTGATTGTTGTGATGTTTGGTTGTGATTGATGTGATGCTTGGTTGTGATTCGTGTGATGTTTGGTTGTGATTGGTGTGATGTTTGGTTGTGGTTGGTGTGATGCTTGGTTGTGATTGTTGTGATGTTTGGTTGTGATTGATGTGATGTTTGGTTGTGATTCGTGTGATGTTTGGTTGTGATTGGTGTGATGTTTGGTTGTGGTTGGTGTGATGCTTGGTTGTGATTGTTGTGATGTTTGGTTGTGATTGATGTGATGCTTGGTTGTGATTCGTGTGATGTTTGGTTGTGATTGGTGTGATGTTTGGTTGTGGTTGGTGTGATGCTTGGTTGTGATTGTTGTGATGTTTGGTTGTGATTGATGTGATGCTTGGTTGTGATTAGTGTGATGTTTCATTTTAATTGGTGTGATATTTGGTTGTAATTGGTGTGATGCTTGGTTGTGATTGTTGTGATGTTTGGGTGTGATTGGTGTGATGTTTGGTTGTGGTTGGTGTGATGTTTGGTTGTGATTGGTGTGATGTTTGGGTGTGATTGGTGTGATGTTTGGTTGTGATTGGTGTGATGTTTGGTTGTGATTGGTGTGATATTTGGTTGTGATTGTTGTGATGTTTGGTTGTGATTGATGTGATATTTGGTTGTGATTAGTTTGATGTTTGGTTGTGGTTGGTGTGATGTTTGGTTGTGATTGGTGTGATGTTTGGTTGTGGTTGGTGTGATGTTTGGTTGTAATTGGT
Source organism: Myxine glutinosa (assembly GCF_964187855.1). Classification (NCBI taxonomy): domain Eukaryota; kingdom Metazoa; phylum Chordata; class Myxini; order Myxiniformes; family Myxinidae; genus Myxine; species Myxine glutinosa. The sequence goes on from NC_136266.1 coordinate 5,725,471, forward strand.
GTGATGCTTGGTTGTGATTAGTTTGATGTTTGGTTGTGGTTGGTGTGATGTTTGGTTGTGATTGGTGTGATGTTTGGTTGTGATTGTTGTGATGCTTGGTTGTGATTCATGTGATGTTTGGTTGTGATTGTTGTGATGCTTGGTTGTGATTCATGTGATGTTTGGTTGTGATTGTTGTGATGTTTGGTTGTGATTGATGTGATGTTTGGTTGTGATTCATGTGATGTTTGGTTGTGATTCATGTGATGTTTGGTTGTGATTAGTTTGATGTTTCATTGTAATTGGTGTGATGTTTGGTTGTAATTGTTGTGATGTTTGGTTGTGATTGTTGTGATGTTTGGTTGTGATTGTTGTGATGTTTGGTTGTGATTGATGTGATGCTTGGTTGTGATTGATGTGATGCTTGGTTGTGATTCATGTGATGTTTGGTTGTGATTGTTGTGATGCTTGGTTGTGATTAGTTTGATGTTTCATTGTAATTGGTGTGATGTTTGGTTGTGATTAGTTTGATGTTTGGTTGTGGTTGGTGTGATGTTTGGTTGTGATTGATGTGATGCTTGGTTGTGATTCATGTGATGTTTGGTTGTGATTGTTGTGATGCTTGGTTGTGATTAGTTTGATGTTTCATTGTAATTGGTGTGATGTTTGGTTGTGATTGGTGTGATGTTTGGTTGTGGTTGGTGTGATGCTTGGTTGTGATTAGTTTGATGTTTCATTGTAATTGGTGTGATGTTTGGTTGTGATTGGTGTGATGTTTGGTTGTAATTGGTGTGATGTTTCATTGTAATTGGTGTGATGTTTGGGTGTGATTGGTGTGATGTTTGGTTGTGATTGGTGTGATGTTTGGTTGTGATTGGTGTGATGTTTGGTTGTGATTGGTGTGATGTTTGGTTGTGATTGGTGTGATGTTTGGTTGTGATTGGTGTGATGTTTGGTTGTGATTAGTTTGATGTTTGGTTGTGATTGGTGTGATGTTTGGTTGTGATTGGTGTGATGTTTGGTTGTGATTGGTGTGATGTTTGGTTGTGATTAGTTTGATGTTTCATTGTGATTGGTGTGATGTTTGGTTGTGATTAGTTTAATGTTTGGTTGTGATTAGTTTGATGTTTGGTTGTGATTAGTTTGATGTTTCATTGTAATTGGTGTGATGTTTCATTGTAATTGGTGTGATGTTTGGGTGTGATTGGTGTGATGTTTCATTGTAATTGGTGTGATGTTTGGGTGTGATTGGTGTGATGTTTGGTTGTGATTGGTGTGATGTTTGGTTGTGATTGGTGTGATGTTTGGTTGTGATTGGTGTGATGTTTGGTTGTGATTGGTGTGATGTTTGGTTGTGATTAGTTTAATGTTTGGTTGTGATTAGTTTGATGTTTGGTTGTGATTAGTTTGATGTTTCATTGTGATTGGTGTGATGTTTGGTGGTGATTGGTGTGATGTTTGGTGGTGATTGGTGTGATGTTTGGTTGTGATTGGTGTGATGTTTGGTTGTGATTGGTGTGATGTTTGGTTGTGATTGGTGTGATGTTTGGTTGTGATTGGTGTGATGTTTGGTTGTGATTGGTGTGATGTTTGGTTGTGATTAGTTTGATGTTTGGTTGTGATTAGTTTGATGTTTGGTTGTGATTGGTGTGATGTTTGGTGGTGATTGGTGTGATGTTTGGTGGTGATTGGTGTGATGTTTGGTTGTGATTGGTGTGATGTTTGGTTGTGATTGGTGTGATGTTTGGTTGTGATTGGTGTGATGTTTGGTTGTGATTGGTGTGATGTTTGGTTGTGATTAGTTTGATGTTTCATTGTGATTGGTGTGATGTTTGGTTGTGATTGGTGTGATGTTTGGTTGTGATTGGTGTGATGTTTGGTTGTGATTGGTGTGATGTTTGGTTGTGATTGGTGTGATGTTTCATTGTAATTGGTGTGATGTTTGGTTGTGATTGGTGTGATGTTTGGTTGTGATTGGTGTGATGTTTGGTTGTGATTGGTGTGATGTTTGGTTGTGATTGGTGTGATGTTTGGTTGTGATTAGTTTGATGTTTCATTGTGATTGGTGTGATGTTTGGTTGTGATTGGTGTGATGTTTGGTTGTGATTGTTGTGATGTTTGGTTGTGATTAGTTTGATGTTTGGTTGTGATTAGTTTGATGTTTGGTTGTGATTAGTTTGATGTTTGGTTGTGATTGGTGTGATGTTTGGTGGTGATTGGTGTGATGTTTGGTTGTGATTGGTGTGATGTTTGGTTGTGATTAGTTTGATGTTTGGTTGTGATTCGTGTGATGTTTGGTTGTGATTGGTGTGATGTTTGGTTGTGATTGTTGTGATGTTTGGTTGTGATTAGTTTGATGTTTGGTTGTGATTAGTTTGATGTTTGGTTGTGATTGGTGTGATGTTTGGTTGTGATTCGTGTGATGTTTGGTTGTGATTGGTGTGATGTTTGGTTGTGATTGTTGTGATGTTTGGTTGTGATTAGTTTGATGTTTGGTTGTGATTAGTTTGATGTTTGGTTGTGATTGGTGTGATGTTTGGTGGTGATTGGTGTGATGTTTGGTTGTGATTGGTGTGATGTTTGGTTGTGATTAGTTTGATGTTTGGTTGTGATTCGTGTGATGTTTGGTTGTGATTGGTGTGATGTTTGGTTGTGATTGTTGTGATGTTTGGTTGTGATTAGTTTGATGTTTGGTTGTGATTAGTTTGATGTTTGGTTGTGATTGGTGTGATGTTTGGTGGTGATTGGTGTGATGTTTGGTGGTGATTGGTGTGATGTTTGGTTGTGATTGGTGTGATGTTTGGTTGTGATTGGTGTGATGTTTGGTTGTGATTGGTGTGATGTTTGGTTGTGATTGGTGTGATGTTTGGTTGTGATTAGTTTGATGTTTCATTGTGATTGGTGTGATGTTTGGTTGTGATTAGTTTGATGTTTGGTTGTGATTAGTTTGATGTTTGGTTGTGATTGGTGTGATGTTTGGTGGTGATTGGTGTGATGTTTGGTTGTGATTGGTGTGATGTTTGGTGGTGATTGGTGTGATGTTTGGTTGTGATTAGTTTGATGTTTCATTGTAATTGGTGTGATGTTTGGTTGTGATTAGTTTGATGTTTGGTTGTGATTGGTGTGATGTTTGGTTGTGATTGGTGTGATGTTTGGTGGTGATTGGTGTGATGTTTGGTTGTGATTAGTTTGATGTTTGGTTGTGATTGGTGTGATGTTTGGTGGTGATTGGTGTGATGTTTGGTTGTGATTGGTGTGATGTTTGGTGGTGATTGGTGTGATGTTTGGTTGTGATTAGTTTGATGTTTGGTTGTGATTGGTGTGATGTTTGGTGGTGATTGGTGTGATGTTTGGTTGTGATTGGTGTGATGTTTGGTGGTGATTGGTGTGATGTTTGGTTGTGATTAGTTTGATGTTTCATTGTAATTGGTGTGATGTTTGGTTGTGATTAGTTTGATGTTTGGTTGTGATTGGTGTGATGTTTGGTGGTGATTGGTGTGATGTTTGGTTGTGATTAGTTTGATGTTTCATTGTAATTGGTGTGATGTTTGGTTGTGATTAGTTTGATGTTTGGTTGTGATTGGTGTGATGTTTGGTGGTGATTGGTGTGATGTTTGGTTGTGATTAGTTTGATGTTTCATTGTAATTGGTGTGATGTTTGGTTGTAATTGGTGTGATGTTTGGTTGTGATTAGTTTGATGCTTGGTTGTGGTTGGTGTGATGTTTGGTGGTGATTGGTGTGATGGATGTTTGGTTGTGATTAGTTTGATGTTTCATTGTAATTGGTGTGATGTTTGGTTGTAATTGGTGTGATGTTTGGTTGTGATTAGTGTGATGTTTCATTGTAATTGGTGTGATATTTGGTTGTGATTGGTGTGATGTTTGGGTGTGATTGGTGTGATGTTTCATTGTAATTGGTGTGATGTTTGGTTGTGATTGGTGTGATGTTTGGTTGTAATTGGTGTGATGTTTCATTGTAATTGGTGTGATGTTTGGTTGTGATTGGTGTGATGTTTGGTTGTGGTTGGTGTGATGCTTGGTTGTGATTAGTTTGATGTTTGGTTGTGGTTGGTGTGATGCTTGGTTGTGATTAGTTTGATGTTTGGTTGTGGTTGGTGTGATGTTTGGTTGTGATTAGTTTGATGTTTGGTTGTGATTAGTTTGATGTTTGGTTGTGGTTGGTGTGATGCTTGGTTGTGATTAGTTTGATGTTTGGTTGTGGTTGGTGTGATGTTTGGTTGTGATTAGTTTGATGTTTGGTTGTGATTAGTGTGATGTTTCATTTTAATTGGTGTGATATTTGGTTGTAATTGGTGTGATGCTTGGTTGTGATTGGTGTGATGTTTGGTTGTGATTGGTGTGATATTTGGTTGTGATTGTTGTGATGTTTGGTTGTGATTGATGTGATGCTTGGTTGTGATTCGTGTGATGTTTGGTTGTGATTGTTGTGATGTTTGGTTGTGATTGGTGTGATATTTGGTTGTGATTGTTGTGATGTTTGGTTGTGATTGATGTGATGCTTGGTTGTGATTCGTGTGATGTTTGGTTGTGATTCGTGTGATGTTTGGTTGTGGTTGGTGTGATGCTTGGTTGTGATTGTTGTGATGTTTGGTTGTGATTGATGTGATGCTTGGTTGTGATTCGTGTGATGTTTGGTTGTGATTGGTGTGATGTTTGGTTGTGGTAGGTGTGATGCTTGGTTGTGATTAGTTTGATGTTTGGGTTTGATTAGTGTGATGTTTCATTTTAATTGGTGTGATATTTGGTTGTAATTGGTGTGATGCTTGGTTGTGATTGGTGTGATGTTTGGTTGTGATTGGTGTGATATTTGGTTGTGATTGTTGTGATGTTTGGTTGTGATTGATGTGATGCTTGGTTGTGATTCGTGTGATGTTTGGTTGTGATTGTTGTGATGTTTGGTTGTGATTGATGTGATATTTGGTTGTGATTGTTGTGATGTTTGGTTGTGATTGTTGTGATGTTTGGTTGTGATTCGTGTGATGTTTGGTTGTGATTGTTGTGATGTTTGGTTGTGATTGATGTGATGCTTGGTTGTGATTCGTGTGATGTTTGGTTGTGATTGTTGTGATGTTTGGTTGTGATTGATGTGATGTTTGGTTGTGATTGTTGTGATGTTTGGTTGTGATTGATGTGATGTTTGGTTGTGATTGTTGTGATGTTTGGTTGTGATTGTTGTGATGTTTGGTTGTGATTGATGTGATGTTTGGTTGTGATTGTTGTGATGTTTGGTTGTGATTGTTGTGATGTTTGGTTGTGATTGATGTGATGCTTGGTTGTGATTGATGTGATGTTTGGTTGTGATTGATGTGATGTTTGGTTGTGATTGTTGTGATATTTGGTTGTGATTGTTGTGATGTTTGGTTGTGATTGATGTGATGCTTGGTTGTGATTCATGTGATGTTTGGTTGTGATTGTTGTGATGTTTGGTTGTGATTGATGTGATGCTTGGTTGTGATTAGTTTGATGTTTGGTTGTGATTCGTGTGATGTTTGGTTGTGATTGTTGTGATGTTTGGTTGTAATTGATGTGATGCTTGGTTGTGATTCATGTGATGTTTGGTTGTGATTGTTGTGATGTTTGGTTGTGATTCGTGTGATGTTTGGTTGTGATTGTTGTGATGTTTGGTTGTGATTGATGTGATGCTTGGTTGTGATTGATGTGATGTTTGGTTGTGATTGATGTGATGTTTGGTTGTGATTGATGTGATGTTTGGTTGTGATTGATGTGATGTTTGGTTGTGATTGTTGTGATGTTTGGTTGTGATTGATGTGATGTTTGGTTGTGATTCGTGTGATGTTTGGTTGTGATTGTTGTGATGTTTGGTTGTGATTGATGTGATGTTTGGTTGTGATTGTTGTGATGTTTGGTTGTGATTGATGTGATGTTTGGTTGTGATTGATGTGATGTTTGGTTGTGATTGTTGTGATGTTTGGTTGTGATTGTTGTGATGTTTGGTTGTGATTGATGTGATGTTTGGTTGTGATTGTTGTGATGTTTGGTTGTGATTGATGTGATGTTTGGTTGTGATTGTTGTGATGTTTGATTGTGATTGATGTGATGTTTGGTTGTGATTGTTGTGATGTTTGGTTGTGATTGTTGTGATGTTTGGTTGTGATTGTTGTGATGTTTGGTTGTGATTGTTGTGATGTTTGGTTGTGATTGATGTGATGTTTGGTTGTGATTCGTGTGATGTTTGGTTGTGATTGTTGTGATGTTTGGTTGTGATTGGTGTGATATTTGGTTGTGATTGTTGTGATGTTTGGTTGTGATTGTTGTGATGTTTGGTTGTGATTCGTGTGATGTTTGGTTGTGATTGTTGTGATGTTTGGTTGTGATTGATGTGATGCTTGGTTGTGATTCATGTGATGTTTGGTTGTGATTGTTGTGATGTTTGGTTGTGATTGATGTGATGTTTGGTTGTGATTGTTGTGATGTTTGGTTGTGATTGTTGTGATGTTTGGTTGTGATTGATGTGATGTTTGGTTGTGATTGTTGTGATGTTTGGTTGTGATTGATGTGATGTTTGGTTGTGATTGTTGTGATGTTTGATTGTGATTGATGTGATGTTTGGTTGTGATTGTTGTGATGTTTGGTTGTGATTGTTGTGATGTTTGGTTGTGATTGTTGTGATGTTTGGTTGTGATTGTTGTGATGTTTGGTTGTGATTGATGTGATGTTTGGTTGTGATTCGTGTGATGTTTGGTTGTGATTGTTGTGATGTTTGGTTGTGATTGGTGTGATATTTGGTTGTGATTGTTGTGATGTTTGGTTGTGATTGTTGTGATGTTTGGTTGTGATTCGTGTGATGTTTGGTTGTGATTGTTGTGATGTTTGGTTGTGATTGATGTGATGCTTGGTTGTGATTCATGTGATGTTTGGTTGTGATTGTTGTGATGTTTGGTTGTGATTGATGTGATGCTTGGTTGTGATTAGTTTGATGTTTGGTTGTGATTCGTGTGATGTTTGGTTGTGATTGTTGTGATGTTTGGTTGTAATTGATGTGATGTTTGGTTGTGATTGTTGTGATGTTTGGTTGTGATTGTTGTGATGTTTGGTTGTGATTGATGTGATATTTGGTTGTGATTCATGTGATGTTTGGTTGTGATTGATGTGATGCTTGGTTGTGATTCATGTGATGTTTGGTTGTGATTGTTGTGATGTTTGGTTGTGATTGATGTGATGCTTGGTTGTGATTAGTTTGATGTTTGGTTGTGATTCGTGTGATGTTTGGGTGTGATTGTTGTGATGTTTGGTTGTAATTGATGTGATGCTTGGTTGTGATTCATGTGATGTTTGGTTGTGATTGTTGTGATGTTTGGTTGTGATTGATGTGATGCTTGGTTGTGATTAGTTTGATGTTTGGTTGTGATTCGTGTGATGTTTGGTTGTGATTGTTGTGATGTTTGGTTGTGATTGATGTGATGCTTGGTTGTGATTCATGTGATGTTTGGTTGTGATTGTTGTGATGTTTGGTTGTGATTGATGTGATGCTTGGTTGTGATTAGTTTGATGTTTGGTTGTGATTCGTGTGATGTTTGGTTGTGATTGTTGTGATGTTTGGTTGTAATTGATGTGATGCTTGGTTGTGATTCATGTGATGTTTGGTTGTGATTGTTGTGATGTTTGGTTGTGATTGATGTGATGCTTGGTTGTGATTAGTTTGATGCTTGGTTGTGATTAGTTTGATGTTTGGTTGTGATTGGTGTGATGTTTGGTTGTGGTTGGTGTGATGCTTGGTTGTGATTAGTTTGATGTTTGGTTGTGATTAGTGTGATGTTTCATTTTAATTGGTGTGATATTTGGTTGTAATTGGTGTGATGCTTGGTTGTGATTGGTGTGATGTTTGGTTGTGGTTGGTGTGATATTTGGTTGTGATTGTTGTGATGTTTGGTTGTGATTCGTGTGATGTTTGGTTGTGATTGTTGTGATGTTTGGTTGTGATTGATGTGATGCTTGGTTGTGATTCATGTGATGTTTGGTTGTGATTGTTGTGATGTTTGGTTGTGATTGATGTGATGCTTGGTTGTGATTAGTTTGATGTTTGGTTGTGATTGGTGTGATGTTTGGTTGTGGTTGGTGTGATGCTTGGTTGTGATTAGTTTGATGTTTGGTTGTGATTAGTGTGATGTTTCATTTTAATTGGTGTGATATTTGGTTGTAATTGGTGTGATGCTTGGTTGTGATTGGTGTGATGTTTGGTTGTGGTTGGTGTGATATTTGGTTGTGATTGTTGTGATGTTTGGTTGTGATTCGTGTGATGTTTGGTTGTGATTGTTGTGATGTTTGGTTGTGATTGATGTGATGCTTGGTTGTGATTCATGTGATGTTTGGTTGTGATTGTTGTGATGTTTGGTTGTGATTGATGTGATGCTTGGTTGTGATTAGTTTGATGTTTGGTTGTGGTTGGTGTGATGTTTGGTTGTGATTGGTGTGATATTTGGTGATATGGTTGTTATTTATATTTTGTGGTGGGTTATTTGCCAGCTGGGTGTTCATACATGAGAAAGCCTACCAAGCAACGGAGGAGGTGAAGGAAGTGTCTGTGGTGACCAAGCTGAAGGGAGTCGCTGCAACAGGAGACATCGCGATGGTGGAAAGTGGAAAAGCCCGGGTGTGGGATGTAGCAGAATACGTCGTACCATCTCAGGTTTTCATAGCGACTGTACACCTTGGTCGTATCACATAAGTGTCAACTATTTGATAAAAAGTCATCATTAACAACCAAATGAGCAGCGTTTTCCAACAACCACCTCTCATCGAGCATTGACCAACCGGTGAAACATGAAGTTTCATGAAAGGTATTTGGTGGGACTAAGTTGTTTGTTTAACATTTTGTTGCAGGGTTCCCAGAGCTTTGCAGTAATTACTCACACTCACGAGACAAGGGGACAGCAGCTGGGTGTATGTCCCGAGGTGAGTTACCTTACACACGAGATCCCCTTTGTCTGTCTGGGATATTTGTAAATTCCACTTTTTGTGGTTGTCATGGGATATTTGTAAATTCAACTTCTTGTGGTTGTCATGGGATATTTGTAAATTAGACTTTTTTGTGGTTGTCATGGGCTATTTGTAAATTTGACTTTTTTGTTGTTGTCATGGGATATTTGTAAATTTGACTTTTTTGTGGTTGTCATTGGACATTTGTAAATTTGACTTTTTGTGGTTGTCATGGGCTATTTGTAAATTTGACTTTTTTGTTGTTGTCATGGGATATTTGTAAATTCAACTTTTTGTGGTTGTCATGGGATATTTGTAAATTCAACTTTTTGTGGTTGTCATGGGATATTTGTAAATTCAACTTTTTGTGGTTGTCATGGGATATTTGTAAATTCAACTTTTTGTGGTTATCATGGGATATTTGTAAATTTGACTTTTTTGCGGTTGTCATGGGACATTTGTAAATTTGACTTTTTTGCGGTTGTCATGGGACATTTGTAAATTTGACTTTTTTGTTGTTGTCATGGGATATTTGTAAATTCAACTTTTTGTGGTTGTCATGGGATATTTGTAAATTCAACTTTTTGTGGTTGTCATGGGATATTTGTAAATTTGACTTTTTGTGGTTGTCATGGGATATTTGTAAATTCAACTTTTTGTGGTTGTCATGGGATATTTGTAAATTTGACTTTTTTGCGGTTGTCATGGGACATTTGTAAATTTGACTTTTTTGTTGTTGTCATGGGATATTTGTAAATTCAACTTTTTGTTGTTGTCATGGGATATTTGTAAATTCAACTTTTTGTGGTTGTCATGGGATATTTGTAAATTCAACTTTTTGTGGTTGTCATGGGATATTTGTAAATTCAACTTTTTGTGGTTGTCATGGGATATTTGTAAATTCAACGTTTTGTTGTTGTCATGGGATATTTGTAAATTCAACTTTTTGTGGTTGTCATGGGATATTTGTAAATTCAACTTTTTGTGGTTGTCATGGGATATTTGTAAATTCAACTTTTTGTGGTTGTCATGGGATATTTCTAAATTTGACTTTTTTGCGGTTGTCATGGGACATTTGTAAATTTGACTTTTTTGTTGTTGTCATGGGATATTTGTAACTTCAACTTTTTGTGGTTGTCATGGGATATTTGTAAATTCAACTTTTTGTGGTTGTCATGGGATATTTGTAAATTCAACTTTTTGTGGTTGTCATGGAATATTTGTAAATTCAACTTTTTGTGGTTGTCATGGGATATTTGTAAATTCAACTTTTTGTTGTTGTCATGGGATATTTGTAAATTCAACTTTTTGTGGTTGTCATGGGATATTTGTAAATTCAACTTTTTGTGGTTGTCATGGGATATTTGTAAATTCAACTTTTTGTGGTTGTCATGGGATATTTCTAAATTTGACTTTTTTGCGGTTGTCATGGGACATTTGTAAATTTGACTTTTTTGTTGTTGTCATGGGATATTTGTAACTTCAACTTTTTGTGGTTGTCATGGGATATTTGTAAATTCAACTTTTTGTGGTTGTCATGGGATATTTGTAAATTCAACTTTTTGTGGTTGTCATGGGATATTTGTAAATTCAACTTTTTGTGGTTGTCATGGGATATTTGTAAATTCAACTTTTTGTGGTTGTCATGGGATATTTGTAAATTCAACTTTTTGTGGTTGTCATGGGATATTTGTAAATTCAACTTTTTGTGGTTGTCATGGGATATTTGTAAATTCAACTTTTTGTGGTTTTCATGGGATATTTGTAAATTTGACTTGATGGTTCATTTGTTTTTTTTATTGTTTTGTTTTGGTCCATATTGAATCTTCAGGGTCGTTTATGAATTTAAAAAAGACCCATTGTTGATCTAGGACTAATGGAGGAGTTTGTACATGACTCATCGGTAGGAGGGACAAGTTATTAGGTAGACAGACACCTGTGGACTTTAATGTGAATCACGAGGACATTCATAGATAATGGACAAATAGACACCGGTATGGCATTTGGGACTTGAACCAAGGGTTAGGACGGGAACAATAACAGCGGTTTCAGATGGGAATACTAACAGGGGGTTCAGATGGGAACAATAGCAGGGGGTTCAGATGGGAACAATAACATAAGGTTCAGATGGGAATATAACATAAGGTTCAGATGGGAATATAACATAAGGTTCAGATGGGAATATAACATAAGGTTCAGATGGGAATATAACATTGGGTTCAGATGGGAACAACAACATAAGGTTCAGATGGGAATATAACATGGGGTTCAGATGGGAACAACAACATAAGGTTCAGATGGGAATATAACAGGGGTTTCAGATGGGAACACTAACAGGGGGTTCAGATGGGAACAATAGCAGGGGGTTCAGATGGGAACAATAACATAAGGTTCAGATGGGAATATAACATAAGGTTCAGATGGGAATATAACATTGGGTTCAGATGGGAACAACAACATAAGGTTCAGATGGGAATATAACAGGGGTTTCAGATGGGAACACTAACAGGGGGTTCAGATGGGAACAATAGCAGGGGGTTCAAATGGGAACAATAACATAAGGTTCAGATGGGAATATAACATAAGGTTCAGATGGGAATATAACATTGGGTTCAGATGGGAACAACAACATAAGGTTCAGATGGGAATATAACAGGGGTTTCAGATGGGAACACTAACAGGGGGTTCAAATGGGAACAATAACATAAGGTTCAGATGGGAATATAACATAAGGTTCAGATGGGAATATAACATTGGGTTCAGATGGGAACAACAACATAAGGTTCAGATGGGAATATAACAGGGAGTTCAGATGGGAACAATAACAGTGGGTTTGGATGGGAACGTTGTACAGGCCAAGCAAAATCCTGATATTCCAGTAAAGAGGCGTTATTAACATGTAATTAAAATGTAATTTTTATCTGAAACGAAGAAAATATTTTTTGGCTGTTCTACTAAATCTGTTTTTAAGTTGTTGTTTTCCTTTGGATTTTTTTTGTATTCTTTTTGCATTCTTTTGTATATGTTTGGTATTTTTAAAATATAATTTTTTGTATTTCTTTAGTATTTTTTTTGCATGTACGCATGTACACGCATGTACGCACGCGGATGTACTTGTGATCATGATTCCTGGTTTGTTCAATATGTTGTTAATGAACAACGTATTGAAGTTTGTGTACTATGAACCTTTGATTTGTGAGGACATAGGAACTCGTACATTCAGCATTGCTTGTGATAATCGTGTGAAAACCCTACAGATGTAATTATCTGGGGGTTTGGATCCTCCATACATTAGAAATCACATTGGAGGATGCGTACGCATGCTACTGAATAATTGAGGAAGGATCCTTTTACTTAAACCTTATTTTTATTTAATCAGGAGGATGAGTGAGGTTTGGTCTCCATCTCACATTGGTTTTTAAGAGTCAAACACAAAGTGTGGACTCTCGTCACAGGTAAGACCATACCAGGCAAGTCAGGCAGGTTACCCCCTTTCCTGAAATTTGTTGATGAGCCAGGTGAGTTTTTCTGATGATCTGATAGAGACGTGTACCTTGGTTTCCAGAATATTTGATTCAAAACGATATGAACTTCCCACCTTGAGGTTGTTTTTCTCGTTTTCTTCACCTCCAAGGACACCAACATTGTCTCACGTGTTCATTTACAGGTAGAAAGCATTCCGAGAGCCATCTGCAAAAATGACACCGACTGCCTCCCTGGGGATCTCGACTTTTTGTTCTCTGGTAAGTGCCGCCCATTGATCCTCACCTTTATTATGTCAAACTAGCGTGACTCGGCGTGCTCCGCACGCCTCACCACACGTCGTTTCAGAGGGTTAGGCATCTTTGACCATTTCGGTGTCTTTTGGGTTTCATGGTGTTTTGGGTCTTCATGGCCATTTGGGTCTTCAGGGTATTTTGGATCCTCTGGGCCTTTAAGGGTATTTTGGGTCTTTGAGGTGTTTTGGGTCTTCAGGGTCTTTTGAGTCTTTGGTGTCTTCAGAGGCTTTTGGGTCTTAAGGGTCTTTGGTGTCTTTTGGGTCTTTGGTGTCTTTTGGGTCTTCGGGGTCTTCAGGGGCTTTTGGTTCTTAAGGTTCTTTTGGTTCTTCTTGGTCTTTAAGGGTCTTTTGGTCTTTTTGGGTCTTCGGGGTCTTTTGGGTCTTCGGGGTATTTTTGGTCTTTGAGGTCTTTTGGGTCTTCGGGATCTTTTTGGTCTTCGGGGTGTTTTGGGTCTTCTGGGTGTTTTGGGTCTTCGGGGTGTTTTGGGTCTTCATGGTGTTTTGGGTCTTCGGGGTGTTTTGGGTCTTCGGGATGTTTTGGGTCTTCAGGGTGTTTTGGGTCATCGGGGTGTTTTGTGGTTACATGGTAATTGTGGTTACAAGGTAATTGTGGTTACATGGTAATTGTGGATACATGGTAATTGTGGTTACAAGGTAATTGTGGTTACATGGTAATTGTGGTCACATGGTAATTGTGGTTACATGGTAATTGTGGTTACATTGTAATTGTTGTTACATGGTAATTGTGGTTACACGGTAATTGTGGTCACATGGTAATTGTGGTTACATGGTAATTGTGGTTACATGGAAATTGTTGTTACATGGTAATTGTGGTTACACGGTAATTGTGGTCACATGGTAATTGTGGTTACAAGGTAATTGTGGTGACATTGTAATTGTGGTTACATGGTAATTGTGGTTACATGGTAATTGTGGTTACATGGAAATTGTGGTTACATGGAAATTGTTGTTACATGGTAATTGTGGTTACACGGTAATTGTGGTCACATGGTAATTGTGGTTACATGGTAATTGTTGTTACATGGTAATTGTGGTTACATGGTAATTGTGGTTACAAGGTAATTGTGGCTACATGGTAATTGTGGTTACAAGGTAATTGTGGTTACATGGTAATTTTGGTTACATGGTAATTGTGGTTACATGGTAATTGTGGTTACATGGTAATTGTGGTTACATGGTAAATGTGGTTACATGGTAATTGTGGCTACAACGTAATTGTGGTTACATGGTAATTGTGGCTACATGGTAATTGTGGTTACATGGTAATTGTGGTTACAAGGTAATTGTGGTTACAAGGTAATTGTGGTCACATGGTAATTGTGGTTGCATGGTAATTGTGGTTACATGGTAATTGTGGTTACATGGTAATTGTGGTTACAAGGTAATTGTGGTTACATGGTAATTGTGGTTACATGGTAATTGTGGTTACAAGGTAATTGTGGTCACATGGTAATTGTGGTTACATGGTAATTGTGGTTACATGGTAATTGTGGTTACAAGGTAATTGTGGTTACATGGTAATTGTGGTTACATGGTAATTGTGGTTACAAGGTAATTGTGGTTACATGGTAATTGTTGTTACATGGTAATTGTTGTTACATGGTAATTGTGGTTACAAGGTAATTGTGGTTACATGGTAATTGTGGTTACATGGTAATTGTGGTTACATGGTAATTGTGGTTACAAGGTAATTGTGGTGACATTGTAATTGTGGTTACATGGTAATTGTGGTTACATGGTAATTGTGGTTACAAGGTAATTGTGGTTACATGGTAATTGTGGTTACATGGTAATTGTGGTTACAAGGTAATTGTGGTCACATGGTAATTGTGGTTACATGGTAATTGTGGTTACAAGGTAATTGTGGTTACATGGTAATTGTGGTTACATGGTAATTGTGGTTACAAGGTAATTGTGGTCACATGGTAATTGTGGTTACATGGTAATTGTGGTTACATGGTAATTGTGGTTACATGGTAATTGTGGTTACAAGGTAATTGTGGTTACATGGTAATTGTGGTTACATGGTAATTGTGGTTACAAGGTAATTGTGGTTACATGGTAATTGTTGTTACATGGTAATTGTTGTTACATGGTAATTGTGGTTACAAGGTAATTGTGGTTACATGGTAATTGTGGTTACATGGTAATTGTGGTTACATGGTAATTGTGGTTACAAGGTAATTGTGGTGACATTGTAATTGTGGTTACATGGTAATTGTGGTTACATGGTAATTGTGGTTACAAGGTAATTGTGGTTACATGGTAATTGTGGTTACATGGTAATTGTGGTTACAAGGTAATTGTGGTCACATGGTAATTGTGGTTACATGGTAATTGTGGTTACATGGTAATTGTGGTTGCATGGTAATTGTGGTTTCAAGGTAATTGTGGTTACATGGTAATTGTGGTTACATGGTGCTGCGATTTGTGTAGGTGTGAAGACAGGCCGCTGTGTGCCGCGAAATGCACAAATCTCAACCTGTGAAGTATTTGCCTGGTGCCCGGTCGAAAATGAAGATGATTCCAAGTGAGTTCTGCACAATCACCATGAAACCATTGAATGGATTTTACCAAAAAATCCCCAATCATATCAACCTCACATTATAACCACAATCACCCCTGCCTTGGTGCCCACATGTACACCAATTTCTGTACAAAATCACAATGACATCAATCTCGTTATCAAAACACAAAATTGAGATTGTTTGAATGTTTGTAATCAAAACCTCTGTTCTTGCAGGACGAAGAAGCCTTCGAATGAGAGTGCGAAATTCACACTTTTCATCAAGAATAACATCGCTTTTCCTCGATTCAATTTCTCGAAGTAAACAATAAACACAATTTCATCACTATCTTTGCATTTCCCCCTGTCACGTCTCCCAAAGTCACACGGACAAATGTTGCTTCTCCCAATGTTGCTTCTCCCCCGTCTCGTCTCGTCTCCCTGTCGCATCTCCCAAAGTCTCACCTCCCCTGTCGCGTCTCCCAAAGTCTCACCTCCCCTGTCACGTCTCCCAATGTTGCTTCTCCCAATGTTGCTTCTCCCAATGTTGCTTCTCCCCCGTCTCGTCTCGTCTCCCCTGTCGCTTCTCCCCTGTCTCCCCCGTCGCGTCTCCCAAAGTCGCACCACCCCTGTCACGTCTCCCAATGTTGCTTCTCCCCCGTCTCGTTTCCCCTGTCGCATCTCCCAAAGTCGCACCTCCCCTGTCACGTCTCCCAATGTTGCTTCTCCCAATGTTGCTTCTCCCCCGTCTCGTCTCGTCTCCCCTGTCGCTTCTCCCCTGTCTCCCCCGTCGCGTCTCCCAAAGTCGCACCACCCCTGTCACGTCTCCCAATGTTGCTTCTCCCCCGTCTTGTCTCCCCTGTCGCTTCTCCCCCGTCTCGTCTCCCCCGTCGCGTCTCCCAAAGTCGCACCACCCCTGTCACGTCTCCCAATGTTGCTTCTCCCCCGTCTCGTTTCCCCTGTCGCATCTCCCAAAGTCGCACCTCCCCTGTCACGTCTCCCAATGTTGCTTCTCCCCCGTCTTGTCTCCCCTGTCGCTTCTCCCCCGTCTCGTCTCCCCCGTCACGTCTCCCAAAGTCGCACCACCCCGGTCACGTCTCCCAATGTTGCTTCTCCCCGTCTCGTCGCCCCGTCGCGTCTCTTCTGTCACGTCTCCCTTGTCACATCTCCCCTGTCGCATCTCCTCTGTCTTGTCCAACCTGTCTCGTCTCCCCTGTCGCATCTTCCCCCCACCCCGTCTCGTCTACTCCATCATATTTCCCCTGTCGCTTCTTCTGCATCACATCTTCATCAAACTAAAATACTCAATTTGGTGTCTGTCTGTCTGTCTGATGATTTTTGACCACGATACATTTAATTGCTACTTATCCAATCTCAACAAGGCTTGATTGAAAGTCACATGATGGAGGTTGTAGCGATTTAACAACTCCTCCCCGCCTTTCAACACAAGGGGGTGTTTCCCGCAAAGCGGGTTGCGTGTTGAGGTGTACATCCATGATAAGATAGCTTTATCGTGGTGTTTTTCCTAGGCTGCTTCTCATACCAAACGTAACAACAACATTTATAATAATAATAGCATAATATTGATGTTATTACAAAACAATATTAACACTAATAATATATTCCGTCTCCCGAAGGGTGTGAAGGGGGTTTTCCCCGCCAGTGGTGTTGGATGTTGAGGTGTATATCGATGTTAGGATTGCTTTATCGTGGCGTTTTTCCAAGGCTGCTTCTAATAGCAAAAGTACCAACAACACGAAATATAATAGCATCATATTGATGTTATTACAAATAAATATTAATACTAACAAGAAGAAAAAGACATAAAATGTCATAGCCCTTGTGGTTTTAGTACTTTTGCTGTACAGAGTTAAATGCCATCAGTCGGCCATCTTTGGTTGGATTACAAAACAAAATCTTCTGCATGTGTATACATACTCTCATGCATTGTCTTTGCCTCAAGTTTGAACAAAATCAGTCCATGCATGTCTGAGAAATTGTGGGGACATGTTTAAGTAACAAGATGGCCGCCAGTCGGCCATTCTGGATCTGATCTCGAAAACAAATGAAGTGCATATCATTCATTATCTGTGTGCCAAATTTGAACAAGATCGGTAAATGCATTCCGAGAGATTTTTTTTTTTTTTTTTTGTATACAAGATCGAGGCTCGTGAAAGAGCTAACATTAATCACACAAAAAGACAAACCGACACACAAAACACAAAAAACAAGGGGAGCGGCAGACAAGATGGGGAGAGAGGGGGAAGGACACAAAAGAGAGGGGGAAGGGGGGGAAGGACACAAACACAACATTTGAGAGCAGGGACATCGGGAGGACTTGGGGGGGAGGTGGGAGAGGAATAAAACATATGAACACTGCAAGGACTCTGGGGTGAATTACCGGGGGTAGAAAAGATCAAGGTTTTCGATGGGGGAAGATAAGAGATGGTGGTGAGCAGCTGTTTTAAAGACCTGGAGGGAGGAGTGGGATTGAAGGGAGTGGGGGAGTTTGTTCCAGAGGCGGGAGAAAAGGGGAATGAAAGAGTGAAGGTGAGCAGAGAGCCTAGACTTTGGCAGTTTAACCATAAGAGGGTTGCAGGCAGATCTTGTGCGACCTGAAGGAATATTGGGGGGACAGAGCACAGAGAGAGCTGGGGGAGCAAGGCCGGAGAGGAGTCGGTAGAAGACAGAAAGACCACCAACCTGCCTGCGGTGAGTGAGTGAAAGGCCCTCGGTGTTGACTACATCGCAGGAGATTCCAATGATTCTGAAAGCTTTGGCCTCAACAGCGTGAAGCCGAGCAAGGTGTGAGGCAGGAGCACCAGCCCAGAGGGGGGAACAGTATTCCATTGAGCTGCGGATGAAAGCCTTGTATGTGGTGAGGAGCTCAGGTGTGCCAAGGAAGGACTTCACACGACGGAGGATGCCCAGTCGGCGACTGGCTTTGGAGGCCAGCTTGGAAATGTGGTTTTCCCAAGAAAGAACATGGCAGATAGTGAGACCCAAAAGCTTGAGCGACAGAACTTCTTGGAGAGGATTGTTGAGAAAGTAGATGGGAGGGTTGTCCAGTTTGTCCTTTCGGAGAGACATTGTAAGAGTGTGAGATTTGTCAGGATTGAAAGACATGTTCCACTTGTTTGACCAGTCTGTGATTTTGTCCAGGTCTGCAGAGAGTGAGGAGGCTGCAGACTGCCGATCTGAGGGATGAGGAATGGAGCGACGGAGAGTAGAGTCGTCAGCAAAGAGATAGAGAGGATTTTCAAGAGAGTCAGAGAGATCATTGATGAAGACCAGAAAAAGCACAGGGCCCAGAACACTACCTTGGGGAACTCCAGCCTGAACAGGAAGAGGAGATGAGAGAAACCCATTCAGGGCCACACGTTGACTACGACCAGAGAGGAAGTCCGCCAGCCATGCGTGGAGATTTCCATGGATACCAAAGGAGGAGAGTTTGGTGAGCAGAGCAGGGTGCCAGACCGTATCAAAGGCACGTGAAATGTCAAGGGAGACAGCTCTAATTTCCTGTTTGGCGTTGAGGACCTCCATCCATTGTTGAGAAAGCAGAAGCAGCATGTCCAGAGTAGAGTGACCAGGTCTGAAACCAAATTGATGATCAGAGATCAAGCCATTGGAGAAGAGGAAAGATTTAATATCTGAAGCAATGATGGATTCCATGACTTTGCTGATAATTGGGAGAAGGCTGATTGGTCTGTAGTTGCTGGGATCTGTTTTTGCACCTTTTTTGTGCAAACCGGTGATGTTGGCTGATTTCCAAGCAGATGGCAGATGACCTTGAGCAAAAGAGAGGGTGAAGAGAACAGAAAGAGGGAGTGAAAGAGCAGAAGAACATGATTTTAGGACCCCTGGGCTGATGCCGTCAGGACCAGTTGCAGAATCAGAGTCGAGGGTTGACAGAAACTTTTCCACCTTGTCAGGAGGAAAGGACACAGAGTCCAGGAGCAGCTGGGTACGACTGGGTACGGTGGGTACAGAGAGGGATGGGTTTGGGACACAAGATTTAGAGGCAAACACAGAGTTGAGGCATTCAGCTTTTTCACGTGCGGAGTCAGCCGTTAAGCCGTTTGAGGTGAGGGAGGGGATGGAGGGGGAACAAACACCAGAAACAGATTTGACCAGACGCCACCAGGATTTGGAAGAGGGAGACAGATAAGAGAGTTTGGTCTTGAGAATGGTGAGATATTGTTTCCTGGCTCTCCTGAGGGTGGACACACACTTGTTTCGGGCTTTGTGAAAGGAAATGAGATTTCCTTCCGTTGGATTTGCTTTCCAGGAGACGAAAGCAAGTTGTTTCAGGGCAACAGCCTCACCACAAGATTCCGTGTACCATGGACGGGAGGAAGGGTATGACAACTGAAGACGAGATGGTATAAATCTGTGCATGAGAGAGAGCAATTTACTTTGAAAGAATTCCCAGGATGAGTTGATGTCAGAGGCGGTAGAGATGGGAGACCAGTCCAGATGATTGATGGCTGCTTGAAGACCGTGCCAGTTGGCCTGAGTGAAATGCCAGACTCGTCGACGCTGGGGAGGCTCTCTGAGAATGGTCAGAGAGATGTCCACTTTGACAAGCACATGATCAGATGAGCCGATTGGAGCAGAAGAAGAGCAGCAGACATTTTCAGGGAAGTTTGTCATAACCAAATCCAGAAGAGAAGATGCTCCGTTGACTGAGATCCGGGTCGGGAAATTGACAGATTGTGTCAGTCCCAGTGAGTCGCAGAAGTCCTTTGCTGAAGAGCCATGGCTGGTGAGAGAGGTACCCACACCCAGCCAACTGGCATGGTGACAATTGAAATCACCACATATGAGGAAGAGAGAGTTGGGATGGGTAGATAGAAGTTGGTCCATATTATCAGACAGTGAGATGTAGATGGAGTCATCGCTGTTTGGTGGACGGTACAACACACATATGAACAAAAGGTGGGAGCGAAGGGGAAGCCGTAGCCAAAGGTATTCCTGGGGGTGAGGTGGAGAGAGGGCAGTGGAGGGCGAGTGAGGAAGAGTGTTTTTTATAAAGATAGCAACCCCACCTCCAGGACGAGGCTCAGGTCTATCATGCCGGAGGAGGGAGTAACCTGGGAGAGATACCAAGGCATCAGAGACATCATGAAGGAGGAAAGTTTCTGTTAAGCAGATCACATCTGGTTTGTCAGAAGCAACCTGTATGGAGAGGTCAGTCAAGTTTGAGCGAAGGCCCCGGATGTTTGAGGTCCATACCGTTAATGAAGAGGAAGGGGGAGCATCGGGTCCAGAACAGGGGGGGGGGGGGGGAGGGGTAGGGTAAGATGTGGAAGAGGAGGAAGAGGTAGGGAGAGCTGTTGAAGGTGTGTCAGAGATTTCAGAGATTTCAGAATAGCTTGGAGAAAGGGAAGAATGGGGCGGACAAAAGGTTTGATGGAGATTGGGTGAGGCACAGTGAGGTGTTATTTGAGGAGGGGGAAGAGCGAGGCAGAAGGTTTGGGGAGATGAAGGTGAAAGTTGGAAGGGGGAAGAAGCAGGGAGGATGCTTTGAGGAGGAGGGGTGAGAGGGGAGTCTAGGAGGGGAGGAGCGAGGGAGAGTCTCGGAGGGGAGGGGTGTGGGGGGAGTTTAAGAGGGAGGGGAGGGAAGGGGCAAGGGGGGAGATTTGAAAGGGATGGGTGATGGGGAGGATTTGGAGGGGAGGGGTGAGATTGGATTTTGAAAAGTGTACGATTCATGGGAAACGAACATTTTTTGCAAAATGAGTTTGAGACCTTCGAGTCAAAAATACGTTTGAGGACACTGGAGGAGGGATGGAGTTCTGGATAGTTTAGGGAATGTAGAAAGGAGGAACTGTAAGAGATGGTATTATATATATTATTTGGAATGAATAGATTTGGTGAGCAAGACGAAAGCATCCTTTTGTACGAAAAGAAGAAAAGGGTGTTATAATATACTAGGGCATGCCCGTACTATATATATATCTAAAATTATATCCCCCCCCCTATTTACATGAAATGGTTTGGTCCAAAGCGAACGGCTTGCGAGTGGTGACAATCCCCCCCCTCTATTTACATGCAATGGTTCGGTCCAAAGCGAACGGCTTCCGGAGTTTGGTAAAGAAATCGCCATCGCGTACACAAACGCGCAGGAAAGCGAATGAATCGCAAATTCGTTTTTATTAGTTGTAAAACATAATGCCCAATTATTCAATTAGCGCCAACGTATTTTGGCTGTTTGCAATTTAATCGCAAGGCAAAGTAGAAAGAGAAGAGGGAAAAAAAGAAAAGCCTTGCCTTGCTGCAAACAGCTGCTGCAAACAACAACAACAGGGAAGGCTGCACTGTCCGGAAGTTGGCATATCGCAGTTACGATTATTTTAGTGTTAATGGCCAATTATTCAATTAGCGCCAACGTATTTTGGCTGTTTGCAATTTAATCGCAAGGAAAAGTAGAAAGAGAAGAGGGAAAAAAAGAAAAGCCTTGCATTAACGCATTAACGCTTGCATTGCATTAACGGTTCGGCACACGTGATAGCTCGCTGCTCTCTGATTGGTTGAAGCGTTTTTTGGACATAGCTCGGTAGGTACTTGTCCGATTAATTTCAAACCTTGAAAAGGCACATCCTCGGGTCCCCAGCAATATACCTGGCAAGTTTCAAGTATATCGGACCCGTGGTTGTCGAGAAACAGCGGTCACAGACAAACACACAGACACACAGACACACAGACACACAGACACACAGACAGACACACAGAGATTGCTGGAATTATAGATAGATGAGAGAAAATAGATGGTTGAGGATGTGGTCAATATTGGTTTTTTTTTACAACTAAAATGGCCGCCAGTCTACCAGTCGGCCAACTTTGACAAGATCACAAAAGAAAGTGAGGCACACGTGTATGCCATCATGTACTGTGCTTGTGCCAAGTTTAAACAAATGGGGACTATGCATGTTCACAAAATGGTTGGGTACATTTTTAAGTAACAAAATGGCCGGAAGTCAGCCATCTTGGATCTGATTTCGAAAAAAATGACGTGCATACGTAAGCTGTCATTCATTATCTGTGCCAAGTTTGAACAAGATTAGTAAATGGATATCCGAGAAATGTTTGAGGATGTGTTCAATATCGGTTTGTTTGTTTTTACAACTAAAATGGCCGCCAGTCGGCCATATTTGAGCGCATCGCAAAACAAAATGATGTACATATGTACACCGGCATGTTTTGTCTTTGCGTCAAGTATGAACAAAATTGGTCCATACATCTCTGAGATATGGTTGCAGATGGACGGACAGACGGACGAGACCCAATCCATAAGCCTCTGTTTTGGACCAAGTCCAATGGGGGCTAATAATGGAGTCCTTTTTTAAATTCTCATCCAGGTCTTGAGATAATTATCCAATTAACTTAAAATGCAATCGATGTTTGTATGTCCATCACATATTGTGAGATTCCGTCATCGATGTTTCCTCGTTATTTCATTTTAACCTCTTAATTTAATTTGATCTCAATCATTATTTAATTAAATCTCTTGATTAAATTTTAACCTCTTAATGTCATTAATGCTCTCTTGTTTAAAATAACTGGAAAAAAAGGGGGAGAGGAGGACAGAGTTTTGGGGTGTGGGCAGACAGGTGACAGTGCTTGTGCCCTACCCATCCTTTCGAGTCTTTTTAGTCTTTTTCATCCTTTTTAGTCCCTTTCATCCTTTTCATCCTTTTCATCCTTTTACTACTTTTGCTTTTTTAGTCCTTTAAGACCGCTTCAAACTTGGAACCCCTGAAGACCCTCAAAACGCTATTGACAGCGGCGCCGCCAGGGATTTTGAGCCCCATGAACAGATATCCCAATGGGCCCCGATGAAGCGCGCGCGCACATTTTTTCCCCGACATTTTTTCCAGGAGGTTGAACCAACGCTCATATTTCTGCGTACAGTATGGAATTCACTATTTGATGCAAGACTGATACCCACACAAGAAATGTGCTAAAGGCCATTTTTACAGTCTAAATGTAATTTTAATGGTAAGAATTACAACATACATTAACCTCTTCAATTAAAATAAATTAACATTATCATCTATGGAATGATATAACAAACAAAATAATAAAATCAGCAGCAGAGTGTACATACAAGTCTGTATGATCTGTATGATACATACCAAGTGTAATGATCCAATATCCATCGCCATGCCATTTAGTTATCACTGGTCCCTGCTCAGCCTTGCACACCAAGAGCGCAGCGCCGGGCCTTGTTGCTGGCAAAGTCACTGATCAAGACTTTGAAGTCCAGCTTTCTAGTCAACTGACTTTCAATGGACAGCATGGCAAGACTGCAAAGCCTGTCCTGGGACATGGTGGACCTCAAATAGTTTTTATATATCAGTTTTAGCTTTCTGAAAGATCTCTCGCCACCAGCAACAGTCACACGCAGTGTGCAAAATATACGTAAAGCAATGCACACTTCTCCAAAAATGCTTTGCAGCTGCATCTTGCAAATTGCATTCAGGAGACCAAGAGGGGACGAGTTCGGGGGGAAAGTGGCAGCATATACTGTGTTCAGGTGTCTTACTTCATTTTGAAACTCAGGTGTAAGATCTCTGGAATACTTAATGATCAGTGGTTGGCACACAGAAGGGACTTTATCCTCACTAATCTGCCCAACTTTCAGAACAGCAGAAAATTCTTCTACAATTTGTGCAGTGGTGTGGAACCCCGTGTCCAAGTCACCTATGATGTTGTCCATAGCTGTAAAAAACACTGTGTTTCTAAACACCGTTGCTGCACTGTCCGGAGCTGTCTCCTCTTCAGAGGTCTCATCATGGAATCTCTTCCTTTTCCTCTGGCGGCTGGCTGCGTTCCTTGCTAAATTGAGGTTCAACATCCATTTGTGTAGCAATCAGTGTTGCCTCAGACAGGAGAGACTCCGATCTGTCTCCAAGAGCCTGCATCTCCTCCTTTAAGGCTCTGACATTGGCTGCCTCTGTGTCGAGTGAGATTTTTCCTGACTGGAGAATCACATTGCTGTCCTCAATGCATTGTGGTACTTTCAGCCAGACCGTGAGGAGGACAATAGCGTTGAATGACATGAAGTAGTTCTTCAAACCACCAGCTTCTGGTCTGGCCTCACTGGTGAGACTGCTTGTCATGAGTATGCTACCAAGGGCCTTGACGACACAAGATAGGTGTTTTTCTACAGGTTTAACAGCTTCAATCCTTGCACTCCAGCCTGTATCAGAGAGGCGATGCAAAGAGCAACCTGTTTTCTCTTTGTAGATGGCCCATCGCTCCGAGCCGGCACTGATAAGTGCGTAAAGGCGATTGATGCAGCCAAAAAATGTTGATACATCTGGGCTTGACTCTGCAGCGTGCACATTGCACACCTACAAGATTTAAGGTGTGGGAGGCACGAGGTGAAAATGTAGCCGGATGATTTTTCTTTAATATTTGGGCTTGGACTCCCTTGACTTTCCCCGACATGTTTGCCCCATTATCATATCCGTGCCCTCTGCAATCTCCGATGTCTATCCCTTGGTCATGAAACACATTTTCAATCCTCTCTGCTATCTCACTTCCTGTCTTTTTGTTAAAGTCCTTGAATTCAAGAAACCGTTCAGTGATCTCCCAGTCATGTTTCTTTGTTTTCATTCACATATCTTATCAGCGCAACATTCTGTTCAGCATGGGAAATATCTGGCGGAGCATCACAGATAACTGAATAATAAATAGCATCCTCCTTTTCCTTTGGAATTCTTTTCAAAACTCTTTTGCCGCATAATTCCATGAACTCATTTTGAGTGTCACAGCTCAGATAATGTGTCAGCCTGGTTCCTTTTTTTTTTTGTCCCTGATTTTTTGTAAGTGCTCATCCAGCAGTGGATCGTAATGAGACGAGAGCTCTAGTGTGCCGAGGAAATTACCATTGTGGATGTCATCTTGGTCTTTGGTTTTACCCCTGAAAGGTAAATTCCTTGATGCCAGGTGCAGTGTTACATCTAGGATTCTCTGCCAGAGAGCTCTATTTTTCGCTGTTTCTGCTTGTATCTGCTTCTGCAACTGACGGTCAATGCCACGAACTGCCATTACAGATTGTTGCAAATTCTTCCACTTCAAGTAGCAGTCTCTGTGTGCCTTATTGCTCTCATGGCTCGGAAATTTATCATACAAACGACGCCACTTCACATCGGACATTTTATATCCATGTTGACTGTCCGGTGCACTAAGGGAAGGTCTTTTTTGTTCATGGGAGAAAAGCACACATGGGATGCAATACAGTGCATTAGTACTTTTTCTATGAATTACCCAGTCTCTCTTCACCTTTTCTCTTCCATTGGCTGCCTTAGTATACTGCAAGTATTCTGGGAATGGCTTTCCCTCTGAATCCTGTGGCATTCCTTGGTCTTCATCTCTTGTGGCCAATTCCCTGTCCATAGCAGTTTTTATTGCTGGCCACAAACCTGGATCATCTGATAGAAGATTCTCCTCCTCTCTTTCTGTGCACCTTCTCTCATTTACTCCATCCTCATCATCTGCATTGGTCTCCATCACCTCTTCCTCCACTTCCACACGCCTCCTTGACAAAACTGCATCATCTGCATTGGTCTCCATCACCTCTTCCTCCACTTCCACACGCCTCCTTGACAAAACTGCATCATCTGCATTGGTCTCCATCACCTCTTCCTCCACTTCCACACGCCTCCTTGACAAAACTGCATCATCTGCATTGGTCTCCATCACCTCTTCCTCCACTTCCACATGCCTCCTTGACAAAACTGCATCATCTGCATTGGTCTCCATCACCTCTTCCTCCACTTCCACACTCCTCCTTGACAAAACTGCATCATCTGCATTGGTCTCCATCACCTCTTCCTCCACTTCCACACGCCTCCTTGACAAAACTGCATCATCTGCATTGGTCTCCATCACCTCTTCCTCCACTTCCACACGCCTCCTTGACAAAACTGCATCATCTGCATTGGTCTCCATCACCTCTTCCTCCACTTCCACACGCCTCCTTGACAAAACTGCATCATCTGCATTGGTCTCCATCACCTCTTCCTCCACTTCCACACTCCTCCTTGACAAAACTGTATCACTTGAAGAGGGCCCTGGCTTTGTAGAGTGTACATGACGCATATGATAATATAGCCTATCCTATAATATAATACAATTTGTAATAACATCATAACCAAAATTTCAGTTCCTACCATTTTGTTGACTTAAATGAACTGTTGACAATATGTCAACACATTGAACACAATGCTGCTCACCTTCTTCAGTTGGGAGTCGGGCTGGTTCATTATGGGGAGACAGGGCTGCTGAGCCTGAAGCTGCATCTGTTGGGCCTGACACCAGGCAGGGGCAGAGACGACTGATTTAGTATGAATAGCTTGCTAAAAGTTTGCCTGCATTGATTAAATGTTGGCTAAAAGAGGAGCAAAATGTGAACACTCAGAATTTTATGTGAAGATATTAACTAGCTCTGCATTTTGCGCCTCTTTTAGCCGACACAGGGTTACACCTATCTAGGGTTAAGACCCCTCAGACCCTTCAGAACCATAACATCCCGAAGACCAATGAAACGCTTTAGACCCGTAAGATCCCGAAGACATTTGAAACCCTTTAGACCCGTAAGATCATAATCCGTCCACAACGTTTTGAAATATTGTGCTATATATTGTGTTTGGTCTCATTTCTCAATGGTGAAGAATCAGTTAAAAAATAAAAAATTCTCAGATCCGGATCTGGATCTTCACCACAATCGATGTAATTCGTCCATGTCGCACACCCATCTTGACCACCAAGTTTTGTCTGAATCTGTTCTTAACTTTTTGATCTGTCCTGCTCACAGACAGACATACTGATAAAAAAAATGAAAAATCATTCATAGAGCGACACTTGGCAAAAGAGAACAAAGTAGAATGGCTGCTGCATGGTTAGGGTTAGGGTTAGGAGCATCCTTTTGACCTCAAAGATAATTGGTGGTTGAATTCAAATACCTGATATGCAAATCGTCTTCAGATTTTAAGTCAATCGGATGAAAATTGGCAATTTTAGAAATCTGGCCGATGTTGACCTTTTTGCCAATGATGATCTCAAAAAGTAGTTGGTGGTTGAAGTCAGTTTGCTGATATGAAAATCCTATTCAAATTTCAAATAAATCTGATGGAAATTGAGGATTGCACACATTCAAAGAAAAAATGGTTGACCTTTGGCCTATGTTGACCTTTTGGTAGTTGGTGGTTGAATTCAGTTCGCT
This sequence comes from Myxine glutinosa, assembly GCF_964187855.1. Lineage (NCBI taxonomy): Eukaryota > Metazoa > Chordata > Myxini > Myxiniformes > Myxinidae > Myxine > Myxine glutinosa. The sequence continues at coordinate 5,752,951 of NC_136266.1, forward strand.
GAAATGAAAATCCTATTCAAATTTCAAGTCAATCGGATGAATATTGAGGATTTTAAAAACTTTTCTTTTTTCTTTTTCTGTATACATAATCGAGGTTCGTGAAAGAGCTAACATTTATCACACAAACAAATCAAACAGACAATCAAACAAAGTATACAAAAAGGGGAGCGGTAGACAAGATGGGGAGAGAAGGGGAAGCGCATAAACACAACATTTGAGAGTAGGGACATCGGGAATGTGTGGGAGGGAGAGGGATTGGGGGAAGGCGGCGTGGGAAGGGGGGGGGGGGGGGGAGGGGTGGGAGAAATATAAACACAAGGACACCAAGGACTTCCAGGAAAGAAGTTGGTATTTCAAAAAAGTGGATTTGGGGTGAAATTAGTGGGGGTAGAAAAGATCAAGGTTTTGGATGGGGGAAGATAAGAGATGGTGGTGAACAGCTGTTTTAAAGACCTGGAGGGAGGAGTGGGATTGAAGAGAGTGAGGAAGTTTGTTCCAGAGGCGGGAGAAAAGAGGAGTGAAGGAGTGAAGGTGAGCAAAGAGTCTTGATTTTGGCAGTTTAACCATAAGAGGGTTGCAGGCAGATTTTGTTCGACCTGTAGGAATATTTGGGGGATAGAGCCCAGAGAGAGCTGGGGGAGCAAGGCCGGAGAGGAGTCGGTAGAAGACAGAAAGACCACCAACCTGCCTGCGGTGAGTAAGTGAAAGGCCCTCGGAGATAGCTTCATCACGGGAGATTCCAATGATTCTGAAAGCTTTGGTTTCAACAGCGTGAAGACGAGCTAGGTGTGAGGCAGGAGCACCAGCCCAGAGGGGAGAGCAGTATTTCATTGAGCTGTGGATGAAAGCCTTGTATGTGGTGAGGAGCTCAGGTGTGCCAAGGAAGGACTTCACACGACGGAGGATGCCCAGTCGGCGACTGGCTTTGGAGGCCAGATTTGAAATGTGGTTTTCCCAGGAAAGATCATGGCAGATAGTGAGACCCAAAAGCTTGAGTGACAGAACTTATTGGAGAGTATTGTTCAGAAAGTGGATGGGAGGGTTGTCCAGTCGGTCTTTTCGGAGAGACAAAGTGAGAGTGTGAGATTTGTCAGGATTGAAAGACATGTTCCACTTGTTTGCCCAGTCTGTGATTTTGTCCAGGTCTGCAGAGAGTGAGGAGGCTGCAGACTGCCGATCTGAGGGATGAGGAATGGAGTGGCAGAGAGTGGAGTCATCAGCAAAGAGATAGAGAGGATTTTCAAGAGAGTCGGAGAGATCATTGATGAAGACCAGAAAAAGCACATGGCCCAGAACACTGCCTTGGGGAACTCCAACCTGAACAGGAAGAGGAGATGAGAGAAACCCATTCAGGGCCACACATTGACTACAACTCGAGAGGAAGTCCGCCAGCCATGTGTGGAGATTTCCATGGATACCAAAGGAGGAGAGTTTGGTGAGCAGAGCAGGGTGCCAGACCGTATGAAAGGCACGTGATATGTGGAGGGAGACAGCTCTACTTTCCTGTTTGGAATTGAGGACCTCCATCCATTGTTGAGACAGCAGACGCAGCATGTCCAGAGTAGAGTGACCTGGTCTGAAACCAAATTGATGATCAGAGATCAAGCCATTGGAGAAGAGGAAAGATTTCATATCCGAAGCAATGATGGATTCCATGACTTTGCTGATAATTGGGAGAAGGCTGATTGGTCTGTAGTTGCTAGGATCTGTTTTTGCATCTTTTTTGTGCAAAGCGGTGATGTTGGCTGATTTCCAAGCATATGGCAGATGACCTTGAGCAAAAGAGAGGGTGAAGAGAACAGAGAGAGGGAGTGAAAGAGCGGAAGAACAGGATTTTAGGACCCGTGGGCTGATGCCGTCAGGTCCAGTTGCAGAATCAGAGTCGAGGGTTGACAGAAACTTTTCCACCTTGTCAGGAGGAAAGGACACAGAGTCCACGAGCAGCTGGGTACGACTGGGTATGGTGGGTACAGAGAGGGATGGGTTTGGGACAAAAGATTTAGAGGCAAACACAGAGTTGAAGCATTCAGCTTTTTCACGTGCGGAGTCAGCTGTGTAGCCGTTTGAGGTAACGGAGGGGATGGAGGGGGAACAAACACCAGAAACAGAAATGACCAGACGCCACCAGGATTTGGAAGAGGGAGACAGATAAGAGCGTTCGGTCTTGAGAACGGAGAGATATTGTTTCCTGGCTCTCCTGAGGGTGGACACACACTTGTTTCGGGCTTTGTGAAAGGAAATGAGCTTTCCTTCCGTTGGATTTGTTTTCCAGAAAACGAAGGCAAGTTGTTTCTGGGCAACTGCCTCACCACAAGATTCCGTGTACCATGGACGGGAGGAAGGGTATGACAACTGAAGACGAGATGGGATAAATCTGTGCATGAGAGAGAGCAATTTACTTTGGAAGAATTCCCAGGATTGGTTGATGTCTGAGATGGTAGAGATGGGAGACCAGTCCAGATGATTGATGGCTGCTTGAAGACCGTGCCAGTTGGCCTGAGTGAAATGCCAGACTCGTCGACGCTGAGGAGGCTCCCTGAGAATGGTCAGAGAGATGTCCACTTTAACAAGCACATGATCAGATGAGCCGATTGGAGCAGAAGAAGAGCAGCAGACATTTTCAGGGAAGTTAGTCATAACCAAGTCCAGAAGAGAAGATGCTCCGTTGACTGAGATCCGGGTCGGGAAATTGACAGATTGTGTCAGTCCCAGTGAGTTGCAGAAGTCCTTTGCTGAGGAGCCATGGCTGGTGAGAGAGGTACCCACACCCAGCCAACTGGCATGGTGACAATTGAAATCACCACATATGAGGAAGAGAGAGTTGGGATGAATAGATAGAAGTTGGTCCATATTATCAGACAGCGAGATGTAGATGGAGTCATCACTGTATGGTGGACGGTACAACACACATATGAACAAGAGGTGGGAGCGAAGGGGAAGCTGTAGCCAGAGGTACTCCTGGGGGTGAGGTGGAGATAGGGCAGTGCAGGGTGAGTGAGGAAGAGAGTTTTTGATAAAGATAGCAACGCCACCTCCAGGACAAGGCTCAGGTCTATCATACCAGAGGAGGGAGTAACCCGGGGGAGATACTAAGGAATCAGGGACATCATGAAGGAGGAAAGTTTCTGTTAAGCAGATCACGTCTGGTGTGTCAGAAGCAACCTGTATGGAGAGATCAGTCAAGTTTGAACGAAGGCCCCCGATGTTTGAGGTCCATACCGTTAATGAAGAGGAAGGGGGAGCATCGGATACAGAACAGGGGGGGGGGGGGGGAGGGTAAGATGTGGAAGAGGAGGAAGAGGTAGGGAGAGCTGTTGAAGATGTGTTAGACATTTCAGAATAGCTCGGAGAAAGGGAAGGATGGGGTGGACAAAAGGTTTGATGGTGATTGAGTGAGGCACAATGAGGTGTTATTTGAGGAGGGGGAAGAGCGAGGCAGAAGGTTGGGGGAGATGGAGGTGAGAGCTGGAAGGGAGAAGAAGCGGGGAGGATGCTTTGAGGAGGAGGGGTGAGAGGGGGAAATGGAGAAGAAATGAGGGTGGGGAGATTTGAAGGGGAGGGGCGAGGGGGGAGTTTATGAGGGGAGGGATTAGGGGGGAGTTTAAGATGGAAGGGACAAGGGGAGGGATTTGAAAGGGATGGGAGATGGGGGAGATTTGGAGGGGAGGGGTGAGAGGGTAGTATAGGAGGGGAGGGGCGAGGGGGAGTCAAGGAGGGGAGGGGTGTGGGGGGAGTTTAGGAGGGAAGATGCAAGGGGGGAGATTTGAAAGGGATGTTTGATGGGGAGGATTTGGAGGGGAGGGGTGATGGGGAAGTTTTGGAGGGGAGGGGTGATGGGGAAGATTTGGAGGGGAGGGCTGAGATTGGATTTTGGAAAGTGTACGATTAATGGGAAATGAACATTTATTGCAAAATGAGTTTCTTGTGACCTTCGAGTTAAAAATACGTTTAAGGACGCTGGAGGGGGTTGGGGGGGGGGGGGGAGGGGGGTGGAGTGCAGGTGAGTTTAGGGAATGTATGAAAGGGGAACTGTAAGAGATGGAATTTTTTTTGGGGATGAATAGATTTGGTGAGCAAGTCGAAAACAACCTTTTAAAGAAGAAGAAGAAAAAGATGTTATAATATACGACAGAATACAGTACTTCAGGGGAAAGTTTAAACATTTTAAAGTTTAACAGTGAAAACTATCTGGGGAAATGGGGGAGAAACACGTTGTCGAAGAACAAACGAACGAATAAGAACAACGAATAAGAACAGAGAAGGAAATGTTTTTTTTTCTTTTTTTTTTTGAGTTGAGATTTTAAACAAGGAAGTGGGCTATGGGGTGAAAATACTGGGAAAAACAGAGAACGAAAGTTATTGGAGCACAATCGACGGACCGTGGAGAGAAAAACAAAGCCTTAAGGTAGGACACGGTACAAGGTCTCAAAAGACACGACACGAATTAACGATTTTTTATACAGGTATGAAGGATTTACACCGAGAATTTTCCTCGGGACCCACTGTAGGTACACACACCATAAAATAAATACAGTTTTGACGAAAATACAAATGGGAGGAATTACTTCACTTCAATAGCGTGGAGAGCGTGGACAGCTGCGAAAAAACGTAACCTCGCCGGCCAAAAAGTGGTTGTGGTGGTTGACCTTGAAACTTGAAAAAAGTAGTTGACCCTTGGCCTATGTTGACCTTTTGGCCTATGCCAATCTCAAAAATAGTTGGTGGTTGAATTCAGTTTGCTGATATGAAAATCTATTCAAATTTCAAGTCAATCGGAAGAAAATTGAGGATTTTAGAAAGTTGAAAAAAAGGTTAACCTTTGGCCTATGTTGACCTTTTGACCTTTTGACCTCAAATACATATAGGATTTTGTCGGACCACGAATTCTACCATTTGGTGAAGTTTCGTGAAGATCGGTTAAAAATTGTGACTTGTAGGCAAGTATAGTGAGCGGACAGACAAACACACACACAAACCGGAGTGATCAACATATTTGCAAAAACATTTTTGGCCAAGTAACAAACACACAAACAAACACACATACACACACACACACACACACACACACTACATATATCCATGTTTACAGGTGGTGTTATACATGCATGTTTACAGGTGCTGGTTGTAAAAGATAGCTGGTGATGTTTGATTTCTATTTTTTGTATTTTTTGGTTTACACAAACACACACATATATATATATATATATATATATATATATATATATATATATATATATATATATATATATATATATATCCTCAACATCAAAATAAACTTATCAAATCTTCAGAAGGACACTCATTGAAATCCTCCACGCAAAAAATGAAAAATATTTTAACACAGAGGTAAAGTTCAGCTTTCTTTACTAAACACATGTCAATAAACAAGAGGTTGCCTCAATCACCAAAAACAAAAAGCATGAACATCACAAGGTGTCGTGAAAATCAAGCTCAGACACGACTTGACCTCTGGGTAGGTTTAATATCATTTAGATCTGAAGTACATCCTGTAAAAATACATTCATGCAACAGGCATTAAAATCAGAGTATTTCATGAGCAATGGTCGATTCAATATGGCAATGGTCCAATAGAGAGGACAGTCAGCGCAGCATTTAGGGGCGTACATACCATTCAAACTACAGGACTATGTCACAGTGAGTTCCGCTGGAGTGTCCGTGCGCCCCGGTTGTCCCGGGTCTTATAGACGCCCCTTTTGAAGCGAGCACACCCTGGGTTCACCTTGGTATAATTTCACTACATTCTCCCCGCCGTTAGAACTATACTGCCACTCGGCAGGTTGCAAGCAAGCATCAGCAATAATCGAATGGGTCACGTCAATCCACGTCAGTCGGTCCACCCGTAGCGGTCGGGGCGGCGAACGTCCCTGCCAGTTCGTGTTCGGAATCTACCGGGCACGGCGTCCCCAAGCCCAGAGTCCCCCGCGTCGGAATAGCCGCCGGAGGTGGGAGTCGGAGGGGGCACCCCAGCGCCTTCGGGCACGGGAGTGGGGAACGACGGAAGTAACGGTGGTAGTTCCATAGGGGAAGCTTCGGTAGAGTCCATAGACTCGTAGACGGGTTCGTCGATATCCCTGTCGTCGTCCCCACATGGGGCGAGATGGCGTACGGAGACAGTAGACTCGTGGCCATCCGCCGTTAACACGCGAGCATGCTCGGGATTAGCCTGGAGGACCTGCACCTTGTCAACAAGGGGGTCGTACTTGCTAGCGCGAACCACTCGTTTGAGATAGGTGGGCCCCGGTTCAGCGAGCCAGCTGGGTAAAGATTGGATACTGCCGGAGCTTCTAGGGTGGTGGAACAGTCGTTCGTGAGGAGTCTGGTTGGTGGCAGTACATAGGAGAGCCCGGATCGAGTTTAGAGCGGCAGGTAGCGACCACGCCCATTTATCGAGGCCTCGGCCGAGGGTCCGGAGGCTTAGCAAGACGGCCCTCCATATAATCCCATTAAAGCGTTCGATCTGCCCATTCGCTTGGGGCCGGTACGGGGTGGTGTAGCTCGAAGCGACATTATGCTGGAGCAAGTAGCCCCTCACCTCCTGGGACAGGAACACCGCACCCCGATCGGTATGCACGTAGGCCGGATACCCGAACATAGAAAACAAATTCTGCAGGCACCGAATAACCGTGGCAGCCGACATATCCCCGCACGTGTAAGCAAAGGGGAATCGTGAATACTCATCGACGATAGTGAGCAGATAGCGAGAGTTGCCCGACATTGGCAGCGGCCCTTTGAAGTCCATCGCCAAGCGCTCCCATGGTCTAGTAGCCCGAACGAGTGTCCCCATAGGAGGGTTATAAAAACGCGGTTTGAGTTCCGCACAGATCGCGCAATCACGGCAGATGCGGCGGATGTCCTCAATCGAGTACGGCAGATTGCCCTCGCGCACAAAATGCGCGAAGCGCGTTACCCCGGGATGACACATAGTGCCGTGCAAAGTGCGCAGCCCCTCCAAAGTTACAACCCCCGCGCATGTGGCCGGCCTCGATAAGGCGTCAGCGACCAGGTTATCCTTCCCCGGGCGGTATTTGATGGTGTAGCAGAAGTCGGCGAGTTCGATACGCCAACGGGTGATTTTCTCATTCTTAATGCGCTGAGCATGTAAGGTGTCGTACATAAACGCAACGCTCTGTTGGTCCGTGACGATTTGGAAACACCGCCCAAGCAGATACGGCCGCCATCGCCGAATTGATTCGACGATCGCGTACGCTTCCTTTTCGACAGACGAATGCCTCCGCTCGGCGGAGGTGAGAGTCCGCGAGAAGAAAGCCACAGGGCGGCCCCCTTGGGAGAGAGTCGCCGCTATCACATGATCTGAGGCATCACTCTCCAAAACGAAAGAGGCACTCTCGTCAATCGTCGCGACAGCGGCGCCAGCGATGTCGACTTTAAGGCCCTCGAAGGCCGCCAGGGCGGCCGGGCCCATGGGGAAAGTGTCGCAGGCCACGAGGGGGCGGAGCTTCGTGGAGAAATTTTGCTCCCACTTTGAATAGTGGGCGAACAGCCCTAGAGCGCGTTTCAGCGAAGCCCGATCGCTAGGCGGAGCCATATCGAGCAAAGGGCACAGACGCTCCTTATCCGGAGAGACGGAGCCATGGGTCACGGTGTATCCCAAAAGGTCTACCGTGCGTAGAGAGTATCGACACTTAGCCGCATTCATGGTTAGGCGATATTTCCGCGCGACCTCGAGGAAGCGTTTCAGATTAGCATCGTGATGCTCCTGGTCATACCCACAAACCGTAAGATTGTCCAGATAGACAAAGACATCGGTCAAATTCTCCTTCGCAACGAGGTCATCCATAGCCCTCTGAAAACAAGAGACTCCGTTAGTTACCCCAAAGGGGAGTCGCATGAACTGGTACAACCGCTGACCCGATTCAAAGGCTGTAAAGACGCGATCAGCCCTAGAGATGGGGACTTGATGATACGCACTACGCAGATCGAGAGTGCTATAAACGGAATACAGGGCCACCTGGCGTACCAGGGCGTCCATCCCCGGTAAGGGGTAGGCATCCAGCTGTGTAAAACGATTAATCGTCTGCGAATAGTCGATTACCATGCGCCGGCGGTGGGCCTCACTCCGCACCACTAAGACTTGGGCCCGCCACGGTGACCTACTGTGTTCTATAATACCGTCCTTTAAGAGCAGGGCCGTTTCTTCCGCAATGAATTGCGCGTCCGCGCGAGAGTAGCGCCGCGATTTGACGGCTACAGGGGTACAATCAGTGGTCAGGTTGGGGAACAGTGAGAGAGGCTCCATGTCCATTTGAGCGAGGGCGCACACAGCGAGCGTGTCCGGCCCACCGAAGTCTATTTCCAAACGTCCATGCCGCTTAAGGAAATCAAGTCCTAACAGAACGTCAGCGCATAAAGCAGGTAATACCATGAGATACATGTCAGGGAACGTGCGTCCCTTTATCACAAGTTTCAATCGACACGCCCCTTTTGTGCTCAACCAAAGTCCCTGAGAGGCCATGAAGATCCGGCGGGTTGTCCCGAGAACCGGCCACCCATGTTGATGCACGAGTCGCTGATCGATAAAACTATCCGTGGACCCCGTGTCAATCAAAGCTTGCGCAAAAACGCCCGCGACCATGAGCGGAATGATGGCCTGCACAAGGCCGGCAGACCCGGCAGGTATTGTACCGGCCGGGCGAGAAGATCGCGCCTCGCGGGTGGAGCCCACACCGGCTGCAATCCTTCGGGCAGCGTCGGCAGGTTGGGCCTCAGCAGGAGCATTGAAGTCAGTTGGCTCATCAGCAGATTCATTTGCTAGAGTGGGTGTGTGTAGGTCGTAAGAGCCGCCGCCAGATGGCGCTCGAGTCACGTGAGAAAGATCTCTGCCGTCTGCAGATTCATATGCCAAAGTGGGTGCATGTAATTCGTAAGAGCCGCCGCCAGATGGCGCTCGAGTCACGTGAGAAAGATCTCTGCCGTCTGCAGATTCATATGCCAAAGTGGGTGCATGTAATTCGTAAGAGCCGCCGTCAGATGGCGCTCGAGTCACGTGAGAAGGATCTCTGCCGTCTGCAGATTCATATGCCAAAGTGGGTGCATGTAATTCGTAAGAGCCGCCGTCAGATGGGGCTCGAGTCACGTGCTGCGTTTGCCACACATCGAGAGGAGTTTCCAAAGCAGGAGCATGTCGCTTGTTTGAAGTAGGCGTTCGAACGCCAGTCAAGGTCAGTCGCGCTGCGGCCGGTCGCGTTCGCGCCATTTGTTTCGGCGGCCCGGTGTATCTCACCAAGGTCGGCCGTGCAGCCAGAGGCCCGCGAGAAGGAGAGCGGCTCATCAAAGCCGAGCGAGGCGCCCCGTCCGGCGCTCGATCCGTTGGCTCCGCGATGAGCCCATTCAAGGTCGCGCGGGGACGAGTGCCCCAAGCGGCCTTCCTGCAGACCTTTGCAAAATGGCCCTTGGTGGAGCACAGGTGGCATGTAGCCTCCCGGACCGGGCATTCAGAGCGAGGGTGCTGCCGATTGCCGCAAAAATAACATTTTGCATACCGGTCAGGCCGTGGCCGGGCAGCGGCGGCAGCAGTGAGGCCGGAAGCGGAGTCCGCTTCAGGAGCCCCCGGAGACTCGGCCGTGGTGGTCGGGTCCTCCTCCGTATCCTCGGCGGTAGCCCTCTCCGGTCGCGCGAGTTGCGAGGTCCCCGCCACGACTCGTGGGTGATCATATGCGGTGGATTGTTCTCGGGCATCTGTATATACGTGTGCCAGCCGTAGTGCCTCCGTAAATGTCAGATCCGCGACCTCCAGGAGTCGGAGCCGCAAGACTCCAGAATTAATTCCGGAGATGAATGAATCTCGGAGCAAGTCGTCCTGCACTTGCTCGTGGGTCCGGACGTCCTGCACGCAGTCCGCCAACAGGTAGCGCAACTCCTGCGCGAAGCGATCGATCGATTCAGATGGTTGTTGTCGCCGCTGGGAGAGTTGATGCCGGCCGTGCACAGCGCTCCGTGTCTTTACGTATAGGCGCTTCAGCTCGGCCAGAGCCGTAGCGTACGTCTCAAATCGAGAAATGTTCCGGAAAACGGTGTGATAGACCTTCGACTGTAACACGGACAGCTTCATCGCAGCGGTGGGCTCTGTTCCGTGAGCAGCAAAGTAATTCTCCAGCGTTTTGAGCCAGTGTGTGAACTCCGATGCTGATCCCTCAGCTTGAGAGTCGGCTCCGAGAATCGGTACCACGATCATCTTGTGGTCAGCCATTCCGGCGATCTAAATGATATTAAATGTCGTGAAAATCAAGCTCAGACACGACTTGACCTCTGGGTAGGTTTAATATCATTTAGATCTGAAGTACATCCTGTAAAAATACATTCATGCAACAGGCATTAAAATCAGAGTATTTCATGAGCAATGGTTGATTCAATATGGCAATGGTCCAATAGAGAGGACAGTCAGCGCAGCATTTAGGGGCGTACATACCATTCAAACTACAGGACTATGTCACAGTGAGTTCCGCTGGAGTGTCCATGTGCCCCGGTTGTCCCGGGTCTTATAGATGCCCCTTTTGAAGCGAGCACACCCTGGGTTCACCTTGGTATAATTTCACTACACAAGGGGTGGTGCAACAAATGTCACAGCACTCCAACACAAAGGCACGCACCTGAATACAGTCAAAACAAAATGACACAGGAATGGACACAACACTCCTAAACAGTCAAGGACAGAATGACAGCAGTCCTCAATATCGTGTGTGTCCTCCCTGAGCTGTGATGCAGGCTGTACACCTCCGACGCATGCTCTGTACCAGGCGTCTGATGCCGTCCGAGGGAAGTCTGTCCCACTCCTCCTGCAAGCCTTGAATGAGCATTTGCCGATTAACAGCCGTTGATCTCCTTGATGCAAGCCGTCGACCAAGCTCATCCCATAAATGCTCAATGGGATTGAGGTCAAGGGAATAAGGCATCCAAGGCATCACTTCAACACCCTGTTCCTGGAGGAAGTTGGTGGTCAGGCGAACAGCATGGGGTCGAGCGTTATCCTGCTGGAAAACTGCGATGTCAGAATGAGCCTGGAGAAATGGCAGCAGATGAGGTCTCAAAACTTCATTGACATAACGCTGACTCGTGAGATTGCCTTCGATGACGACCAGAGGTGTCCTAAAACGGGTGGAAATGCCGGCCCATACCATCCCACTGGGTCCTCCCCAACGATTGATCTGGTGAATACAGCATGACGCATACCTTTCCCCACCTCTGCGCCATACCCGTTGACGCCCATCAGCAGCATGGAGGCAAAATCTAGACTCATCACTGAACAAGACTGCACTCCACTGTTGCTGTGTCTAGCGGCGATGTTGCAGACACAATCTTAGTCTGTTCCGCCGATGCACTGCATTCAACACTGGACCTCTGCAAGGACGTCTTGCCACCAGGCCCCGACTTCTCAAGTGCCTCCGCACAGTAGAGACACTGATGTGGTTGTTGTCGCAGGGCGGAAATGATCACGAAGATGCTGCACCACAATCCAACGGTCTTGGTTTGGGGTGGTTACCCGTGGTCTTCCTCTTCGTGGACCATCATTCACAGTTCTAGTTTCACCGTTACGCCTGGCAAGGTTGGAAATTGCAGGCTGTGAGCAACCAAGACGTTGGGCAGTTGTTCGCTGGCTTACACCAGCCTCAAGCATCCCAATTACCCTTAAACGTTGTTCAGATGTCAGGCGTGGCATCTGAACTTCTTGTTGTTTTCCCTGTCAGGAGCCTCAAGAGTGACTATAGACAGCAGTAAATGAATGTCTAACCACGAGAACTGAAGGATTTCATTATGAGGGTCATTATTTAAAGGGAAAGATCCCTACACAGAACCACTCAATCATGCCATTGTTGGTCAACCAGGTGATTGAAGTGAAGTTCCCGTTACATAATCAGCCATTACAATTGAAGAAACGTGTTTGTAAAGCTGCACATTTCATAAAATGAAAGTGATAAGTTTATTTTTATGTTCAGTTTATATATACAGTGAAACCTTGACTTACGAGTGCACCAACTTACGAGTTTTCCGAGATACGAGCCGTCGCTCGGGCGGTTTTTTGCTTTGAGATGCGAGCCGAGATCTGAGTTACGAGCTTACGCCACCCGCCACTAGGTGGCCCAACGAGCGTTCCGGTCACGTGGTTATCTTGCCGTGCAAGCATCTCTGCCGTATATCGCTGCTGCTTTGTTTTCGCATGTTGGTTATTTTGGAAAATTTCTTAGTTTTAACCATGGGTCCTAAGAAATTGAGTGCCAAGGGCAGTACTGAGAAGAAGAAGAGGATGATGTGCTTGGATATAAAACACGCAATCGTCGAAAAACATGAGCGAGGTGTGCGTGTTGTCGACTTGGCGAGGCAGTACGATCGTAGTACTTCTACGATATGTACGATTTTGAAGCAGAAGGAGTCGATAAAGGCTATAACGCCAGCCAAGGGCGTTACGATTATTTCAAAGCTCCGGACCTCTATCCATGAAGAGATGGAGAATTTTCGAAACATTTTGAAAGGGAGGAAGAAACAAACCTCGTTGGACAGGTTTTTATTGAAACGCCCTGCAAGTGAAAGCGAGGAAAGTGTGGCGAAAAGGGCAAAAGTTATCTCCTCCACCTCCGCCAGCATCTTCGTCTGATCTTCAAGGTAAATACACTGTAGTGCGATGCTGCGCGCTAATGCTTACGCAAGGAGCAAGCGGACAACGCGGTTCATACAAGAGTCTTTATTCAAACTGCAGCACTAAGCTGCTCAAGGCTGCGCGCCCCGTCTATATCCTGAGGCCACGCCTCTCTCCCCGGCGTGGCCCACCCCCACTTGGTGTGCGGGGTGATGTCACCACGTCAGTGCTTTCGTGTCCGCCACAACACTTAATAAAACCAGTTTATTTCTTTACATTGAAGGAATCTGGACTCCAGCAGAATACGGATAAAAGGATGGCAAGGCACAAACTCGTCCGAGAAGATGTTTATTCGTAAAACCAACTCGGGAACACTAAAAAGCCCGTTTATCGGGCTGCCTTATAAAGCAAAACCAAAAACCCAAACCCAAACCGAAAGCCACGCCTCTCAAGCGAGGCGTGCTTCGGTGGTCACGTGATCCACAGGTGTAGCTCATTATACCCGCACGCGCGGGACGCTTTGGCGGTCACGTGACCAGCCACTCTGGCGCCGGGGATCCCCGCCGGTGACGTCACCGGCTGGAGCAAGGAGATTCTGATGCCGGTCTTGCTTGGGGGACCCATGGGTCGCTACAACATTCTCTTTTACTATGTACAGTATATACGAGGTCGTGCTTGTTTATACATTATTTGTTATTTATAAAGTACATTTTTCTAATTTAAAAACACGTAACAAAAAAAATTGGTGTGGTTTTTGGCGGGCTGGAACGGATTAATAGCATTTCAATGCCTTTTAATGGGGAAATTTAATTTGAGAAACGAGCAAATTGAGTTACGAGCTCGGTCACAGAACGAATTAAACTCGTAAGTCAAGGTTTCACTGTATATATATATATCCATGCATGTTGTTTGTGACTTAGCGTTTGTCAGTATGTGAAAGGTAGTATTAAATGATTCACGATCCCATTCCTTAGTGGTGTAGGGAAGTGTTTTCAACCTCCAAAAACAAATTAGAAAAAAACGACATTTCATTTCTTCAAAATGCCAACAGGATTATAACATCACTGGGCAAGGCCGGTCACTCATGCCAGGATTATAACATCACTGGGCAAGGCCGGTCACTCATGCCAGGATTATAACATCACTGGGCAAGGCCGGTCACTCATGCCAGGATTATAACATCACTGGGCAAGGCCGGTCACTCATGCCAGGATTATAACATCACTGGGCAAGGCCGGTCACTCATGCCAGGATTATAACATCACTGGGCAAGGCCGGTCACTCATGCCAGGATTATAACATCACTGGGCAAGGCCGGTCACTCATGCCAGGATTATAACATCACTGGGCAGGCCGGTCACTCATGCCAGGATTATAACATCACCGGGCAAGGCCGGTCACTCATGCCAGGATTATAACATCACTGGGCAAGGCCGGTCACTCATGCCAGGATTATAACATCACTGGGCAGGCCGGTCACTCATGCCAGGATTATAACATCACCGGGCAAGGCCGGTCACTCATGCCAGGATTATAACATCACTGGGCAAGGCCGGTCACTCATGCCAGGATTATAACATCACCGGGCAAGGCCGGTCACTCATGCCAGCCCCCAATAAGTGATCATCACCCTCCAAAAGATTGATAATGCGATTTTTCATCTTTTACTAAAACATTAGATAAAACTTCGATTAGATATCAGAATCTGTAAGATAGAACCGTTTATTTGCGGTACAATGTACTCGATTTCAAATTGGATCACAAATGTTTTTTTTGTATTTTCAGGGTCAAAGATCTTTCCAAGTTTGCAGGCAGCTGTTGTTAATTTTGCTGTGGGCCGGATATACAGTCACGTGAAAAAGTAAGTACACCCCATGTAAAGTTTTGACTTTTTCAACATATATCAACATACAGCTATTTGATCTTCATTTCAACAATATTGACAGATAAAGGTGATATAATATAACAAATATCATGAAACATTTACATTTTGTAGTCCATTGTATAATTTAAATAAACATAAATGCAAATTTCGCATGTGGAAAAAGTAAATACACCCCTACATTTATCACTACTTCAAATACCTAAAATTAGAATCAGGTGCACCAGCTCAGGTGCATATGATTAGAACATCGTTAGAGAGGATCTTGGAGGAACCTGTCTTATTTAAACCTCAGACATTTCGTTTGGTTTGCTCTTTGTTGTTGAAGTGTGCAGCGTCACCATGCCGAGATCAAAAGAGCTCTCTGAGGCCTTCAGAAAGAAGGTTATATATGCCTACGAGTCTGGGAAGGGATTTAAAAAGATCTCCAAACAATGTGAAATCAATCATTCGACTGTCCGGAAGATCATCTACAAGTGGAGAAGATTCCAAACAACTGCTAACTTGTTCAGGCCAGGCCGCCCCAACAAGTTCAGCCCGAGAGCAGACCACAAGATGCTGAAAGAAGTCTCTAAGAACCCCAGAATGTCGTCACGGGACCTACAGGTAGCTCTTGCCACTGTTGATGTCAAAGTGCACGAGTCTACCATTAGAAAGAGGCTGCACAAATTTGATCTACATGGGAGGTGTGCCAGGAGGAAACCTTTGCTGTCCAGAAAGAACATCAGGGAAGACTAAAGTTTGCCAATGAACACCAAGGCAAAGACCAGCACTTCTGGAACAATGTGCTCTGGACAGATGAGTCAAAGGTGGAGCTATTTGGCCACAGTACCAGAAGACATGTTTGGCGAAAACCAAAGACAGCATTTGACCACAAGAACCTGATACCAACTGTAAAGCATGGTGGTGGAAATATTATGGTTTGGGGCAGCTTTGCTGCATCAGGGCCTGGGCAGCTCACCATCATAGAATCCACTATGAATTCTTCGTTGTACCAGAGGGTGCTTGAGGATAATGTGAGGCCATCTGTCAGAAAGTTGAAGCTCAACCGAAGGTGGACCTTGCAACATGACAATGACCCTAAACATACCAGTAAATCCACCAAGGAATGGCTGAAAAGAAAGAAATGGAGGGTTCTGGAATGGCCAAGTCAAAGCCCGGATCTAAATCCCATCGAGATGTTGTGGGGGGATTTGAAACGAGCTGTGCATGCAAGAAACCCCTCAAACATCGCACAGCTTAAAGAATTCTGCATGGAGGAGTGGGCAAAAATTTCTCCCAGTCGATGTCAGAGACTGGTAGACAGTTATAAGAAACGCCGACTTGAGGTTGTTTCTGCCAAAGGGAGCCATACCACCTTTTAGAGCCAAGGGTGTACTTACTTTTTCCACATGCGAAATTTGCATTTATGTTTATTTAAATTATACAATGGACTCCAAAATGTAAATGTCTCATGATATTTGTGTATATTATATCACCTTTATCTATCAATATTGTTGAAATGAAGATCAAATAGCTGGATGTTGAAATATGTTGAAAAAGTCAAAACTTTACATGAGGTGTACTTACTTTTTCACGTGACTGTATATATATATATATATGTGTGTCTATAATGATATGTTAGTAGTTTAAACAACACGTATGAAAATAAGTAATGGGACTAATATTTACCTGAGCCACCCAGAGGTCATGTTTTCTCCCCGGTTTGTTACTTGGCAAAAATAATAATAATTTGACAAGTACGTTGATCACTCCGGTTTGTGTGTGTGTGTGTGTGTTTGTGTTTGTTGGTGTGTGTGTGTGTGTGTTTGTGTGCTTGTATGTGTGTGTGTGTGTGTGTGTGTGTGTGTATGTGTGTGAGTATGTGTGTGTGTGTGTGTGTGTGTGTGTGTGTGTACGTGTGTGTGTGTGTATGTGTGTGAGTATGTGTGTGTATGTGTGTGTATGTGTTTGTGTGTGTGTGTATGTGTGTTTGTGTGTGTGTTTGTGTGTGTGTATGTGTGTGTGTGTGTGTGTGTGTGTATGTGTGTGTGTGTGTGTGTGTTTGTGTACGTGTGTGTGTGTATGTGTGTGTGTCGCCATTTTTCTCAGAGATGACCGAACCTATATTCGTCCAACTTTCAGTGTTTCAACTGAAACTTCAACGCCAACCCCTGAAACACTGAAATACTCAGTGTTTCAGTAGGCCCTGGTGTTGGGCTAGCGGCTAGGGTGCCGGCTTAGGATCCTAGGATCCTGGGTTCGAATCCCGGTCAATCGCTGAATTAACGCCAGGGGGGTTGACTCAGCCTGTACATCTTTCCGAGGTCGGCAAATTGAGTACCAGTTCACTGGTAATTCCCTGTTTGTCGTTAAAGGCGGCAAAAAGGGTTGGCGTCAGGAAGGGCATCCGGCCGTAAAACATTGCTTCAAAAAGGGGACCGAAAAACAACAACAACCACGGTTCCCGAAAAAGGCCAACCCCCGCTTGCGGGGAAAAATGGCCTCTAAAGGTGTTTTTTTTTTTTTTTTTTTCAGTGTTTCAACAGTAAGTGCCGGAGATTGTTTTAGCTAAAATAATAATTGAATTCTCCCATGTGTGAACCTCTTTCTGTGTGTCTGTGGGTATCTCTCAATTCTCTATTCCTTTCCCGCTCTTCATTGTGTTCTTAATTTCCTTTGTTTCTTCTTTATATTTTTTCAGGAGTAACTTGCGTCCAGGTAAGGACACATCTTACCTTAAAGGATGCAAACATGATTCTATTTACAACAACTACTGCCCAATCTTCTCTCTGGGAGACCTGTATCGTCAAGCTTTTCACAACGACTTCATGTTCCCAAAAGAGGTATTCCAGCACCGATACAGCATGAACGAGCACATTGGCATCCATATTCAACCAAGATTCTCACATATCCGGCAAATGTTCCACTCTTGAAAGCCTCGTTTTTCATTGGAAACGATCATATTGATTGTAGGAGTGTTGATTGTGTTTGTAGGAGTGTTGATTGTGTTTGTAGGATTGTTGATTGTGTTTGTAGGATTGTTGATTGTGTTTGTAGGAGTGTTGATTGTGTTTGTAGGATTGTTGATTGTGTTTGTAGGATTGTTGATTGTGTTTGTAGAATTGTTGATTGTGTTTGTAGAATTGTTGATTGTGTTTGTAGAATTGTTGATTGTGCTTGTAGAATTGTTGACTGTGTTTGTAGAATTGTTGATTGTGTTTGTAGAATTGTTGATTGTGTTTGTAGAATTGTTGATTGTGATTGTAGAATTGTTGATTGTGTTTGTAGAATTATTGATTGTGTTTGTAGAATTGTTGATTGTGCTTGTAGAATTGTTGATTGTGTTTGTAAGATTGGTGACTGTGTTTGTATAATTGTTGACTCTGTTTGTAGAATTGTTGATTGTGTTTGTACAATTGTTCATTGTGTTTGTAGAATTGTTGATTGTGTTTGTCGGATAATTGATTGTGTTTGTAGAATTGTTGATTGTGTTTGTAGAATTGTTGATTGTGTTTGTAGAATTGTTGATTGTGTTTGTAGAATTGTTGATTGTGTTTGTAGAATTGTTCATTGTGTTTGTAGGAGTGTTGATTGTGTTTGTAGAATAGTTGATTGTGTTTGTAGAATTGTTGATTGTGTTTGTAGAATTGTTCATTGTATTTGTAGGACTGTTGATTGTGTTTGTAGGAGTGTTGACTGTGTTTGTAGGATTGTTGATTGTGTTTGTAGGAGTGTTGATTGTGTTTGTAGAATTGTTGACTCTGTTTGTAGAATTGTTGATTGTGTTTGTAGAATTGTTGATTGTGTTTGTAGAATTGTTGATTGTGTTTGTAGGATTGTTGATTGTGTTTGTCAGATTTGTAGGAGTGTTGATTGTGTTGGTAGGAGTGTTGATTGTGTTTGTAGAATTGTTGATTGTGTTTGTAGGATTGTTGATTGTGTTTGTCGGACTGTTGATTGTGTTTGTAGAATTGTTGATTGTGTTTGTAGAATTGTTGATTGTGTTTGTAGGATTGTTGATTGTGTTTGTAGAATTGATGATTGTGTTTGTAGGACAGTTGATTGTGTTTGTAGAATTGTTGATTGTGTTTGTAGAATTGTTGATTGTGTTTGTAGAATTGTTCATTGTGTTTGTAGAATTGTTGATTGTGTTTGTAGGATTATTGATTGTGTTTGTAGAATTGCTGATTGTGTTTGTAGAATTGTTGATTGTGTTTGTAGAATTGTTCATTGTGTTTGTAGGATTGTTGATTGTGTTTGTGGGATTGTTGATTGTGTTTGTAGAATCGTTGATTGTGTTTGTAGAATTGTTGATTGTGTTTGTAGAATTGTTGATTGTGTTTGTAGGATTGTTGATTGTGTTTGTAGGATTTGTAGGAGTGTTGATTGTGTTTGTAGGAGTGTTGATTGTGTTTGTAGAATTGTTGATTGTGTTTGTAGGATTGTTGATTGTGTTTGTAGAATTGTTGATTGTGTTTGTAGGATTGTTGATTGTGTTTGTGGGATTGTTGATTGTGTTTGTAGAATTGTTGATTGTGTTTGTGGGATTGTTGATTGTGTTTGTCGGAGTGTTGATTGTGTTTGTAGGATTGGTGACTGTGTTTGTAGAATTGTTGATTGTGTTTGTAGGATTGTTGATTGTGTTTGTAGGAGTGTTGATTGTGTTTGTAAGATTGGTGACTGTGTTTGTAGAATTGTTGACTGTGTTTGTAGAATTGTTGATTGTGTTTGTAGAATTGTTGATTGTGTTTGTAAAATTGTTGATTGTGTTTGTAGAATTGTTGATTGTGTTTGTAGAATTGTTGATTGTGTTTGTAGAATTGTTGATTGTGTTTGTGGAATTGCTGATTGTGTTTGTAGAATTGTTGATTGTGTTTGTAGAATTGTTGATTGTGTTTGTAGAATTGTTGATTGTGTTTGTAGAATTGTTGATTGTGTTTGTAGAATTGTTGACTGTGTTTGTAGAATTGTTGATTGTGTTTGTAGAATTGTGGTTTGTGTTTGTAGAATTGTTGATTGTGTTTGTAGAATTGTTGATTGTGCTTGTAGAATTGTTGATTGTGTTTGTAAGATTGGTGACTGTGTTTGTAGGATTGTTGATTGTGTTTGTAGAATTGTTCATTGTGTTTGTAGAATTGTTGATTGTGTTTGTAGGACTGTTGATTGTGTTTGTAGAATTGTTGATTGTGTTTGTAGAATTGTTGATTGTGTTTGTAGGAGTGTTGATTGTGTTTGTAGGATTGTTGATTGTGTTTGTAGAATTGTTCATTGTGTTTGTAGAATTGTTGATTGTGTTTGTAGAATTGTTGATTGTGTTTGTAGAATTGTTCATTGTGTTTGTAGGAGTGTTGATTGTGTTTGTAGAATTGTTCATTGTGTTTGTAGAATTGTTGATTGTGTTTGTAGAATTGTTGATTGTGTTTGTAGAATTGTTCATTGTGTTTGTAGAACTGTTCATTGTGTTTGTAGGAGTGTTGATTGTGTTTGTAGAATAGTTTATTGTGTTTGTAGAATTGTTGATTGTGTTTGTAGAATTGTTGATTGTGTTTGTAGGACTGTTGATTGTGTTTGTAGGAGTGTTGACTGTGTTTGTAGGATTGTTGATTGTGTTTGTAGGAGTGTTGATTGTGTTTGTAGAATTGTTGATTGTGTTTGTAGAATTGTTGATTGTGTTTGTAGAATTGTTGATTGTGTTTGTAGAATTGTTGATTGTGTTTGTAGGATTTGTAGGAGTGTTGATTGTGTTGGTAGGAGTGTTAATTGTGTTTGTAGAATTGTTGATTGTGTTTGTAGGATTGTTGATTGTGTTTGTAGGACTGTTGATTGTGTTTGTAGAATTGTTGATTGTGTTTGTAGAATTGTTGATTGTGTTTGTAGGATTGTTGATTGTGTTTGTAGAATTGATGATTGTGTTTGTAGGACAGTTGATTGTGTTTGTAGAATTGTTGATTGTGTTTGTAGAATTGTTGATTGTGTTTGTAGAATTGTTGATTGTGTTTGTAGAATTGTTGATTGGGTTTGTAGGATTATTGATTGTGTTTGTAGAATTGTTGATTGTGTTTGTAGAATTGTTGATTGTGTTTGTAGAATTGTTCATTGTGTTTGTAGAATTGTTGATTGTGTTTGGAGGATTGTTGATTGTGTTTGTATAATCGTTGATTGTGTTTGTAGAATTGTTGATTGTGTTACGTGGTCCTCCCGGTAACTACCTGGTCTTGGTGACCCCCGGACCGTGGGAGGACCCCGCCAGAAAGATCTCTGATTTATACGCGTTCGTAATGCAATCAATAGGAAAGACACAAACAATTCAGGTCAATAAGCAACCCCACACCAAGGATCCGGATCAATTAATAATATATTCTCAATCCATCAACAACAATCAACAAAATCAGCAATATTACTAAGATGGCCATCTCATATATTTCCCCCCTTTCCCCACTCACGACCCCTCAATAGTCACTGTCCCTCACAATGTCTCTGGGCCCCTCCAGACCAAGGTGAAGGTCGACTTCTCCGCACACGGGCGGTTGAACGGACCCCTGGCTGACGTGCTCCAAACGTGCACGTCACGTACCGGGAACAGCTGCTGCAGCGCACACCTCCTTGCAAAGCAAAGCGGGCAAAGCAAAGCATGGCTCGCAAAGTGCGCGAGGCCCAAGGTGCGACCCGTACACGCCCTCGGAGGTGTCGAGGCGAACAGTGCCGGACGCTTGGTTCCTTCCAGGAAGCCACGGGAACCTGACACGTAACAGGCAATCACCCTGTGCAGGTAACTCCTCTCGCCAGACGGGCTTTTCAAACTCAGCATTCCCAACGCTAATCAATATCGACACCGCTCGCGTCGGAGCTGGGCGAGGAAGAAGAAGATGGCCGCTTCCCCAGGACCTCGTGTCTTCTTTTCTTCTTCCGGTTCACTATCCCGTTTCCGGTCTCCTGTTATCCGGAGCCTCTCTAACCATTTAACCACAACAACCTTTAATAGAATAAACATTAATAAGCAATGACATGAATAGTAATTCACCTAAATCCGGGATCCGTAACACTCCCCCCCATCAAGAAAGAAAGTTTGAACCCCGCGAAAACTTTCTGGGCCGGCCAACTTTGATAAACAAACCCGATACCCCAAATCATCAGTTCCCCCTGGGCACAATTATCGCATCTCAAAAATAAAGCAACAAACTTTCACCAAAAACCCCCCAGAGATTCCAAGGTAATTCCCTCTAGACCAAGCGTCAACAACTTCTAGTTGCTCTTGGATGGAGGCCCAGCTGAGTACTCACTACATGGACGCCTTAAGGAATGTGGGGTTCACGGTTAGTCCGGGGAGGAAAGTTCATTACATGGACGCCTTTAAGAACGTGGAGTTCACGGTTAGTCCGTGCAGGAACGTTCCCTACCGGGACGCCTTTTAAGAATGTGGCGTTCATGGTTAGCCCGTGTAGGAGCCCAGGCTCGGCGGCTCCGCCGTATATAGAGTGCTTCAACTTCTCCGGACTCCTAACAGTTACGGTGGGACCCCTTGTCCCAGCAGTCACCTGACTGGCGGTCTCCTTCTCGGCCAGTCCTCTGCCAATCATTCTTTCGGGAGATGCCGTAACTCTGGGAGCCTCCATAGTAATATCGGCTGCTGCCAACACCAAAACTACCGCCAAGTGGTCCTCTTCTGTAGACCTCTCAACGCCTACGAAATGCCTTCCCTACTGTTATGGTCCGACCCTCCAAATCCTTACCATTCCAATTCTTCTCTGCCTCCCTGGCGTCTTTTGTGCTTGCAAACGTGACAAAGCCGAACCCTCTTGACCGTTGCGTTTCCCTGTCTTTTACCACCCGCACTTCCACCAGCGGCCCATATCTGTTGAAGACAGAAGTCAGAACCTCTTCCTCTGTGTTGAAGTTCAGTCCCCCTACAAATAACTTGGTACTTTTGTCACCATCCCGAGCTGGGGTGGTGTTATTTCCCCTGCGGTGCTCTTTACCCACCCTCAGGTTACCATTAATTTGCCCCCCGGCCAAATCATTCCCGATAATCACAGATACTCCCTCTACAGGAAGCGTGGCTTGTAAACCGATGGTGACCGGTCCTGACACCAAATCGGATTCCAAATGGATAACATGAAGTGGGGCACTAACACAGCCACCGATCCCTTGTAACCGAACCCTATCACCAGTTGCGGTACTCTTTGACAATGGCAAAATGCCTTCAAGCATTAAGGATTGATGGGCTCCTGTGTCCCTCAATACCCTAACAGGTCTTGGGTTATTCAAGTCTCCCTCGAGTGAGACCAACCCCTCATAAATAAATGGTTGGTAACTCTTTTGTGGGCAATTTCTTACGCTTGCCATCGCATTCGGAGTTGTAATAGTCGGACTCCGCTCTGGGTTTCCCCTTTTCATGAGGTAACAACTGGACATCAAGTGTCCAGGTTTCTTGCAAAAAGCGCAAGTAGGTCCGGAGGAAAAACTCGTGGTCTGCCTCGGGCCCCCCGAAAAATAAGTTTGTCCTGGGCCCGTCGCCCTCTGATTTCTAACAGTTCAGGTATCGGCGTTGTCCCCATAATCATCTCGAGGCCGCCGCCATGTATTGTCGTTCTCCGCACCTGCTGTTCCACAACTCCCCTGCGGAAATCTAGGCGAGGAGTTAGGTTCGTGGACCCCTATCCGGTGGGTTAAGGCATAATCATCTGCCATGGTGGCTGCATCCCACAACTTCGGTACTTTCTTTTCCTGCAGGTACACTTTGATGTCCTCGTGGACACACTGTTGAAATTCCTCCACCAGGATCAAGTCACGCAATGCTTCGAAGTCGTTCCCGACTCCTTTTGACTCGCACCACCGATCAAACATGTTTTCTTTCACTCTGGCAAACTCCACATGGGTCTCACTCTCCCTCTTCCTGAATTTTTGCTGAATT
This sequence comes from Myxine glutinosa, assembly GCF_964187855.1. NCBI lineage: Eukaryota > Metazoa > Chordata > Myxini > Myxiniformes > Myxinidae > Myxine > Myxine glutinosa. The sequence continues at coordinate 5,776,336 of NC_136266.1, forward strand.
TTTGCCGGTAAGCTTCAGGAACCAACTCATAGGCTTTGAGGATGTGCTTCTTCAATACCTCATAATCTGCACATTGGTCCATTGGTAGCGCCGAATAAATCTCTTGAGCTTTACCCACCAGCACACTTTGCACTAGTATGGTCCAGGCCTCCTCCGGCCAGTTTAACTGTCGAGCCACTTTCTCAAAGTGTGGAAAAAATTGAGTGACCTCCTTTTCACTGAAGGGTGGAACCAGCCTCACATGTCTGCCCACATTCCAGGTGTTCTGGCTAGGTGTCGGCCCAGTCAGCAAGGGTGGTACCTCTCCCCGTTCTCTTATTAACTCCAGCTCCTTGAATTTAATTTCTTGCTGAAGCGCCATGTCACGTTCCTTTAATTCCCTTTCGGCTTTTCTCTCCTCTGCTTCGAGTTCCCTTGCAGCTCTCCTCTCCTCTGCTTTTCTCCCTTCTAACCTTTCCTGGAGTTCTCGTTCCACTCTCCTTTCCTCTGCTTGTTTCTCTTCTCTCCTCTCTTCTGCTTTCCTTTCCTCTGTTTTCATCCTTTCTAACCTTTCCTGGAGTTCTCGTTCCACTCTCCTTTCTTCTTCTGCTCTTTCCTTTTCTGCTTTCCTTTCTTCTTCTGCTCTTTCCTTTTCTGCTTTCCTTTCTTCTCTGCTCTTTCCTTTTCTGCTTTCCTTTCTTCTTCTGCTCTTTCCTTTTCTGCATTCCTTTCTTCTTCTGCTCTTTCCTTTTCTGCTTTCCTTTCTTCTTCTGCTCTTTCCTTTTCCGCTTTCCTTTCTTCTTCTTTGATCCGTTCCTGGCTCCGTAATTGCAACTCAAGTTTCCGGAGCTCAACGTCTTCTGGTTCTTCGGGTAGCCACTCCCAGGCTAACTCGTCCCATGTTCCTAATCCCACCATAGATTGTATCACCGCGGTCTGCAACTCTGCCTTCCTCAAATTAGTTCGGACCTCCAAGTTAAAATGTTTGGCCAATTTCAAGAGGTCCGATTTTAGTAACGCTCGGAACTGTGCCTCACTCGGGGTTACCGCAAAGTTCTGTGCCACAAACGCCATGGTGCCTATCGTTAACACCTGTTAACCTTCACCCAAGACTTTACCACAATTTCCCAAAAATTTACCAATTAATAATTAATTAATAAATTTAAATTAATAACAATATTATTTTATTATTTATACAATTTTATATCCCGGAATTCAATTGGACGAGCCCCCAATTCTGTTACGTGGTCCTCCCGGTAACTACCTGGTCTTGGTGACCTCCGGACCGTGGGAGGACCCTGCCAGAAAGATCTCTGATTTATACACGTTCGTAATGCAATCAATAGGAAAGACACAAACAATTCAGGTCAATAAGCAACCCCACACCAAGGATCCGGATCAATTAATAATATATTCTCAATCCATCAACAACAATCAACAAAATCAGCAATATTACTAAGATGGCCATCTCATATATTTCCCCCCTTTCCCCACTCACGACCCCTCAATAGTCACTGTCCCTCACAATGTCTCTGGGCCCCTCCAGACCAAGGTGAAGGTCGACTTCTCCGCACACGGGCGGTTGAACGGACCCCTGGCTGACGTGCTCCAAACGTGCACGTCACGTACCGGGAACAGCTGCTGCAGCGCACACCTCCTTGCAAAGCAAAGCGGGCAAAGCAAAGCGTGGCTCGCAAAGCGCGCGAGGCCCAAGGTGCGACCCGTACACGCCCTCGGAGGCGTCAAGGCGAACAGTGCCGGATGCTTGGTTCCTTCCAGGAAGCCACGGCAACCTGACACGTAACAGGCAATCACCCCGCGCAGGTAACTCCTCTCGCCAGACGGGCTTTTCAAACTCAGCGTTCCCAACGCTAATCAATATCGACACCGCTCGCGTCGGAGCTGGGCGACGAAGAAGAAGATGGCCGCTTCCCCAGGACCTCGTGTCTTCTTTTCTTCTTCCGGTTCACTATCCCGTTTCCGGTCTCCTGTTATCCGTAGCCTCTCTAACCATTTAACCACAACAACCTTTAATAGAATAAACATTAATAAGCAATGACATGAATAGTAATTCACCTAAATCCGGGATCCGTAACAATTGTGTTTGTAGTGTAGAATAATAAATTTAACTTCTTTTCTACTTCAGAAACTTCCAGAAACTTCCAGAAACTTCGTTATAGCAAAATCAATGTTTTATTCACTTTTGAGAGATTTGCTGTATCTTCTATCTATAATTCCAGTAATCTCTGTGTGTATGTTTGTTTGTACGTTTGTTTGTTTGTTTGTTTGTCTGTGACCGCTGTTTCTCGACAACTACCGGTCCGATATACTTGAAACTTGCCAGGTATATTGCTGGGGACCCGAGGATGTGCCTTTTCAAGGTTTCATATTAATCGGACAATTACTTACCGAGCTATGTCCAAAAAACGATTCGACCAATCAGAGAGCAGCGAGCTATCGCGTGTGCCGAACGTGGCGAACACACTCTGCCTCGGATGGCACATTTGAGAGCGTATTCATTTATTTCACGTTGGCAAACTATGTTGCCGTTAAACTATGTTTTAAAACTAATTAAAACTAATTTGCGATTCATCGTAAGTGCGATTTGCGACCTTCCGGACAGTCAAATGAGGACGTCACTTCCGGACTTACGTAGCGGCTAGCGGGCGCCATTTGGAGGAGCTGGGAGGACTCAGTCGTGATAGAGTGAGCCTGAGTGAGTATATCAAGACAAGAACAAGATCTAGAAGGAGGTATGTACGGTGCGATTCATATAATATATTGTTTAGTTATCGTCGATGAGGAATTTGGGGGCCCGATTAACTGCAGCGCCATCCGAGCTGCGGCGTCGGGACGATACATTCATTGTACGGTAACATCACGCACTTACGGGCACGTCCTATATATATAGTACGGGCATGCCCTAGTTTCACTAAATGCACGAATTAGATATTAATGACGTTGTTCTGCCGGTCGTGGCTGCAGCTCCTTTCTCTAGGTCTTCGTTGAACCTCGTTCAGTTGTTGACCAGTCTCCAGTTGTTCACTCCTCTTCATTCACTCTCCCCGTCCACTCTCTTTTCTGCTCGCAACTTTCTCCTGGTTTTAAAGCCCCAAACTCCTTTGATGTTGTGGAGTATGCAGGGTCACCCCCGAGGTTAAATCCCCTTGGGACATGAGAGCCTGCAAGCATCTCTGGTTCTCTTGTTCAAAACCCTTATTTGGCTCTTGCTTGGCCAGCTAGTACTTATTTCTGTTCAAGAGGTCAAATACTCTGACCTGCTGAGGAAGAATTTGCAGCCTGTGCGCAGTGAACTGAACATAGGCTATTTTCCTACACAGATGGCGGTCCACGAGCGTTACACATTTTGTCTGAAATTAACTCTCCCACCCACCTGTTAACTCTAGTTCTATGCTCTTTACTCATTCGTAAAGTAAAACATATACCACTTTACACACGATCACATTGAGATATATATTCTAGCAATACTGTCAATATGAATATTTATTCCCTGACAATCCCCAGTTTTTCTTTTATGTTTATATTAACCATTAATCTAAACATTACCACATTTAAATATTCAAAGCACTAATCTGGTAATTCAATTTCCTAAGGCATACACCGTCATTCTGGAAGAATTTTGATCACAATACATTTCCTTGTTCATTGACTCTTTCTATGTTGATAATTCAATTCAACTCATTTGCATAAAGATCACAAAACATTTCACCTTCACCAAAACACAATAATTTCAGTTCATCATTAAAATAATAAAGCATCTGCAACATTTGGCAAAATATTTGCCTTTAATCAAATATTGACTTCCTTTGTTTGAAAAAAGGGGCGGATCACTTGTGTTTGAAATTTCAGCATAAAACATTTTTCTCCTGTTGTCTTCATCACACCTTCACTATTTGCATAGGATTTTCCGCTGTTGTGATAGCTGGGCAGAGTCAAAGACTGACCCTGCTCTCCATGCAGCATCTTTGCCACTCTTGCTGTGAGCCATAGTAGATTTGAACAAGGCCTCCATCCAGTTGTAGTCGACTTGCCTCCTCACTCATCGTGAGCATGGAGCAAGTATTGATGTGATGTTGATTTGTCAACAAGATGTGGAGCAGGGATGCCGGATGCATCCGCAATGATGATGTTGGGACCATGGTACTCAGTTGTCCATGGTCCATACCAGGAGCACACAGCAGAATCGTGCACAGCTGTTGTGAAGGAAAAGGCAGTCGTTCGCTTGCAGCTCCATGCTGGCTCCCCGGAAGTTGGTGAAGTAATGACACACGTCACCGTATCCCGTAGACGTTGCAGGTAAAATGTCGTCGTCCTGCAATTGCCGATGTGATGAATGTTCGAGGTATTTGAACACAAGTAAGTGATCGCCCTTTTCCATATGTTGCAGTGTGACGCAGACAAATGGTCACATAATTTTCCCTTGGTGAAGGTAAACATCCATCTTCCAAAGGAGCATTTCTTCATCATTCTTTGAGAAAGAGGGTGTATGCCAAGATTAACTTCATTTTCACAAATTTTCCTTTTTCAAACTTCTTCCCAGATGTCGTTATCACTCCATTTGGGATGTGGTCTTGTCTTTCCTTTACTTAGCCACATTTATATCTGCTCTCCACACAGATTGAATCAGATGGGGTATATTGTAACATGAAATCACTATATTTTATAACAACTTCACACGAATAATATTCAAATCAGACATGTGTTTTACACTACTAAAACTAAGAATAGCATCCACAATTGCTTTCAGGTTCATATAATTCAAAAATTAAACACATGCAGGTGTTGTAACTCAACTCAAAGAAAATAAATGCATTAATAATGATTATATATGATTTAAATCACAAACAGGAATATCTAATTCCCAACAATTCTTGCAAACAAGCAAACTATGCCTAATGTGTTATTAGCATAGTCCTCCCCGCTTTTTGTTTTTTTCTTTAACAGTGTTACTTGTGGTGATATGAGTTCATCGATCGTGTAAAACGGACATAGTGCACAACAAGTTGTTATGCCCTCATTTCAACTCGACTGTATTCATTTGCAACATTACTTGATTCAATCGTTGAATCTCAGTATTCATGTCGCCATAGATGTCTTCCTCTTGTGGTTCCACATGCATTTCCTCATTTGTTGCTTTGTTTATTTCCTCTTTTGTGGCTGCATGTACTATCATAGTGTTGTTTGTTATCTTATTCAAACCCACCGTCACTAAGGTTTTCAAGCAAGCCACTACTAAAACTATTGCTAATATAACCACTAATCCAATAAACAAGTATTGGAGTATCTCAGCTGCTACTCCTCGTATTTGTTCATACCTATAACATAATTATATGTCAATGACATTCAACATTATATACCAAACTAACAACTTCTTAAAATGTGACTAAAGAAAAATCCCTTAATATATAACATAAATCTGATTATTTGCCTTATCCTGATGCCCCTATCTCCCGGGGTCCATATTTGTTTCTATTGTTATCAACTTCCTATGATCTGTGAATTCGTTCCAAAATACCACAACCATAGGTTTTAACAAAGCTCTACCAAACTATTTCCAATGTGAACTCAAAATACTAGTAAAACAATCAATTTCAAAGAATTAACTTCAAAGGGTCAGCAAATTCATTCTATAACCAGATCTAATTTTCCCATCCAATAGTTTGCCTTGACACATGTCATATTATAACACTTTAATAAACCTTCAGAAATGTTTCCCATCGCAACAACTTCCCTTTTACAAAGAGGCATGTGTAAATTACGTATTGAACGACAATTTTCTCTCAATGTGTTTGGCCTAAATGGCCGCAAAAGTGGCTGCCAACATGCAGTACCTTTTTTATCTACCAAGTAAGTGCTCGTCGACATAAGACCTCTACCAAAATGTTGTTTATGAAAACAAATCTGGGATTTATAATTACATGGATGCACACTCTCAGGACATTGCAGGCTGCTGTTATCAATCCATTACAATAAAATAATTTCTTTACCCACAATCAAATAAGTAACACAAATTGAGGATATTATCCCTATCACATTCATTTATAGATTCATTTGGTTCTAATTCTCTCTTTTCCCACTGCTATAAGGAAGAACAGTAGCTCTTATAAGTCTTTGTAATATCTCATTAAATTTACCCAGCATTGAAGAATTTATTTACTATCCATTTCCCTTCTGTTTACCAGTAACTTTGTTTAAACTGCATAACTTAATTTGATAAATCCCATGTGTACAGCTACCACTTATTGAAACCCCTACTTTTGTAGAAAATATCCAAATAAGTGGTTGTATACCCCCTTAACTGTTGCTCATCCATTCCTATGCAACTTAGTGAATACTACTGACACCAGTATGCCAATATAGGTGTGGCAGATTAACAAAATATGTTGCAGGTACACGTAACATCGTGTTCTGAGTGTAAAAAACATAACAGCGTGGTCACGTCTGCCCCTTGGTTTTAAGATTCACAATGCATTTCGTTGTAAAACTCACAATAGTTCAATTCAACAAAATTGTCTTTACTATCTGCCCATATCGTCTATGCCTAAGACACATCCATACATACAGCACAATTTATATGCTGATAAAGGTCAAGTTTATATATGTAAAAATCCATGAGCAGAGTACTCTGGAAAGTCAGTGTAAGACCACTTCCAAATTTGACTAATGTTGTACTCATTTTGTTTATGAAGCTCCTATCCATAAATAGCTGTTATTGTCATATAAATTCTACCAAAAATGGAATCCCCAAAAAAAAAAAAAACTCACAATTTTACTATTAATTAATGGCTACTCATAACCTAGCACATCAAATCTGTATATTCCATCTCCCTTGACAAAAGAGATAATGTACATAATCAAATTATATTCCTATTTTATTTTACGAATTTTCTGGATATTCTTGTAAGATTGACACACAAAACAAAAAACATTGACACACAAACATACACAAACCCAAGCATTATGTATATTTGTTTACATTTGAACCATCATTAACAGATCAAGATGGGTGTCAATTTTCATTTCAATTTCGTAAAATTTATCCTTTAATGTTAGAAACGCTAATACACAAATAGACAAAAAGTTTATTTTTAGAAAACCCCTATAATGTCACATTGAAATTACCCTTTTTGGTCCTACAATAATTTATCCAAATTTTACAACACCTCTATTTACATGTCAGTCGACCACTGACCTATCAGCATGCAAAAAAATAGTCCAAAATGCCCACCTGATGATCATGTGACGCTTGTCACTTGGTTTCCAAAAATTTTTGCAAAGCAATGTTCCACACTTTGGTAATTGTTTTGTTGTAAAAAAAAATTTCGCCCAAAATACTCCCTAAAACGACATTTATAATTGGCAAATATGAGGCTTCCAGAATGAACTCTAATTCTGGATCTTTTAATTCATGTTCCAAAAAAAATCCAATTTTGGCATTTAATCAATTAATTATTAATTCGCTAATAAGCAAAAGTAAAATTCATTCTTGCTCCGAAAAAATTTTTTTTTTGAGACAAGAAGCATGAACAATTATTCATGTTGGTCTTATGATTTAATCTGTTGAGGCCTGTCGTCATTTGGGATCTGCAGCAATGAAAGCCTAATCGTTATCTGAGGTACCTGTAAGCACGAGTACCTTTAATCTTGGTTCTCCCTTGGAATAACACTCAGTATTTACTCAATGTACCAGATAACTACCAAGACTACACTTTAAATTACACTTGTACCCCCTGTCAATTTCGTAGCTTATTTCCTATAAGCTCGACTCCGTAATCGTCCAGGAAGTGTCTCTCCACCTTTGCAATTGATGACTTCAAGTGATTGCCAGAGAGTCTCCCTGTTCCCACACCCCAATCGCACTGATCGGTGTTGTAGTTGGGTCAACTGGATCAGTAAGTCCTGTTGAGGGGGATCAAACAAAATAACCACATATAATATAACAAATAACTACTAGACTCACCACCTCGCTCATCGTCCCAGGTTGTCTGCACATTGATGTTTTGCAAATGTCTCAAAGCTTCTTTCTTGAGACCGCACTTTTTATTCATCCATCAATTGACTTGATTAAATTAAATTTAAATAAAATCAGATCAGATTAAATTAATCAGATCAAAATCAATCAGATCAATCGGATCAGAATCAGAATCAATTCAAATATGCAATTTCAATCAATTCACCAACATTAATCAATAAAATCCTAATAATAATACATCATATATGACAATATCAAAAGTCACATTTATCAGTCTGATAACTCTATATCTACGCCTGTTCCCAATGTTGGCAAAACAGTTTCGTCCGCTGGCGGAGATATTCGATCATGTCGGTCGTCACCTCGGACCCATACCTTCCGCCAATTGACAAATAACCGTTCTGCCTCTGGATCATATCTGACATATTTGTTCAATCCTGTGTGGTCATTATATCACAAATTAAAGTTGAACAACCACTGAAGGCAACTCAACCCTTCATTTGTGAGACAATCAGCGAAAATTGATCCGACAGATATGAGCCAGTCCATCGGGCAATGTCTCACATGTCACACATGTCACATGTCACGTGTCACATGTCACACGTCATGTGATGTCACATGTCATGTCATGTGTCACCCACCATGTCTCACTTTGAAAGACACTCAAAGTTCTTGACAATTAAAATGGTGTAAGATTCCTGAAATGCCGTACCAATGAATGGCAATGGATTCATAATATTGACCAATGCAATCCAATCACATTAAATTGCACACCTCCTACAAACTTTGTGACCTGTAATACAGCATTAATCCTGCAGGGCTGTAAAACTATCCTTAAAGCCCATGCAATTGATTTACCTCAAAACCCAATGATGACATGCCTGACATGATGACATGATGACATGCCGGACAATCATAGCAATTTCCATGATTGTAAAACCATTTTCATTGTAAATCATTGTAATTATAAATTGTAAATGAAAATTTATCATAATTGTAAATTGGCAATTATAAATTATAATTATAAAAAATTGTAAATTGTAATTTGTAATGCATTACCATAATCAGAGTCATACCATAATCAGTCATTTCAACAAACTTTGAAAATGAACATGACCACTGATCATCAATGATGAAGGGTGGGGAAGGGAGGAGGAGAAGTGGCAGAATGCCAAGGGAGGGATGAGGCTGGGGGGTGGGGCGGGGCTGCCTTAGGGGTATTAATACTATGCGAAATACGACACTCATTGTATTTTTCTAAAAATAACTGTGTATGATTGGCTGCACTTATTATCCCTTACAAGGCTGTGAGAGGTTATATGATGGATACTATTGTCCCTCTCGAACTTCTGTGCAAATCATACACTCATCTGTGTATTATTTAACGATGTAAACTGTGTCGTACCATTTCACAAATTATTGTAGCAGTATTGGGGCCATGGTTGGAGGAGGGGGGGGAAGAGGGGTGCAAAACACATGCATACCCACACATACATACCCACATACCCATACACACAAAAACACAGCAAGACCACATAATGAGGTGATATGCTAAATCAATATGGGATCCATATGGGATATGCAATCCCATCCAATCCCATACAATCAACGATCCTATACATGCCTCATACAATGTGTAATATAACTTGACTTGGTGGGGAAGATGATGGCAGGATGGGGTTTAGGATTAGGGTAGAGGGGACAGGAAATAGAAGGGGGGGAAAGGACGTGATGTTAGTTCACCACTTGAAAGGGTCACCAAATCCATTTACCTGTAAATTCACCCATATATATACAGATCTAAGTTTTGTTTCATCAAACAGGTACAATTTTGTGTTTCGGTCCAGTTAATTGCCTTGCCACATGGCATGGTATCTTATTTCACTAAATTCCTGTATGACCTCCCCAATACTCATCTGTAACTTACATATGTAATTACAATCGTCGCCCAAATGTGTTTGGCCTACATAGCAGTACCTGTTATCTACCCAGGAAGTATTCCTTCACATAAGATCTTTACCAAAAATTGGTGAAAATCTGGGAGCTCCAATTATGTGAATACATATTTCTGGGGATAGGCCAGGGTGCTACCTCCAGGTACACGCAACAGGTACATGTCATTCATTTATGCAATAAACCCTAAAAACATGTATATTGTCCTAATCCGGAGTCAGATCAGATCGGGAAGTGTCAATATTTTCCCTAATCAGGATGTAAAAGGTAAGTTTGGAAAGAAAAAGAAAGGGGAAGGGGATGCAGAAGGGAAGAAAAAATGGGGGGTTTGGATAATAGTTAGATGGGGTAAGGGTAAGGAGTTAGGATGGAAGGGGGGGGGGGACGGAAGGAGGGAGGGGGAAAGGGCGGGGGAAGGTTGGGGGGTGTAGGGCAAGAAAAGGTGAAAGAGGTTACATTTAAAAAAAATCGTTTCTGATCCCATATGTAAGAAGTGGACGGGACCAAACCGCAACACCAAGCGTTGCCATGGGCAACCTGCCTGCACGCATTTTACAACGTGCCCGGCTGGACGTGGAAAAGAATGCCTATTTTTAGACTGTCTGTCGACTCGTGCAGACAAATTGGCCTGGCGCGCACGCTAACACGTGTCAGATGAATTTTTATGACAATGCTAAACTCACTTTTGTTACCACACTGGGAATGCATGTTTGAAAATCGAATCCAGCCGATTTTCCCCAGCACTATACGCTGTATAAAATTCACTTTTTGTACAAAATCGCGAGTTATTTAAAAAATGCTCAAATAATCGTTTAAAAAATCGCTGTTCAACTTGTGCGAGAGCATATCCACACGTCCCTCGTGACCACATCAAAGAAGAGGCTCACCACAGGAAAAATATTATATAAATCTCAACCGTAGGAACCCGACAATATTTGAATCATCATACAAAAGGAACGGGCAGATATGTGACACAGACCATTGAACTGGAATCACGTATGAAATCAAATGAATACACAAAAAGCATATTCATACACAAAATATTTTCATGACTGGACGAATGCAGCACCTTTTTCGCTAACGTCCCGGGATTCGTTAGTGGTTCTTTGCACTCGTAGAATGTACCGAAAAAAAATTCAAATTACAGAAAAAAAAAACAAAAAAAACAATTTATTATTATTTTTTAAATTTTTTTTATCGTCATGACATCTGAAATTTAAAAAAAATCGTACAATAATTATACAGTATATACCATATCAGTGGTTCTTCATGAAAGCACAGCACCTTTTCTAAAGACAAAAGGCTTTAGTGGATATTTGTGACGGTCCATGGCACCATCCCTGAAAAATGAGTATACATCTGTAGTACACTTAGTTAAATTTTGGAAGAAAAAGAGAAAAAAAATTGTCATGATTTCTGAAACCTGTTAAAGGCCTCGTGATTTTTTCCCCCTTCCACATATCAACAAACATACACAAAACTCAAACACTGAACAATTATCGCAGATTAACATCAGACTACACAGCTAACAAACAAAAGCTTACCTTGTTCTGTGGAGTTGACTCCCTTACGGACCACCAATTGTAGAATAATAAATTTAATTTCTTTTCTACTTCAGAAACTTCCAGAAACTTCCAGAAACTTCGTTATAGCAAAATCAATGTTTTATTCACTTTTGAGAGATTTGCTGTATTTCACTAAATGCACGAATTAGATATTAATGACGTTGTTCTGCCGGTCGTGGCTGCAGCTCCTTTCTCTAGGTCTTCGTTGAACCTCATTCAGTTGTTGACCAGTCTCCAGTTGTTCACTCCTCTTCATTCACTCTCCCCGTCCACTCTCTTTTCTGCTCGCAACTTTCTCCTGGTTTTAAAGCCCCAAACTCCTTTGATGTTGTGGAGTATGCAGGGTCACCCCCGAGGTTAAATCCCCTTGGGACATGAGAGCCTGCAAGCGTCTCTGGTTCTCTTGTTCAAAACCCTTATTTGGCTCTTGCTTGGCCAGCTAGTACTTATTTCTGTTCAAGAGGTCAAATACTCTGACCTGCTGAGGAAGAATTTGCAGCCTGTGCGCAGTGAACTGAACATAGGCTATTTTCCTACACAGATGGCGGTCCACGAGCGTTACACATTTTGTCTGAAATTAACTCTCCCACCCACCTGTTAACTCTAGTTCTATGCTCTTTACTCATTCGTAAAGTAAAACATATACCACTTTACACACGATCACATTGAGATATATATTCTAGCAATACTGTCAATATGAATATTTATTCCCTGACAGTAGAATTGTTGATTGTGTTTGTAGGATTGTTGATTGTGTATGTAGGATTTGTAGGAGTGTTGATTGTGTTTGTAGGAGTGTTGATTGTGTTTGTAGAATTGTTGATTGAGTTTGTAGAATTGTTGATTGTGTTTGTAGGATTGTTGATTGTGTTTGTAGGATTTGTAGGAGTGTTGATTGTGTTTGTAGGAGTGTTGATTGTGTTTGTAGAATTGTTGATTGTGTTTGTAGGATTGTTGATTGTGTTTGTAGGACTGTTGATTGTGTTTGTAGGATTATTGATTGTGTTTATAGGAGTGTTGATTGTGTTTGTAGGAGTGTTGATTGTGTTTGTAGGATTGTTGATTGTGTTTGTAGGAGTGTTGATTGTGTTTGTAGAAGCGTTGATTGTGTTTGTAGAATTGCTGATTGTGTTTGTAGGACTATTTGTTGGAGTGTTGATTGTGTTTGTAGAATTGTTGATTGTGTTTGTAGAATTGTTGATTGTGTTTGTAGAATTGTTGATTGTGTTTGTAGAATTGTTGATTGTGTTTGTAGAATTGTTGATTGTGTTTGTAGAATTGTTGATTGTGTTTGTAGGGTTGTTGATTGTGTTTGTAGGACTGTTGATTGTGTTTGTAGAATTGTTGATTGTGTTTGTAGAATTGTTGATTGTGTTTGTAGGATTTTTTTTTTTTTTTGTATACTGAATCGAGGCTCGTTGTTGATTGTGTTTGTAGAATTGATGATTGTGTTTGTAGGAAAGTTGATTGTGTTTGTAGAATTGTTGATTGTGTTTGTAGAATTGTTGATTGTGTTTGTAGAATTGTTGATTGTGTTTGTAGAATTGTTGATTGGGTTTGTAGGATTATTGATTGTGTTTGTAGAATTGTTGATTGTGTTTGTAGAATTGTTGATTGTGTTTGTAGAATTGTTCATTGTGTTTGTAGAATTGTTGATTGTGTTTGGAGGATTGTTGATTGTGTTTGTAGAATTGTTGATTGTGTTTGTAGAATTGTTCACTGTGTTTGTAGAATTGTTGATTGTGTTTGTAGGATTGTTGATTGTGTTTGTTGGATTTGTAGGAGTGTTGATTGTGTTTGTAGGAGTGTTGATTGTGTTTGTGGGACTGTTGATTGTGTTTGTAGGATTGTTGATTGTGTTTGTAGGAGTGTTGATTGTGTTTGTAGGAGTGTTGATTGTGTTTGTAGGATTGTTGATTGTGTTTGTAGGAGTGTTGATTATGTTTGTAGGAGTGTTGATTGTGTTTGTAGAATTGCTGATTGTGTTTGTAGGACTGTTGATTGTATTTGTTGGAGTGTTGATTGTGTTTGTAGGAGTGTTGATTGTGTTTGTAGAATTGTTGATTGTGTTTGTAGGATTGTTGATTGTGTTTGTAGGACTGTTGATTGTGTTTGTAGGATTGTTGATTGTGTTTGTAGGAGTGTTGATTGTGTCTGTAGAATTGTTGATTGTGTTTGTAGGATTGTTGATTGTGCTTGTAGGATTTGTAGGAGTGTTGATTGTGTTTGTAGAATTGTTGATTGTGTTTGTAGAATTGTTGATTGTGTTTGTAGGACTGTTGATTGTGTTTGTCGGAGTGTTGATTGTGTTTGTAGGATTGTTGATTGTGTTTGTAGGATTATTGATTGTGTTTGTAGGACTGTTGATTGTGTTTGTAGAATTGTTGATTGTGTTTGTAGAATTGTTGATTGTGTTTGTAGGATTGTTGATTGTGTTTGTAGGATTGTTGATTGTGTTTGTAGGATTGTTGATTGTGTTTGTAGGATTGTTGATTGTGTTTGTAGGATTGTTGATTGTGTTTGTAGGATTCTTGATTGTGTTTGTAGAATTGTTGATTGTGTTTGTGGAATTGTTGATTGTGTTGGTAGGATTCTTGATTGTGTTTGTAGGATTATTGATTGTGTTTTCTAGGATTCTTGATTGTGTTTGTGGGATTACGTATTGTGTTTGAAGGATTCTAGATTGTGTTTGTGCGATTGTTCATTGTGTTTGTAGAATTCGAGATGTGTTTTAGAATTATTGATTGTATTTGTAGGATTGTTAGTTGTGTTTGTAAGATTGTTGATTGTGTTTGCAGGATTGTTGATTGTGTTTGTGTTATTCTATATAGTGTTTGTAGGATTGTTTGTAAATCACTGCATCTTCTTGGATATGTACAGTTCCCATGAGAATCCATTGATATTTGAAGAAAATCTCATCGGGTCCCTTCAGAATGACGTGGTTATATTTTTAACGTCGTTTTGTTAATGATTGCATGTATTTGATGTGTTAATGATGGCATGGATTTAGTGTGTTAATGATGGCATGTATTTGGTATGTTAATGATGGCATGGATTTAGTGTGTTAATGATGGCATGGATTTAGTGTGCTATTGATGACATGTATTTGGTATGTTAATGATGGCATGGATTTAGTGTGTTAATGATGGCATGTATTTGGTATGTTAATGATGGCATGGATTTCGTGTGTTAATGATGGCATATATTATTTAGTATTGAAATGGTGGCATGAATTTAGTGTGTCAATGATGGCATGTATTTAGTTTTTATTTAATGAATGCATGGTTTTAGTGAGTTAATGATGGCATGGATATAGTGTGTTAATATCGGCATGTATTTAGTGTGTTAATGAAGGCATATATTTCGTGTATTAATTGTGGCATGTATTTAGTGTGTTAATGATGTCATGTATTTAGTGTGTTAATGATGGCATGCATTTAGTGTGTCAATGTTGGCATGTATTTAGTGTGTTAATGTTGGCATATATTTAGTATTGTAATGGTGGCATGTATTTAGTGTGTTAATGATGGCATGTATTTAGTGTGTTAATGATGGCATGTATTTGGTATGTTAATGATGGCATGTATTTAGTGTGTTAATGTTGGCATGGATTTGATGTGTTAATGATGGCATGGATTTAGTGTGTTAATGATGGCATATATTTAGTGTGTTAATGTTGGCATGGATTTGATGTGTTAATGATGGCATGGATTTAGTGTGTTAATGATGGCATGTATTTCGTGTGTTAATGTTGGCATGTATTTGATGTGTTGATGATGGCATGGATTTAGTGTGTTAATGATGGCATGTATTTGGTATGTTAATGATGGCATGGATTTCGTGTGTTAATGATGGCAAGGATTTAGTGTGTTAATGTTGGCATGTATTTGGTGTGTTAATGTTGGCATATATTTAGTATTGAAATGGTGGCATGTGTTACGAATTCCGGGTTTATGGGGGTTACAATTCAGGTCATTTCTTATTAATGTATATTCTATTAAAGGTTGTTGTGATTAAAGGGTCAGGAGCCCTTCTGGGAAAAACGAGACCGGAAACGGGATCGTGAAGAAGAGGAGGAGGAGAAGAAAGGGCGGCCATCTTAAGCTTCGAGAGCTCCGACGCGAGCGGAGGCGGTCGTTACCTACTTTGGAACGGAGTTGGAAAAGCCCGTCTGGCGAGAGGAGTTACCTGCGCGGGGTGATTGATTGCCGGTTACGTGTCAAGGTGCCGTGTGGTCCTGGAAGGAACCAAGCGCCCGGCGCTGTTCGCCTCGACGCCTACGAGGGCGTGTACGGGTCGCACCTTGGGCCTGGCGCGCGAAAGAGATTGGAAGGAGACGGTTGAGAGTTGAGACTGCAGCTCGAGACCGAGCCGCCGAACGTGAAGGACAAGGGAACCGTGCCTCTGTGAACCGAAGTCCGCGTGTCAGGAGAGCGCCGGATTACTGCGGAACCTGCGAAGTCGGGTATCCTCGCTGAGGTTGTCGAGTATCCTCACTCCCAGCCCCGGATTGGAATCGGACATAGATTCCCCGATCGCTGGAGCGACTCGACGTCACCTGGGAGGCGTGCAGGATTCGGACATTGCTTCCCCGATCGCTAGATCGACTCGACGTCACCTGGGAGGCATGCAGAGACATTGGGGGCAAGGGCCGTGAGTGTTGCCAACACTGTTGTGGGTTAAGGTGGCGCCACCTATACTATAGATAAGGATTGTATGGAAGTGCTGTAAACGCATTGTGATTCCTGTGCGGGATTTGGGAATATATTGGGGTTTGTTCGTAACCCTTGGTGTGGACTCGTTATTGATTGACTTATTTTCACCCAAGGACCATACATCTTTCTGCCGGGGCTCCCCTCGAGGTTGACCCCGTAACACATGTATTTAGTGTGTTAATGATGGCATATATTTAGTGTATTCATTGTGGCATGCATTTAGTTTGTTGATGATGGCATGGATTTAGTGTGTGGATGTTGGCAGGTATTTAATTTGTTAATGATGGCCTATGTTTAGTGTGTTAATATTGGCATGTATTTAATGTATTAATGATGGCATATATTTAGTGTGTTAATGTTGGAATGTATTTAATGTGTAAATGATGGCATGTTGTTTTAGTGTGTTAATGATGGCATATATTTAGTGTTTTAATTGTGGCATGTATTTAGTTTGTTAATGATGGCAGGTTTTTAGTGTGTTAATGTTGGGATGTATTTAGTTTTTTTAATGAATGCATGGTTTTAGTGTGTTTATGATTGGATGGATTTCGTGTGTTAATGTCTAATGATGTCATGTTGTTTGAGTGTGTGTTAATGATGGCATGTAGTTTGGTGTGTGTTAATGATGGCATGTAGTTTGAGTGTGTGGTAATGATGGCATGAGCTTTGAGTGTGTGTTAATGATGGCATGTATTGAGTTTTTTTAAAATGAATGCATGGTTTTAGTGTGTTAATGATGGGATGGATTTCGTGTGTTAATGATGTCATGTTGTTTGTGTGTGTGTTAATGATGGCATGTAGTTTGGTGTGTGTTAATGATGTCATGTTGTTTGAGTGTGTGTTAATGATGGCATGT
This sequence comes from Myxine glutinosa, assembly GCF_964187855.1. Taxonomy (NCBI): domain Eukaryota; kingdom Metazoa; phylum Chordata; class Myxini; order Myxiniformes; family Myxinidae; genus Myxine; species Myxine glutinosa. The sequence goes on from NC_136266.1 coordinate 5,793,397, forward strand.
AGTTTGGTGTGTGTTAATGATGGCATGTAGTTTGAGTGTGTGTTAATGATGGCATATATTTAGTATTGAAATGGTGGCACGTATTTAGTGTGTTAATGAATGCATATATTTAGTATGTTTATGGTGGCATGTATTTAGTGTGTTAATGATGGCATGTATTTAGTGTGTTAATGATGGCATGTATTTAGTGTGTTAATGATGGCATGGATTTAGTGTGTCAATGTTGGCATGTATTTAGTGTGTTAATGTTGGCATATATTTCGTATTGTAATGGTGGCATGTATTTCGTGTGTTAATGATGGCATGTATTTAGTGTGTTAATGATGGCATGGATTTAGTGTGTTAATGATGGCATATATTTAGTGTATTAATTGTGGCATGCATTTAGTGTGTTAACGATGGCATGGATTTAGTGTGTGGATGTTGGCAGGTATTTAATGTGTTAATGATGGCCTATATTTAATGTGTTAATGATGGCATGGATTTATTGTGTCAATGTTGGCATGTATTTAGTGTTTTCATGTCGGCATATACTGTATTTAGTATTGTAATGGTGGCATGTATTTAGTGTGTTAATGATGGCATGTATTTAGTGTGTTAATGATGGCATGTATTTAGTGTGTCAATGTTGGCATATATTTGTTATTGCAATGGTGACATGTATTTAGTGTGTTAATGATGGCATGTATTTAGTTTTTTTTAAATGAATGCATGGTTTTAGTGTGTTGATGATGGCATGGATTTAGTGTGTTAATGATGGCATATATTTAGTGTATTCATTGTGGCATGCATTTAGTGTGTGGATGTTGGCAGGTATTTAATTTGTTAATGATGGCCTATGTTTAGTGTGTGAATGATGGCCTATATTTAGTGTGTTAATGGTGGCATACATTTAGTGTGTTAATGATGGCCTATATTTAGTGTGTTAATGATGGCCTATATTTAGTGTGTTAATGATGGCCTATATTTAGTGTGTTAATGGTGGCATATATTTAGTGTGTTAATGATGGCCTATATTTAGTGTGTTAATGATGGCCTATATTTAGTGTGTTAATGATGGCCTATATTTAGTGTGTTAATGGTGGCATATATTTAGTGTATTCATGATGGCATGTATTTAGTGTGTTAATGATCGCATGTATTTAGTGTGTTAAAGTTGGCATGTATTTATTGTGTTAATGTTAGCATATATTTATTATTGCAATGGTGACATGTATTTAGTGTGTTAATGATGGCATGTATTTAGTTTTTTTTAATGAATGCATGGTTTTAGTGTGTTAATGATGAGGCGGATTTAGTGTGTTAATGATGGCATATATTTAGTGTATTCATTGTGGCATGCATTTAGTTTGTTGATGATGGCATGGATTTAGTGTGTGGATGTTGGCAGGTATTTAATTTGTTAATGATGGCCTATGTTTCGTGTGTTAATGTTGGCATGTATTTAATGTGTTAATGATGGCATATATTTCGTGTGTTAATGTTGGAATGTATTTAATGTGTTAATGATGGCATGGGGTTTTGGTGTGTTGATGATGGCATATATTTAGTGTGTTAATTGTGGCATGTATTTAGTGTGTTAATGATGGCAGGTATTTCGTGTGTTAATGTTGGGATGTATTTAGTGTGTTAATGATGGCATGTATTTCGTTTTTTTAAATGAATGCATGGTTTTAGTGTGTTAATAATGGGACGGATTTTGCGTGTTAATGATGGCATCTTGTTTGAGTGTGTTAATGTTGGCATGTAGTTTGAGTTTGTTAATGATGGTATGCAGTTTGAGTGTGTTGATGTTGGCATGGATTTAGTGTGTTAATGTTGGGATGTATTTAGTTTTTTTTATGAATGCATGGTTTTAGTGTGTTAATGATGGGATGGATTTCGTGTGTTAATGTTGGCATGCAGTTTGAGTGTGTTAATGTTGGCATGCAGTTTGAGTGTGTTAATGATGGCATGTAGTTTGGTGTGTGTTAATGATGGCATGTGGTTTGAGTGTGTGTTAATGATGGCATATATTTTTGGTGTTCATGATGGCATGAGCTTTGAGTGTGTGTTAATGATGGCATGCAGTTTGAGTGTGTTAATGTTGGCATGGATTTAGTGTGTTAATGTTGGCGTTTAGTTTGAGTTTATGGTGATCGCCACAAATTGGAAAGAGCGTAAATGTGAACAGTGTGTTTACCTGCAGGGTGCGGTTCTGGCGATCTTAATAGACTGGAACTGCAACCTCGACCATGGAGAACAGAACTGCCACCCAAAATACTCGTTCAAGCGTATTGATGTACAAGGGGGAGGATATAATTTCAGGTTTCCTACACAACACTTGAAACATGTGTGAACGACAACACACGCAGTTTGAAATGTGAACTCTCCATGTATGAAAGGTGTCATTCCTGTTTATCCGAGTTCGAATGACATATTAATCACATACTACACATTAATTTATTATTTATGTATGGCATACACCAATTGCATTTGAAAGGTAATAAATATGAATATGTCAGTGCATTTTGAAATGTCGATATTTTGGGCGAATCATCATAAAACATTGTAAAGATGCAGCTCCAAATGGATATTTATTTAACTCAGTAAAGGTCTAATGATGTTTCATTGTATGTTTCATACCAAGGGGATATCGATGTTTCATTGTATGTTTCATACCAAGGGGATATCGATGTTTCATTGTATGTTTCATACCAAGGGGATATCGATGTTTCATTGTATGTTTCATACCAAGGGGATATCGATGTTTCATTGTATGTTTCATACTAAGGGAATATCGATGTTTCATTGTATGTTTCATACCAAGGGGATATCGATGTTTCATTGTATGTTTCATACCAAGGGGATATCGATGTTTCATTGTATGTTTCATACTAAGGGAATATCGATGTTTCATTGTATATTTCATACTAAGGGAATATCGATGTTTCATTGTATGTTTCATACTAAGGGAATATCGATGTTTCATTGTATATTTCATACTAAGGGAATATCGATGTTTCATTGTATGTTTCATACTAAGGGAATATCGATGTTTCATTGTATGTTTCATACTAAGGGGATATCGATGTTTCATTGTATGTTTCATACTAAGGGGATATTGATGTTTCATTGTATATTTCATACTAAGGGAATATCGATGTTTCATTGTATGTTTCATACTAAGGGAATATCGATGTTTCATTGTATGTTTCATACCAAGGGGATATCGATGTTTCATTGTATGTTTCATACTAAGGGGATATCGATGTTTCATTGCATGTTTCATACTAAGGGAATATCGATGTTTCATTGTATATTTCATACTAAGGGAATATTGATGTTTCATTGTATGTTTCATACAAAGGGAATATCGATGTTTCATTGTATGTTTCATACTAAGGGAATATCGATGTTTCATTGTATGTTTCATACTAAGGGGATATCGATGTTTCATTGTATGTTTCATACCAAGGGGATATCGATGTTTCATTGTATGTTTCATACTAAGGGGATATCGATGTTTCATTGTATATTTCATACTAAGGGAATATCGATGTTTCATTGTATGTTTCATACTAAGGGGATATTGATGTTTCATTGTATGTTTCATACTAAGGGAATATCGATGTTTCATTGTATGTTTCATACCAAGGGGATATCGATGTTTCATTGTATGTTTCATACCAAGGGGATATCGATGTTTCATTGTATGTTTCATACCAAGGGGATATCGATGTTTCATTGTATGTTTCATACCAAGGGGATATCGATGTTTCATTGTATGTTTCATACCAAGGGGATATCGATGTTTCATTGAATGTTTCATACCAAGGGGATATCGATGTTTCATTGTATGTTTCATACCAAGGGGATATCGATGTTTCATTGTATGTTTCATACCAAGGGGATATCGATGTTTCATTGTATGTTTCATACTAAGGGAATATCGATGTTTCATTGTATGTTTCATACCAAGGGGATATCGATGTTTCATTGTATGTTTCATACCAAGGGGATATCGATGTTTCATTGTATGTTTCATACTAAGGGAATATCGATGTTTCATTGTATATTTCATACTAAGGGAATATTGATGTTTCATTGTATGTTTCATACTAAGGGAATATCGATGTTTCATTGTATGTTTCATACTAAGGGGATATCGATGTTTCATTGTATGTTTCATACTAAGGGGATATTGATGTTTCATTGTATATTTCATACTAAGGGAATATCGATGTTTCATTGTATGTTTCATACTAAGGGGATATCGATGTTTCATTGCATGTTTCATACTAAGGGAATATCGATGTTTCATTGTATATTTCATACTAAGGGAATATTGATGTTTCATTGTATGTTTCATACTAAGGGAATATCGATGTTTCATTGTATGTTTCATACTAAGGGAATATCGATGTTTCATTGTATGTTTCATACTAAGGGGATATTGATGTTTCATTGTATGTTTCATACTAAGGGAATATCGATGTTTCATTGTATGTTTCATACCAAGGGGATATCGATGTTTCATTGTATGTTTCATACTAAGGGGATATCGATGTTTCATTGTATATTTCATACTAAGGGAATATCGATGTTTCATTGTATGTTTCATACTAAGGGGATATTGATGTTTCATTGTATGTTTCATACTAAGGGAATATCGATGTTTCATTGTATGTTTCATACCAAGGGGATATCGATGTTTCATTGTATGTTTCATACCAAGGGGATATCGATGTTTCATTGTATGTTTCATACCAAGGGGATATCGATGTTTCATTGTATGTTTCATACCAAGGGGATATCGATGTTTCATTGTATATTTCATACTAAGGGAATATCGATGTTTCATTGTATGTTTCATACTAAGGGGATATTGATGTTTCATTGTATGTTTCATACTAAGGGAATATCGATGTTTCATTGTATGTTTCATACCAAGGGGATATCGATGTTTCATTGTATATTTCATACTAAGGGGATATCGATGTTTCATTGTATGTTTCATACTAAGGGAATATTGATGTTTCATTGTATGTTTCATACTAAGGGAATATCGTTGTTTCATTGTATGTTTCATACTAAGGGGATATCGATGTTTCATTGTATATTTCATACTAAGGGAATATTGATGTTTCATTGTATGTTTCATACTAAGGGAATATCGTTGTTTCATTGTATGTTTCATACTAAGGGGATATTGATGTTTCATTGTATGTTTCATACTAAGGGAATATCGATGTTTCATTGTATATTTCATACTAAGGGAATATTGATGTTTCATTGTATGTTTCATACTAAGGGAATATCGATGTTTCATTGTATGTTTCATACTAAGGGAATATCGATGTTTCATTGTATGTTTCATACTAAGGGGATATCGATGTTTCATTGTATATTTCATACTAAGGGGATATCGATGTTTCATTGTATATTTCATACTAAGGGGATATCGATGTTTCATTGTATATTTCATACTAAGGGGATATCGATGTTTCATTGTATATTTCATACTAAGGGGATATCGATGTTTCATTGTATATTTCATACTAAGGGAATATCGATGTTTCATTGTATGTTTCATACTAAGGGAATATCGATGTTTCATTGTATGTTTCATACCAAGGGGATATCGATGTTTCATTGTATGTTTCATACTAAGGGAATATCGATGTTTCATTGTATATTTCATACTAAGGGAATATTGATGTTTCATTGTATGTTTCATACTAAGGGAATATCGATGTTTCATTGTATATTTCATACTAAGGGAATATCGATGTTTCATTGTATATTTCATACTAAGGGAATATTGATGTTTCATTGTATGTTTCATACTAAGGGAATATCGATGTTTCATTGTATGTTTCATACTAAGGGGATATCGATGTTTCATTGTATGTTTCATACCAAGGGGATATTGATGTTTCATTGTATGTTTCATACTAAGGGAATATCGATGTTTCATTGTATGTTTCATACCAAGGGGATATCGATGTTTCATTGTATGTTTCATACTAAGGGAATATCGATGTTTCATTGTATATTTCATACTAAGGGAATATCGATGTTTCATTGTATATTTCATACTAAGGGAATATCGATGTTTCATTGTATATTTCATACTAAGGGGATATCGATGTTTCATTGTATATTTCATACTAAGGGAATATCGATGTTTCATTGTATGTTTCATACTAAGGGAATATCGATGTTTCATTGTATGTTTCATACCAAGGGGATATCGATGTTTCATTGTATGTTTCATACTAAGGGAATATCGATGTTTCATTGTATATTTCATACTAAGGGAATATTGATGTTTCATTGTATGTTTCATACTAAGGGAATATCGATGTTTCATTGTATATTTCATACTAAGGGAATATCGATGTTTCATTGTATATTTCATACTAAGGGAATATTGATGTTTCATTGTATGTTTCATACTAAGGGAATATCGATGTTTCATTGTATGTTTCATACTAAGGGGATATTGATGTTTCATTGTATGTTTCATACTAAGGGAATATCGATGTTTCATTGTATGTTTCATACCAAGGGGATATCGATGTTTCATTGTATATTTCATACAAAGGGAATATCGATGTTTCATTGTATGTTTCATACTAAGGGAATATCGATGTTTCATTGTATGTTTCATACCAAGGGGATATCGATGTTTCATTGTATGTTTCATACTAAGGGAATATCGATGTTTCATTGTATATTTCATACTAAGGGAATATTGATGTTTCATTGTATGTTTCATACTAAGGGAATATCGATGTTTCATTGTATATTTCATACTAAGGGAATATTGATGTTTCATTGTATATTTCATACTAAGGGAATATCGATGTTTCATTGTATATTTCATACTAAGGGAATATCGATGTTTCATTGTATATTTCATACTAAGGGAATATCGATGTTTCATTGTATGTTTCATACCAAGGGGATATCGATGTTTCATTGTATGTTTCATACTAAGGGAATATCGATGTTTCATTGTATATTTCATACTAAGGGAATATCGATGTCTCATTGTATATTTCATAATAAGGGAATATTGATGTTTCATTGTATGTTTCATACTAAGGGAATATCGATGTTTCATTGTATGTTTCATACTAAGGGAATATCGATGTTTCATTGTATATTTCATACTAAGGGAATATTGATGTTTCATTGTATGTTTCATACCAAGGGGATATCGATGTTTCATTGTATGTTTCATACCAAGGGGATATCGATGTTTCATTGTATGTTTCATACTAAGGGAATATCGATGTTTCATTGTATATTTCATACTAAGGGAATATTGATGTTTCATTGTATGTTTCATACTAAGGGAATATCGATGTCTCATTGTATATTTCATAATAAGGGAATATTGATGTTTCATTGTATGTTTCATACTAAGGGAATATCGATGTTTCATTGTATGTTTCATACTAAGGGAATATCGATGTTTCATTGTATATTTCATACTAAGGGAATATTGATGTTTCATTGTATGTTTCATACCAAGGGGATATCGATGTTTCATTGTATGTTTCATACCAAGGGGATATCGATGTTTCATTGTATATTTCATACTAAGGGAATATCGATGTTTCATTGTATGTTTCATACTAAGGGAATATTGATGTTTCATTGTATGTTTCATACTAAGGGAATATCGATGTTTCATTGTATGTTTCATACTAAGGGAATATCGATGTTTCATTGTATGTTTCATACCAAGGGGATATCGATGTTTCATTGTATGTTTCATACTAAGGGAATATTGATGTTTCATTGTATGTTTCATACTAAGGGAATATCGATGTTTCATTGTATATTTCATACCAAGGGGATATCGATGTCTCATTGTATGTTTCATACCAAGGGGATATCGATGTCTCATTGTATGTTTCATACCAAGGGGATATCGATGTTTCATTGTATATTTCATACCAAGGGGATATCGATGTTTCATTGTATATTTCATACCAAGGGGATATCGATGTTTCATTGTATGTTTCATACCAAGGGGATATCGATGTCTCATTGTATGTTTCATACCAAGGGGATATCGATGTCTCATTGTATATTTCATACTAAGGGAATATTGATGTTTCATTGTATGTTTCATACCAAGGGGATATCGATGTTTCATTGTATATTTCATACCAAGGGGATATCGATGTTTCATTGTATATTTCATACCAAGGGGATATCGATGTTTCATTGTATGTTTCATACCAAGGGGATATCGATGTTTCATTGTATGTTTCATACTAAGGGAATATTGATGTTTCATTGTATGTTTCATACTAAGGGAATATCGATGTTTCATTGTATATTTCATACCAAGGGGATATCGATGTTTCATTGTATATTTCATACCAAGGGGATATCGATGTTTCATTGTATATTTCATACCAAGGGGATATCGATGTTTCATTGTATATTTCATACTAAGGGAATATTGATGTTTCATTGTATGTTTCATACCAAGGGGATATCGATGTCTCATTGTATGTTTCATACCAAGGGGATATCGATGTTTCATTGTATGTTTCATACCAAGGGGATATCGATGTTTCATTGTATATTTCATACTAAGGGAATATTGATGTTTCATTGTATGTTTCATACTAAGGGGATATCGATGTTTCATTGTATGTTTCATACCAAGGGGATATCGATGTTTCATTGTATGTTTCATACCAAGGGGATATTGATGTTTCATTGTATATTTCATACCAAGGGGATATCGATGTTTCATTGTATATTTCATACTAAGGGAATATTGATGTTTCATTGTATGTTTCATACCAAGGGGATATCGATGTCTCATTGTATGTTTCATACCAAGGGGATATCGATGTATCATTGTATGTTTCATACCAAGGGGATATCGATGTTTCATTGTATATTTCATACCAAGGGGATATCGATGTTTCATTGTATATTTCATACCAAGGGGATATCGATGTCTCATTGTATGTTTCATACCAAGGGGATATCGATGTCTCATTGTATGTTTCATACCAAGGGGATATCGATGTCTCATTGTATGTTTCATACCAAGGGGATATCGATGTCTCATTGTATATTTCATACCAAGGGGATATCGATGTCTCATTGTATGTTTCATACCAAGGGGATATCGATGTCTCATTGTATGTTTCATACCAAGGGGATATCGATGTTTCATTGTATATTTCATACCAAGGGGATATCGATGTTTCATTGTATATTTCATACCAAGGGGATATCGATGTTTCATTGTATGTTTCATACCAAGGGGATATCGATGTTTCATTGTATGTTTCATACTAAGGGGATATCGATGTTTCATTGTATGTTTCATACCAAGGGGATATCGATGTTTCATTGTATGTTTCATACTAAGGGGATATCGATGTTTCATTGTATATTTCATACCAAGGGGATATCGATGTTTCATTGTATGTTTCATACCAAGGGGATATCGATGTTTCATTGTATGTTTCATACCAAGGGGATATCGATGTTTCATTGTATATTTCATACTAAGGGAATATTGATGTTTCATTGTATGTTTCATACTAAGGGAATATCGATGTTTCATTGTATATTTCATACCAAGGGGATATCGATGTCTCATTGTATGTTTCATACCAAGGGGATATCGATGTCTCATTGTATGTTTCATACCAAGGGGATATCGATGTTTCATTGTATATTTCATACCAAGGGGATATCGATGTTTCATTGTATATTTCATACCAAGGGGATATCGATGTTTCATTGTATATTTCATACCAAGGGGATATCGATGTTTCATTGTATGTTTCATACCAAGGGGATATCGATGTCTCATTGTATGTTTCATACCAAGGGGATATCGATGTCTCATTGTATGTTTCATACCAAGGGGATATCGATGTTTCATTGTATATATCATACCAAGGGGATGTCGATGTTTCATTGTATGTTTCATACCAAGGGGATATTGATGTTTCATTGTATATTTCATACCAAGGGGATATCGATGTCTCATTGTATGTTTCATACCAAGGGGATATCGATGTTTCATTGTATATTTCATACCAAGGGGATATCGATGTCTCATTGTATGTTTCATACCAAGGGGATATCGATGTTTCATTGTATGTTTCATACTAAGGGGATATCGATGTTTCATTGTATATTTCATACCAAGGGGATATCGATGTTTCATTGTATATTTCATACCAAGGGGATATCGATGTTTCATTGTATGTTTCATACCAAGGGGATATCGATGTCTCATTGTATGTTTCATACCAAGGGGATATCGATGTTTCATTGTATATTTCATACCAAGGGGATATCGATGTTTCATTGTATATTTCATACCAAGGGGATATCGATGTTTCATTGTATATTTCATACCAAGGGGATATCGATGTCTCATTGTATGTTTCATACCAAGGGGATATCGATGTTTCATTGTATGTTTCATACTAAGGGGATATCGATGTTTCATTGTATATTTCATACCAAGGGGATATCGATGTTTCATTGTATGTTTCATACCAAGGGGATATCGATGTTTCATTGTATACACAACGAATTAAGGTAAGCACCCCCTAATATATATTCTTTGTGTATATGTATACATTGGCATATATTCTAAGGTATGTGAGATCAAATAATGATTGGTATGACATTAGCAATTATCCATTGATGAAATTGAGTGATCAAAGTGAAAAAAAGTGATTGGTTGAGTCAGTGATCCGATCACGTGGGTCCTACACACGTTATTGACGCAAAGATCGCTAGAGGTCTTCTCAGAACAATGACTGTACGTTAGAAAACATAAACGTCATCCACACTGTCCGTGATGGACCTATAGCTCCATACTTAAATTGAGGTGAAAATATGCCTAAAATTCCCCAAAAAGTTCACCTTAAATTATTCAGAATAAAATAATGAAAACGGCATGATTGTTATGTTTTTATGTGACCATAATATCACTTCTCCAGAAAATATAGCAATATCATGGGTATATTACACTGTTTTGACGACAACAAACTTGTAATGTGCGAGGTTGTAAAAAAACGGGGGGGGTGCTTAACTTAATTCTTTGTGTATATATTTCATACCAAGGGGATATCGATGTTTCATTGTATGTTTCATACCAAGGGGATATCGATGTTTCATTGTATATTTCATACCAAGGTAATATCGATGTCTCATTGTATATTTCATACCAAGGGGATATCGATGTTTCATTGTATATTTCATACCAAGGGGATATCGATGTTTCATTGTATATTTCATACCAAGGGGATATCGATGTTTCATTGTATATTTCATACCAAGGGGGTATCGATGTTTCATTGTATATTTCATACCAAGGGGATATCGATGTTTCATTGTATATTTCATACCAAGGGGATATCGATGTTTCATTGTATATTTCATACCAAGGGAATATCGATGTTTCATTGTATGTTTCATACCAAGGGGATATCGATGTTTCATTGTATATTTCATACCAAGGGGATATCGATGTTTCATTGTATATTTCATACCAAGGGGATATCGATGTTTCATTGTATGTTTCATACCAAGGGGATATCGATGTTTCATTGTATATTTCATACCAAGGGGATATCGATGTTTCATTGTATATTTCATACCAAGGGGATATCGATGTTTCATTGTATGTTTCATACTAAGGGAATATCGATGTTTCATTGTATATTTCATACCAAGGGGATATCGATGTCTCATTGTATGTTTCATACCAAGGGGATATCGATGTTTCATTGTATATTTCATACCAAGGGGATATCGATGTCTCATTGTATGTTTCATACCAAGGGGGTATCGATGTTTCATTGTATATTTCATACCAAGGGGATATCGATGTCTCATTGTATGTTTCATACCAAGGGAATATCGATGTTTCATTGTATATTTCATACCAAGGGGATATCGATGTCTCATTGTATGTTTCATACCAAGGGGGTATCGATGTTTCATTGTATATTTCATACCAAGGGAATATCGATGTTTCATTGTATGTTTCATACCAAGGGGATATCGATGTTTCATTGTATATTTCATACCAAGGGGATATCGATGTTTCATTGTATATTTCATACCAAGGGGATATCGATGTTTCATTGTATGTTTCATACTAAGGGAATATCGATGTTTCATTGTATATTTCATACCAAGGGGATATCGATGTCTCATTGTATGTTTCATACCAAGGGGATATCGATGTTTCATTGTATGTTTCATACCAAGGGGATATCGATGTTTCATTGTATATTTCATACCAAGGGGATATCGATGTTTCATTGTATATTTCATACCAAGGGGATATCGATGTTTCATTGTATGTTTCATACTAAGGGAATATCGATGTTTCATTGTATGTTTCATACCAAGGGGATATCGATGTTTCATTGTATATTTCATACCAAGGGGATATCGATGTTTCATTGTATATTTCATACCAAGGGGATATCGATGTTTCATTGTATGTTTCATACCAAGGGGATATCGATGTCTCATTGTATGTTTCATACCAAGGGGATATCGATGTTTCATTGTATGTTTCATACTAAGGGGATATCGATGTTTCATTGTATATTTCATACCAAGGGGATATCGATGTTTCATTGTATGTTTCATACCAAGGGGATATCGATGTTTCATTGTATATTTCATACCAAGGGGATATCGATGTTTCATTGTATGTTTCATACTAAGGGGATATCGATGTTTCATTGTATGTTTCATACCAAGGGGATATCGATGTTTCATTGTATATTTCATACCAAGGGGATATCGATGTCTCATTGTATGTTTCATACCAAGGGGATATCGATGTTTCATTGTATATTTCATACCAAGGGGATATCGATGTTTCATTGTATGTTTCATACCAAGGGGATATCGATGTCTCATTGTATGTTTCATACCAAGGGGATATCGATGTTTCATTGTATATTTCATACCAAGGGGATATCGATGTTTCATTGTATATTTCATACCAAGGGGATATCGATGTCTCATTGTATGTTTCATACCAAGGGAATATTGATGTTTCATTGTATGTTTCATACCAAGGGGATATCGATGTTTCATTGTATGTTTCATACCAAGGGGAGGGATATCGATGTTTCATTGTATATTTCATACCAAGCGAATATCGATGTTTCATTGTATATTTCATACCAAGGGAATATTGATGTTTCATTGTATGTTTCATACCAAGGGGATATCGATGTTTCATTGTATGTTTCATACCAAGCGAATATTGATGTTTCATTGTATGTTTCATACCAAGGGGATATCGATGTTTCATTGTATATTTCATACTAAGGGAATATTGATGTTTCATTGTATGTTTCATACCAAGGGGATATCGATGTTTCATTGTATGTTTCATACCAAGGGGATATCGATGTTTCATTGTATGTTTCATACTAAGGGAATATTGATGTTTCATTGTATATTTCATACCAAGGGAATATTGATGTTTTATTGTATGTTTCATACCAAGGGGATATCGATGTTTCATTGTATGTTTCATACCAAGCGAATATCGATGTTTCATTGTATATTTCATACTAAGGGAATATTGATGTTTCATTGTATGTTTCATACCAAGGGGATATCGATGTTTCATTGTATGTTTCATACCAAGCGAATATCGATGTTTCATTGTATATTTCATACTAAGGGAATATCGATGTTTCATTGTATATTTCATACTAAGGGAATATTGATGTTTCATTGTATGTTTCATACCAAGGGGATATCGATGTTTCATTGTATGTTTCATACCAAGGGGATATCGATGTTTCATTGTATGTTTCATACTAAGGGAATATTGATGTTTCATTGTATATTTCATACCAAGGGAATATTGATGTTTCATTGTATATTTCATACTAAGGGAATATCGATGTTTCATTGTATGTTTCATACCAAGCGAATATTGATGTTTCATTGTATGTTTCATACTAAGGGGATATCGATGTTTCATTGTATATTTCATACCAAGCGAATATCGATGTTTCATTGTATATTTCATACTAAGGGAATATTGATGTTTCATTGTATGTTTCATACTAAGGGAATATCGATGTTTCATTGTATATTTCATACTAAGGGAATATCGATGTCTCATTGTATGTTTCATACTAAGGGGATATCGATGTCTCATTGTATGTTTCATACTAAGGGGATATCGATGTTTCATTGTATATTTCATACTAAGGGAATATCGATGTTTCATTGTATATTTCATACCAAGGGAATATCGATGTCTCATTGTATGTTTCATACTAAGGGGATATCGATGTTTCATTGTATATTTCATACTAAGGGGATATTGATGTTTCATTGTATATTTCATACTAAGGGAATATCGATGTTTCATTGTATATTTCATACCAAGGGAATATCGATGTCTCATTGTATGTTTCATACTAAGGGAATATCAATGTTTCATTGTATGTTTCATACTAAGGGAATATCGATGTTTCATTGTATATTTCATACCAAGGGAATATCGATGTTTCATTGTATATTTCATACTAAGGGAATATCGATGTTTCATTGTATGTTTCATACTAAGGGAATATCGATGTCTCATTGTATATTTCATACCAAGGGGATATCGATGTTTCATTGTATGTTTCATACGAAGGGAATATCGATGTTTCATTGTATATTTCATACCAAGGGAATATCGATGTCTCATTGTATATTTCATACCAAGGGGATATCGATGTTTCATTGTATGTTTCATACTAAGGGGATATTGATGTTTCATTGTATATTTCATACTAAGGGAATATCGATGTTTCATTGTATGTTTCATACTAAGGGAATATCGATGTCTCATTGTATGTTTCATACTAAGGGGATATTGATGTTTCATTGTATGTTTCATACTAAGGGAATATCGATGTTTCATTGTATGTTTCATACTAAGGGAATATCGATGTTTCATTGTATGTTTCATACTAAGGGGATATCGATGTTTCATTGTATGTTTCATACTAAGGGGATATCGATGTTTCATTGTATGTTTCATACTAAGGGGATATTGATGTTTCATTGTATATTTCATACTAAGGGAATATCGATGTTTCATTGTATGTTTCATACTAAGGGAATATCGATGTCTCATTGTATATTTCATACCAAGGGGATATCGATGTTTCATTGTATGTTTCATACTAAGGGAATATCGATGTTTCATTGTATATTTCATACCAAGGGGATATCGATGTTTCATTGTATGTTTCATACTAAGGGGATATCGATGTTTCATTGTATGTTTCATACTAAGGGAATATCGATGTTTCATTGTATATTTCATACTAAGGGAATATCGATGTTTCATTGTATGTTTCATACTAAGGGAATATCGATGTCTCATTGTATATTTCATACCAAGGGGATATCGATGTTTCATTGTATGTTTCATACTAAGGGAATATCGATGTTTCATTGTATGTTTCATACCAAGGGAATATCGATGTCTCATTGTATATTTCATACCAAGGGGATATCGATGTTTCATTGTATATTTCATACCAAGGGGATATCGATGTTTCATTGTATATTTCATACCAAGGGGATATCGATGTTTCATTGTATGTTTCATACCAAGGGAATATCGATGTTTCATTGTATGTTTCATACCAAGGGAATATCGATGTTTCATTGTATGTTTCATACCAAGGGAATATCGATGTTTCATTGCATATTTCATACCAAGGGGATATCGATGTTTCATTGTATATTTCATACCAAGGGGATATCGATGTTTCATTGTATGTTTCATACCAAGGGGATATCGATGTTTCATTGTATGTTTCATACTAAGGGAATATTGATGTTTCATTGTATGTTTCATACTAAGGGAATATCGATGTTTCATTGTATATTTCATACCAAGGGGATATCGATGTTTCATTGTATATTTCATACCAAGGGGATATCGATGTTTCATTGTATGTTTCATACCAAGCGAATATCGATGTTTCATTGTATATTTCATACTAAGGGAATATCGATGTTTCATTGTA
The DNA here is from genome assembly GCF_964187855.1 of Myxine glutinosa. Lineage (NCBI taxonomy): Eukaryota > Metazoa > Chordata > Myxini > Myxiniformes > Myxinidae > Myxine > Myxine glutinosa. Next base: position 5,809,473 of record NC_136266.1, read on the forward strand.
TATTTCATACTAAGGGAATATTGATGTTTCATTGTATGTTTCATACCAAGGGGATATCGATGTTTCATTGTATGTTTCATACCAAGGGGATATCGATGTTTCATTGTATGTTTCATACTAAGGGAATATTGATGTTTCATTGTATATTTCATACCAAGGGAATATTGATGTTTCATTGTATATTTCATACTAAGGGAATATCGATGTTTCATTGTATGTTTCATACCAAGCGAATATTGATGTTTCATTGTATGTTTCATACTAAGGGGATATCGATGTTTCATTGTATATTTCATACCAAGCGAATATCGATGTTTCATTGTATATTTCATACTAAGGGAATATTGATGTTTCATTGTATGTTTCATACTAAGGGAATATCGATGTTTCATTGTATATTTCATACTAAGGGAATATCGATGTCTCATTGTATGTTTCATACTAAGGGGATATCGATGTCTCATTGTATGTTTCATACTAAGGGGATATCGATGTTTCATTGTATATTTCATACTAAGGGAATATCGATGTTTCATTGTATATTTCATACCAAGGGAATATCGATGTCTCATTGTATGTTTCATACTAAGGGGATATCGATGTTTCATTGTATATTTCATACTAAGGGGATATTGATGTTTCATTGTATATTTCATACTAAGGGAATATCGATGTTTCATTGTATATTTCATACCAAGGGAATATCGATGTCTCATTGTATGTTTCATACTAAGGGAATATCAATGTTTCATTGTATGTTTCATACTAAGGGAATATCGATGTTTCATTGTATATTTCATACCAAGGGAATATCGATGTTTCATTGTATATTTCATACTAAGGGAATATCGATGTTTCATTGTATGTTTCATACTAAGGGAATATCGATGTCTAATTGTATATTTCATACCAAGGGGATATCGATGTTTCATTGTATGTTTCATACTAAGGGGATATTGATGTTTCATTGTATATTTCATACCAAGGGAATATCGATGTCTCATTGTATATTTCATACCAAGGGGATATCGATGTTTCATTGTATGTTTCATACTAAGGGGATATTGATGTTTCATTGTATATTTCATACTAAGGGAATATCGATGTTTCATTGTATGTTTCATACTAAGGGAATATCGATGTCTCATTGTATGTTTCATACTAAGGGGATATTGATGTTTCATTGTATGTTTCATACTAAGGGAATATCGATGTTTCATTGTATGTTTCATACTAAGGGAATATCGATGTTTCATTGTATGTTTCATACTAAGGGGATATCGATGTTTCATTGTATGTTTCATACTAAGGGGATATCGATGTTTCATTGTATGTTTCATACTAAGGGGATATTGATGTTTCATTGTATATTTCATACTAAGGGAATATCGATGTTTCATTGTATGTTTCATACTAAGGGAATATCGATGTCTCATTGTATATTTCATACCAAGGGGATATCGATGTTTCATTGTATGTTTCATACTAAGGGAATATCGATGTTTCATTGTATATTTCATACCAAGGGGATATCGATGTTTCATTGTATGTTTCATACTAAGGGGATATCGATGTTTCATTGTATGTTTCATACTAAGGGAATATCGATGTTTCATTGTATATTTCATACTAAGGGAATATCGATGTTTCATTGTATGTTTCATACTAAGGGAATATCGATGTCTCATTGTATATTTCATACCAAGGGGATATCGATGTTTCATTGTATGTTTCATACTAAGGGAATATCGATGTTTCATTGTATGTTTCATACCAAGGGAATATCGATGTCTCATTGTATATTTCATACCAAGGGGATATCGATGTTTCATTGTATATTTCATACCAAGGGGATATCGATGTTTCATTGTATATTTCATACCAAGGGGATATCGATGTTTCATTGTATGTTTCATACCAAGGGAATATCGATGTTTCATTGTATGTTTCATACCAAGGGAATATCGATGTTTCATTGTATGTTTCATACCAAGGGAATATCGATGTTTCATTGCATATTTCATACCAAGGGGATATCGATGTTTCATTGTATATTTCATACCAAGGGGATATCGATGTTTCATTGTATGTTTCATACCAAGGGGATATCGATGTTTCATTGTATGTTTCATACTAAGGGAATATTGATGTTTCATTGTATGTTTCATACTAAGGGAATATCGATGTTTCATTGTATATTTCATACCAAGGGGATATCGATGTTTCATTGTATATTTCATACCAAGGGGATATCGATGTTTCATGGTATATTTCATACCAAGGGGATATCGATGTTTCATTGTATATTTCATACAAAGGGAATATTGATGTTTCATTGTATGTTTCATACTAAGGGAATATCGATGTTTCATTGTATGTTTCATACCAAGGGGATATCGATGTCTCATTGTATGTTTCATACCAAGGGGATATCGATGTTTCATTGTATATTTCATACCAAGGGGATATCGATGTTTCATTGTATATTTCATACTAAGGGAATATTGATGTTTCATTGTATGTTTCATACTAAGGGAATATCGATGTTTCATTGTATGTTTCATACCAAGGGGATATCGATGTCTCATTGTATGTTTCATACCAAGGGGATATCGATGTTTCATTGTATGTTTCATACCAAGGGGATATCGATGTTTCATTGTATATTTCATACTAAGGGAATATTGATGTTTCATTGTATGTTTCATACTAAGGGGATATCGATGTTTCATTGTATGTTTCATACCAAGGGGATATCGATGTTTCATTGTATGTTTCATACCAAGGGGATATTGATGTTTCATTGTATATTTCATACCAAGGGGATATCGATGTTTCATTGTATATTTCATACTAAGGGAATATTGATGTTTCATTGTATGTTTCATACCAAGGGGATATCGATGTCTCATTGTATGTTTCATACCAAGGGGATATCGATGTCTCATTGTATGTTTCATACCAAGGGGATATCGATGTTTCATTGTATATTTCATACCAAGGGGATATCGATGTTTCATTGTATATTTCATACCAAGGGGATATCGATGTCTCATTGTATGTTTCATACCAAGGGGATATCGATGTCTCATTGTATGTTTCATACCAAGGGGATATCGATGTCTCATTGTATGTTTCATACCAAGGGGATATCGATGTTTCATTGTATATTTCATACCAAGGGGATATCGATGTTTCATTGTATATTTCATACCAAGGGGATATCGATGTTTCATTGTATGTTTCATACCAAGGGGATATCGATGTTTCATTGTATGTTTCATACTAAGGGGATATCGATGTTTCATTGTATGTTTCATACCAAGGGGATATCGATGTTTCATTGTATGTTTCATACTAAGGGGATATCGATGTTTCATTGTATATTTCATACCAAGGGGATATCGATGTTTCATTGTATGTTTCATACCAAGGGGATATCGATGTTTCATTGTATGTTTCATACCAAGGGGATATCGATGTTTCATTGTATATTTCATACTAAGGGAATATTGATGTTTCATTGTATGTTTCATACTAAGGGAATATCGATGTTTCATTGTATATTTCATACCAAGGGGATATCGATGTCTCATTGTATGTTTCATACCAAGGGGATATCGATGTCTCATTGTATGTTTCATACCAAGGGGATATCGATGTTTCATTGTATATTTCATACCAAGGGGATATCGATGTTTCATTGTATATTTCATACCAAGGGGATATCGATGTTTCATTGTATGTTTCATACCAAGGGGATATCGATGTCTCATTGTATGTTTCATACCAAGGGGATATCGATGTCTCATTGTATGTTTCATACCAAGGGGATATCGATGTTTCATTGTATATTTCATACCAAGGGGATATCGATGTTTCATTGTATATTTCATACCAAGGGGATATCGATGTTTCATTGTATGTTTCATACCAAGGGGATATTGATGTTTCATTGTATATTTCATACCAAGGGGATATCGATGTCTCATTGTATGTTTCATACCAAGGGGATATCGATGTTTCATTGTATATTTCATACCAAGGGGATATCGATGTCTCATTGTATGTTTCATACCAAGGGGATATCGATGTTTCATTGTATGTTTCATACTAAGGGGATATCGATGTTTCATTGTATATTTCATACCAAGGGGATATCGATGTTTCATTGTATATTTCATACCAAGGGGATATCGATGTTTCATTGTATGTTTCATACCAAGGGGATATCGATGTCTCATTGTATGTTTCATACCAAGGGGATATCGATGTTTCATTGTATATTTCATACCAAGGGGATATCGATGTTTCATTGTATATTTCATACCAAGGGGATATCGATGTTTCATTGTATATTTCATACCAAGGGGATATCGATGTCTCATTGTATGTTTCATACCAAGGGGATATCGATGTTTCATTGTATGTTTCATACTAAGGGGATATCGATGTTTCATTGTATATTTCATACCAAGGGGATATCGATGTTTCATTGTATGTTTCATACCAAGGGGATATCGATGTTTCATTGTATACACAACGAATTAAGGTAAGCACCCCCTAATATATATTCTTTGTGTATATGTATACATTGGCATATATTCTAAGGTATGTGAGATCAAATAATGATTGGTATGACATTAGCAATTATCCATTGATGAAATTGAGTGATCAAAGTGAAAAAAAGTGATTGGTTGAGTCAGTGATCCGATCACGTGGGTCCTACACACGTTATTGACGCAAAGATCGCTAGAGGTCTTCTCAGAACAATGACTGTACGTTAGAAAACATAAACGTCATCCACACTGTCCGTGATGGACCTATAGCTCCATACTTAAATTGAGGTGAAAATATGCCTAAAATTCCCCAAAAAGTTCACCTTAAATTATTCAGAATAAAATATTGAAAACGGCATGATTGTTATGTTTTTATGTGACCATAATATCACTTCTCCAGAAAATATAGCAATATCATGGGTATATTACACTGTTTTGACGACAACAAACTTGTAATGTGCGAGGTTGTAAAAAAACGGGGGGGGTGCTTAACTTAATTCTTTGTGTATATATTTCATACCAAGGGGATATCGATGTTTCATTGTATGTTTCATACCAAGGGGATATCGATGTTTCATTGTATATTTCATACCAAGGGGATATCGATGTCTCATTGTATGTTTCATACCAAGGGGATATCGATGTTTCATTGTATATTTCATACCAAGGGGGTATCGATGTTTCATTGTATATTTCATACCAAGGGGATATCGATGTTTCATTGTATATTTCATACCAAGGGGGTATCGATGTTTCATTGTATATTTCATACCAAGGGGATATCGATGTTTCATTGTATATTTCATACCAAGGGGATATCGATGTTTCATTGTATATTTCATACCAAGGGGATATCGATGTTTCATTGTATGTTTCATACTAAGGGGATATCGATGTTTCATTGTATATTTCATACCAAGGGGATATCGATGTTTCATTGTATGTTTCATACCAAGGGGATATCGATGTTTCATTGTATATTTCATACCAAGGGGATATCGATGTTTCATTGTATGTTTCATACTAAGGGGATATCGATGTTTCATTGTATGTTTCATACCAAGGGGATATCGATGTTTCATTGTATGTTTCATACTAAGGGGATATCGATGTTTCATTGTATATTTCATACCAAGGGGAAATCGATGTTTCATTGTATATTTCATACCAAGGGGATATCGATGTTTCATTGTATGTTTCATACCAAGGGGATATTGATGTTTCATTGTATGTTTCATACCAAGGGGATATCGATGTTTCATTGTATGTTTCATACCAAGGGGATATCGATGTTTCATTGTATGTTTCATACCAAGGGGATATCGATGTTTCATTGTATGTTTCATACTAAGGGAATATCGATGTTTCATTGTATATTTCATACCAAGGGGATATCGATGTCTCATTGTATGTTTCATACCAAGGGGATATCGATGTTTCATTGTATATTTCATACCAAGGGGATATCGATGTCTCATTGTATGTTTCATACCAAGGGGATATCGATGTTTCATTGTATATTTCATACCAAGGGGATATCGATGTTTCATTGTATGTTTCATACCAAGGGGATATCGATGTCTCATTGTATGTTTCATACCAAGGGGATATCGATGTTTCATTGTATATTTCATACCAAGGGGATATCGATGTTTCATTGTATGTTTCATACCAAGGGGATATCGATGTTTCATTGTATATTTCATACTAAGGGAATATCGATGTTTCATTGTATGTTTCATACCAAGGGGATATCGATGTTTCATTGTATATTTCATACCAAGGGGATATCGATGTTTCATTGTATGTTTCATACCAAGGGGATATCGATGTCTCATTGTATGTTTCATACCAAGGGGATATCGATGTTTCATTGTATATTTCATACCAAGGGGATATCGATGTTTCATTGTATGTTTCATACCAAGGGGATATCGATGTTTCATTGTATATTTCATACTAAGGGAATACCGATGTCTCATTGTATGTTTCATACCAAGGGGATATCGATGTTTCATTGTATATTTCATACTAAGGCAATATCGATGTTTCATTGTATATTTCATACCAAGGGGATATCGATGTCTCATTGTATGTTTCATACCAAGGGAATATTGATGTTTCATTGTATGTTTCATACCAAGGGGATATCGATGTTTCATTGTATGTTTCATACCAAGGGGATATCGATGTTTCATTGTATATTTCATACCAAGCGAATATCGATGTTTCATTGTATATTTCATACTAAGGGAATATTGATGTTTCATTGTATATTTCATACCAAGGGAATATTGATGTTTCATTGTATGTTTCATACCAAGGGGATATCGATGTTTCATTGTATGTTTCATACCAAGCGAATATTGATGTTTCATTGTATGTTTCATACCAAGGGAATATCGATGTTTCATTGTATATTTCATACTAAGGGAATATTGATGTTTCATTGTATGTTTCATACCAAGGGGATATCGATGTTTCATTGTATGTTTCATACCAAGGGGATATCGATGTTTCATTGTATGTTTCATACTAAGGGAATATTGATGTTTCATTGTATATTTCATACCAAGGGAATATTGATGTTTCATTGTATGTTTCATACCAAGGGGATATCGATGTTTCATTGTATGTTTCATACCAAGCGAATATCGATGTTTCATTGTATATTTCATACTAAGGGAATATTGATGTTTCATTGTATGTTTCATACCAAGGGGATATCGATGTTTCATTGTATGTTTCATACCAAGCGAATATCGATGTTTCATTGTATATTTCATACTAAGGGAATATCGATGTTTCATTGTATATTTCATACTAAGGGAATATTGATGTTTCATTGTATGTTTCATACCAAGGGGATATCGATGTTTCATTGTATGTTTCATACCAAGGGGATATCGATGTTTCATTGTATGTTTCATACTAAGGGAATATTGATGTTTCATTGTATATTTCATACCAAGGGAATATTGATGTTTCATTGTATGTTTCATACCAAGGGGATATCGATGTTTCATTGTATGTTTCATACCAAGCGAATATTGATGTTTCATTGTATGTTTCATACTAAGGGGATATCGATGTTTCATTGTATATTTCATACCAAGCGAATATCGATGTTTCATTGTATATTTCATACTAAGGGAATATTGATGTTTCATTGTATGTTTCATACTAAGGGAATATCGATGTTTCATTGTATATTTCATACTAAGGGAATATCGATGTCTCATTGTATGTTTCATACTAAGGGGATATCGATGTCTCATTGTATGTTTCATACTAAGGGGATATCGATGTTTCATTGTATATTTCATACTAAGGGAATATCGATGTTTCATTGTATATTTCATACCAAGGGAATATCGATGTCTCATTGTATGTTTCATACTAAGGGGATATCGATGTTTCATTGTATATTTCATACTAAGGGGATATTGATGTTTCATTGTATATTTCATACTAAGGGAATATCGATGTTTCATTGTATATTTCATACCAAGGGAATATCGATGTCTCATTGTATGTTTCATACTAAGGGAATATCAATGTTTCATTGTATGTTTCATACTAAGGGAATATCGATGTTTCATTGTATATTTCATACCAAGGGAATATCGATGTTTCATTGTATATTTCATACTAAGGGAATATCGATGTTTCATTGTATGTTTCATACTAAGGGAATATCGATGTCTCATTGTATATTTCATACCAAGGGGATATCGATGTTTCATTGTATGTTTCATACTAAGGGGATATTGATGTTTCATTGTATATTTCATACTAAGGGAATATCGATGTTTCATTGTATGTTTCATACAAAGGGAATATCGATGTCTCATTGTATGTTTCATACTAAGGGGATATTGATGTTTCATTGTATGTTTCATACAAAGGGAATATCGATGTTTCATTGTATGTTTCATACTAAGGGAATATCGATGTTTCATTGTATGTTTCATACTAAGGGGATATCGATGTTTCATTGTATGTTTCATACTAAGGGGATATCGATGTTTCATTGTATGTTTCATACTAAGGGGATATTGATGTTTCATTGTATATTTCATACTAAGGGAATATCGATGTTTCATTGTATGTTTCATACTAAGGGAATATCGATGTCTCATTGTATATTTCATACCAAGGGGATATCGATGTTTCATTGTATGTTTCATACTAAGGGAATATCGATGTTTCATTGTATATTTCATACCAAGGGGATATCGATGTTTCATTGTATGTTTCATACTAAGGGGATATCGATGTTTCATTGTATATTTCATACTAAGGGAATATCGATGTTTCATTGTATGTTTCATACTAAGGGAATATCGATGTCTCATTGTATATTTCATACCAAGGGGATATCGATGTTTCATTGTATGTTTCATACTAAGGGAATATCGATGTTTCATTGTATGTTTCATAATAAGGGGATATTGATGTTTCATTGTATATTTCATACTAAGGGGATATTGATGTTTCATTGTATGTTTCATACTAAGGGAATATCGATGTTTCATTGTATATTTCATACTAAGGGAATATCGATGTTTCATTGTATGTTTCATACTAAGGGAATATCGATGTCTCATTGTATATTTCATACCAAGGGGATATCGATGTTTCATTGTATGTTTCATACTAAGGGAATATCGATGTTTCATTGTATGTTTCATACCAAGGGAATATCGATGTCTCATTGTATATTTCATACCAAGGGGATATCGATGTTTCATTGTATATTTCATACCAAGGGGATATCGATGTTTCATTGTATATTTCATACCAAGGGGATATCGATGTTTCATTGTATGTTTCATACCAAGGGAATATCGATGTTTCATTGTATGTTTCATACCAAGGGAATATCGATGTTTCATTGTATGTTTCATACTAAGGGAATATCGATGTTTCATTGTATATTTCATACCAAGGGGATATTGATGTTTCATTGTATATTTCATACCAAGGGGATATCGATGTTTCATTGTATGTTTCATACTAAGGGAATATCGATGTTTCATTGTATGTTTCATACCAAGGGGATATCGATGTTTCATTGTATATTTCATACCAAGGGGATATTGATGTTTCATTGTATGTTTCATACTAAGGGAATATCGATGTTTCATTGTATGTTTCATACCAAGGGGATATCGATGTTTCATTGTATATTTCATACCAAGGGGATATTGATGTTTCATTGTATATTTCATACCAAGGGAATATCGATGTTTCATTGTATATTTCATACCAAGGGAATATCGATGTTTCATTGTATGTTTCATACCAAGGGAATATCGATGTTTCATTGTATATTTCATACTAAGGGAATATCGATGTCTCATTGTATGTTTCATAATAAGGGGATATTGATGTTTCATTGTATGTTTCATAATAAGGGGATATTGATGTTTCATTGTATGTTTCATAATAAGGGGATATTGATGTTTCATTGTATATTTCATACTAAGGGGATATTGATGTTTCATTTTATATTTCATACCAAGGGAATATTGATGTCTCATTGTATGTTTCATACTAAGGGGATATTGATGTTTCATTGTATGTTTCATACTAAGGGAATATCGATGTTTCATTGTATATTTCATACTAAGGGAATATCGATGTTTCATTGTATGTTTCATACTCAGGGAATATCGATGTTTCATTGTATGTTTCATACTAAGGGAATATCGATGTTTCATTGTATATTTCATACCAAGGGAATATCGATGTTTCATTGTATGTTTCATACTAAGGGAATATCGATGTTTCATTGTATGTTTCATACTAAGGGAATATCGATGTTTCATTGTATATTTCATACCAAGGGAATATCGATGTTTCATTGTATGTTTCATACTAAGGGAATATCGATGTTTCATTGTATATTTCATACTAAGGGAATATCGATGTTTCATTGTATGTTTCATACTAAGGGAATATCGATGTTTCATTGTATATTTCATACTAAGGGAATATCGATGTTTCATTGTATGTTTCATACCAAGGGGATATCGATGTCTCATTGTATATTTCATACTAAGGGAATATCGATGTTTCATTGTATGTTTCATACCAAGGGAATATCGATGTCTCATTGTATATTTCATACTAAGGGAATATCGATGTCTCATTGTATGTTTCATAATAAGGGGATATTGATGTTTCATTGTATGTTTCATAATAAGGGGATATTGATGTTTCATTGTACGTTTCATACCAAGGGAATATTGATGTTTCATTGTATGTTTCATACGAAGGGAATATCGATGTTTCATTGTATATTTCATACTAAGGGAATATCGATGTTTCATTGTATGTTTCATAATAAGGGGATATTGATGTTTCATTGTATGTTTCATAATAAGGGAATATCGATGTCTCATTGTATGTTTCATAATAAGGGGATATTGATGTTTCATTGTATGTTTCATAATAAGGGGATATTGATGTTTCATTGTATGTTTCATACCAAGGGAATATTGATGTTTCATTGTATGTTTCATACGAAGGGAATATCGATGTTTCATTGTATATTTCATACTAAGGGAATATCGATGTTTCATTGTATGTTTCATAATAAGGGGATATTGATGTTTCATTGTATGTTTCATACCAAGGGAATATTGATGTTTCATTGTATGTTTCATACGAAGGGAATATCGATGTTTCATTGTATGTTTCATAATAAGGGGATATTGATGTTTCATTGTATGTTTCATACGAAGGGAATATCGATGTTTCATTGTATATTTCATACTAAGGGAATATCGATGTTTCATTGTATGTTTCATAATAAGGGGATATTGATGTTTCATTGTATGTTTCATAATAAGGGAATATTGATGTTTCATTGTATGTTTCATACGAAGGGAATATCGATGTTTCATTGTATATTTCATACTAAGGGAATATCGATGTTTCATTGTATGTTTCATAATAAGGGGATATTGATGTTTCATTGTATGTTTCATAATAAGGGGATATTGATGTTTCATTGTATGTTTCATAATAAGGGAATATCGATGTCTCATTGTATGTTTCATAATAAGGGGATATTGATGTTTCATTGTATGTTTCATAATAAGGGGATATTGATGTTTCATTGTATGTTTCATACCAAGGGAATATTGATGTTTCATTGTATGTTTCATACGAAGGGAATATCGATGTTTCATTGTATATTTCATACTAAGGGAATATCGATGTTTCATTGTATGTTTCATAATAAGGGGATATTGATGTTTCATTGTATGTTTCATACGAAGGGAATATCGATGTTTCATTGTATATTTCATACTAAGGGAATATCGATGTTTCATTGTATGTTTCATAATAAGGGGATATTGATGTTTCATTGTATGTTTCATAATAAGGGAATATTGATGTTTCATTGTATGTTTCATACGAAGGGAATATCGATGTTTCATTGTATATTTCATACTAAGGGAATATCGATGTTTCATTGTATGTTTCATAATAAGGGGATATTGATGTTTCATTGTATGTTTCATAATAAGGGGATATTGATGTTTCATTGTATGTTTCATAATAAGGGAATATCGATGTCTCATTGTATGTTTCATAATAAGGGGATATTGATGTTTCATTGTATGTTTCATAATAAGGGGATATTGATGTTTCATTGTATGTTTCATACCAAGGGAATATTGATGTTTCATTGTATGTTTCATACGAAGGGAATATCGATGTTTCATTGTATATTTCATACTAAGGGAATATCGATGTTTCATTGTATGTTTCATAATAAGGGGATATTGATGTTTCATTGTATGTTTCATACCAAGGGAATATTGATGTTTCATTGTATGTTTCATACGAAGGGAATATCGATGTTTCATTGTATATTTCATACTAAGGGAATATCGATGTTTCATTGTATGTTTCATAATAAGGGGATATTGATGTTTCATTGTATATTTCATACTAAGGGAATATCGATGTTTCATTGTATGTTTCATACCAAGGGAATATCGATGTCTCATTGTATATTTCATACTAAGGGAATATCGATGTCTCATTGTATGTTTCATAATAAGGGGATATTGATGTTTCATTGTATGTTTCATAATAAGGGGATATTGATGTTTCATTGTATGTTTCATACCAAGGGAATATTGATGTTTCATTGTATGTTTCATACGAAGGGAATATCGATGTTTCATTGTATATTTCATACTAAGGGAATATCGATGTTTCATTGTATGTTTCATAATAAGGGGATATTGATGGTTCATTGTATGTTTCATAATAAGGGGATATTGATGTTTCATTGTATGTTTCATAATAAGGGGATATTGATGTTTCATTGTATATTTCATACTAAGGGAATATCGATGTTTCATTGTATATTTCATACTAAGGGAATATCGATGTTTCATTGTATGTTTCATACTAAGGGAATATCGATGTCTCATTGTATGTTTCATACCAAGGGGATATCGATGTTTCATTGTATGTTTCATACTAAGGGAATATCGATGTTTCATTGTATATTTCATACTAAGGGAATATCGATGTTTCATTGTATGTTTCATACCAAGGGGATATCGATGTTTCATTGTATGTTTCATACCAAGGGGATATTGATGTTTCATTGTATATTTCATACTAAGGGAATATCGATGTTTCATTGTATATTTCATACCAAGGGAATATCGATGTCTCATTGTATGTTTCATACTAAGGGGATATTGATGTTTCATTGTATGTTTCATACTAAGGGAATATCGATGTTTCATTGTATATTTCATACTAAGGGAATATCGATGTTTCATTGTATATTTCATACCAAGGGAATATCGATGTCTCATTGTATATTTCATACCAAGGGGATATCGATGTTTCATTGTATGTTTCATACTAAGGGAATATCGATGTTTCATTGTATATTTCATACCAAGGGAATATCGATGTCTCATTGTATATTTCATACCAAGGGAATATCGATGTCTCATTGTATGTTTCATAATAAGGGGATATTGATGTTTCATTGTATATTTCATACTAAGGGGATATCGATGTTTCATTGTATGTTTCATACTAAGGGAATATCGATGTCTCATTGTATGTTTCATACTAAGGGAATATCGATGTTTCATTGTATGTTTCATACTAAGGGGATATCGATGTTTCATTGTATGTTTCATACTAAGGGAATATCGATGTTTCATTGTATATTTCATACTAAGGGAATATCGATGTTTCATTGTATGTTTCATACCAAGGGGATATCGATGTTTCATTGTATGTTTCATACCAAGGGGATATTGATGTTTCATTGTATATTTCATACTAAGGGAATATCGATGTTTCATTGTATATTTCATACCAAGGGAATATCGATGTCTCATTGTATGTTTCATACTAAGGGGATATTGATGTTTCATTGTATGTTTCATACTAAGGGAATATCGATGTTTCATTGTATATTTCATACTAAGGGAATATCGATGTTTCATTGTATATTTCATACCAAGGGAATATCGATGTCTCATTGTATATTTCATACCAAGGGGATATCGATGTTTCATTGTATGTTTCATACTAAGGGAATATCGATGTTTCATTGTATATTTCATACCAAGGGAATATCGATGTCTCATTGTATATTTCATACCAAGGGAATATCGATGTCTCATTGTATGTTTCATAATAAGGGGATATTGATGTTTCATTGTATATTTCATACTAAGGGGATATCGATGTTTCATTGTATGTTTCATACTAAGGGAATATCGATGTCTCATTGTATGTTTCATACTAAGGGAATATCGATGTTTCATTGTATATTTCATACTAAGGGGATATCGATGTTTCATTGTATGTTTCATACTAAGGGAATATCGATGTCTCATTGTATATTTCATACCAAGGGGATATCGATGTTTCATTGTATGTTTCATACTAAGGGAATATCGATGTTTCATTGTATATTTCATACCAAGGGAATATCGATGTCTCATTGTATATTTCATACCAAGGGGATATCGATGTTTCATTGTATATTTCATAATAAGGGGATATTGATGTTTCATTGTATATTTCATAATAAGGGGATATTGATGTTTCATTGTATGTTTCATACCAAGGGGATATCGATGTTTCATTGTATGTTTCATACTAAGGGAATATCGATGTTTCATTGTATGTTTCATACCAAGGGAATATCGATGTCTCATTGTATGTTTCATACTAAGGGAATATCGATGTTTCATTGTATATTTCATACCAAGGGAATATCGATGTCTCATTGTATGTTTCATACTAAGGGGATATCGATGTTTCATTGTATATTTCATACTAAGGGGATATCGATGTTTCATTGTATGTTTCATACTAAGGGAATATCGATGTTTCATTGTATATTTCATACTAAGGGGATATCGATGTTTCATTGTATGTTTCATACTAAGGGAATATCGATGTCTCATTGTATATTTCATACCAAGGGGATATCGATGTTTCATTGTATGTTTCATAATAAGGGGATATTGATGTTTCATTGTATGTTTCATACTAAGGGAATATCGATGTTTCATTGTATATTTCATACCAAGGGAATATCGATGTCTCATTGTATATTTCATACCAAGGGGATATCGATGTTTCATTGTATGTTTCATACCAAGGGGATATCGATGTCTCATTGTATATTTCATACCAAGGGGATATTGATGTTTCATTGTATATTTCATACTAAGGGAATATCGATGTTTCATTGTATGTTTCATAATAAGGGGATATTGATGTTTCATTGTATGTTTCATACTAAGGGAATATCGATGTTTCATTGTATATTTCATACCAAGGGAATATCGATGTTTCATTGTATGTTTCATACCAAGGGAATATCGATGTCTCATTGTATATTTCATACCAAGGGGATATCGATGTTTCATTGTATATTTCATACTAAGGGAATATCGATGTCTCATTGTATGTTTCATACCAAGGGAATATCGATGTCTCATTGTATATTTCATACCAAGGGGATATCGATGTTTCATTGTATATTTCATACTAAGGGGATATTGATGTTTCATTGTATGTTTCATACCAAGGGAATATCGATGTCTCATTGTATATTTCATACCAAGGGGATATCGATGTTTCATTGTATGTTTCATACTAAGGGAATATCGATGTCTCATTGTATGTTTCATACTAAGGGAATATCGATGTTTCATTGTATATTTCATACCAAGGGAATATCGATGTCTCATTGTATGTTTCATACTAAGGGAATATCGATGTTTCATTGTATATTTCATACTAAGGGGATATCGATGTTTCATTGTATATTTCATACCAAGGGAATATCGATGTCTCATTGTATGTTTCATACTAAGGCAATATCGATGTTTCATTGTATGTTTCATACTAAGGGAATATCGATGTTTCATTGTATATTTCATACTAAGGGGATATCGATGTTTCATTGTATGTTTCATACTAAGGGAATATCGATGTCTCATTGTATTGTTGCGAATATGGAATTTGGCCTCCATATCCGCTTGTAAATATTCCCCTATTTTCTCCGATACTCCCCAACTCTCCCTTACCCCATTCCCTAGTCCCATTGTCTGTAAACAACACCCATTAGAGCCGATCTTCCCCTTCATCCCCCCATTAAATGTCGTGCCCAGGTCCCCCGCACCACACGTAGACAATTATAGGACATCTTGCTAGTTATTCTTAATCTATGTCAGTTAAGGACTTGTTTCCATTAATTATGACTCTTCGTTGCACCAGAATGTGATTATATGGCACCTGTTAGGAAGTTTAGGACCTCCCCATACCTCTCCGCATCTCTTCCCCATGAAGAAGCGCCAACTACAACAACAACAACAAAAGAGGGGGGCGGCGCGGTGACGGCATGGGGAGTGGGCGTCCTCCTTCCGGCTCGGTTAGCCGCCATTGACCACGCGCTCCACGGGGTTACCACGAAGGGGCTCCCTGTCGGCCCCTCGTCAAGGGCGGAGCCGGTAACCCCCGCACCCAATGAGAAGCCATGGGCCGATGCCATCTGGGGCGGCGCTAACGAGCCGAGGGCGTGTCACTCCCCGCCGGATATACGCGGCCCCGAGCCGGATGTGACGAGAGATGCGCCCCGAGCTTGGAAGGACAAGACGCCACCCTCCCGAGCGCTGAGCGACCTCCCCGGCATCTCCACCAAAGTCGCGACCCACGAGCGCTGAGCGACCTCCCCGCATCTGCTGGACACCACCGTACGTGATTCTGTCCCGGAGCCAGGTGCACCTGAGCCATCGACTGCCGCTTTCCTTGCCATCAAATCCCGTGTGAGTCAGCGTTGTCCCGTTTATCTGTGGTCTGTCTAGGGTTAATATAAGGTTGTGTCTAAGTGCCCACCTTCCTATGTTTCCCTCTTGTCCCTGTAATCTAACCTTTTCCGCCTTAATATAACCTCCTCCGGAGGTCTTGAGAACTGAACCCCTGGTGTCGTATTGTGTCATTATAACCCAGCCGGGTGTCTTCTCTTTCCTATTGAGCCAGCGTAGCGCGATTAGTCAACATTCGGGCACAATCGGGTAACTTGTACGGATACGGCGGCCATCCCGCTCGGCCCACCATACCATCAAAGTCGTATCTGTAACAATTGGTGTCGGGAGTGAGATTCGAGGCCCGACCAAATTTTGAAGAAAAAAAAAAACGAATAGAGGAAAAAAAAAAAATTTGGTCAAAATTTGGAGCGGCCGAAATTTGTATTTGTTTTACGAAACTCGAATTTTGCAAGTCGCGCTATGGCGGATCAAGACGGCTGGGGTCCGGTAGGGGAGAGTGAAGCAGGGTCGATCCAGGACCAAAATGAGGGACAGGAGGAGAGCGAAGCAGTGAGGGCGGCAGGTTCGCAAAATAGCGTGGTCGCGCACGTGGGTGTAGCGGCACCAAATTTAGCCGCGGCCGTGGTCGCGGTAGCCGAACCCGAGATGCCAATGAATTGGAACCTGTTTATGAAACAGATGATGGCCTTTATGGTAAAAACAGACGATAATTTCAAAGGGATGGGAAACCAAATGGGGGTAATGAGGGACGAAGCGAGGGGTACCAGTGAGGGGTTAGACAATAATTTTGAGGAGTTAGACAAGAAATTTGGGAGGTTAGACAATAATTTTGAGGAGTTAGACAAGAAATTTGGGAGGTTAGACAATAATTTTGAGGGGTTAGACAACGGGATAAAAGAAGTGAAAAATGGGTTAATGGGGGTAGAAAATAGAATGGCTGCCCAGGAGAATCAGATAGAGGGAGTGAAAAATGGGTTAGAGGGGTTAGAAAACAGTATGGAAGGCAAATTGAGGGACATGAGGGACCAAGCGGAAAGGGAAGTTAAACAAATGGAGCAGCAGATAGAGGGGGTCAGAATGGGGGTAGAAACCAAACTGGATGCTCACAGGGAGGAAATGGAGCAGATGAGGGTGGCATCTGGGCAGGAGATGCAAGTGATGGGAGAGGAGATCAGAAGAGGAGTGAGTGAGGAGGTCGGAGGAGTGCGCGAGGAGGTGAGGCACTGTAAGGAGCGCATGGAGAAAGAGGTGAGAAAGGGGACTGTAAAATTGCAAGGTGGTATAGAGGAGTTGACGCTGGGAGTAGAACAACTGACAGTGGGACAAAAGGAGTTGGGGGACCAGGTAAAGAAGAACACAGCGGTAATAGAGGGTTTAAAATCGACACAGAAGGAGATGAAAAAGGACGTAGGGGTAATTAAAAAAGAGTGTCAGACGGTACATGAGGACCTGACGAGGAAAATGGACAAGGTGGTAGAGGTAATGGAGGTTAAAGAGCGGGAGGTGCGGGAGCACATAGAAAAAAATAAAGTGGAGTTAGAGGAAGAACTTAAAGGGGCGCACGAAGAGATGAAGGAGATGAAGCAAAAATTAGAAGAAGTGGAAGAAGGGATGAGCGAAATTAAGAAGCGACGGAGAGGGGATAAGAAAGAGATAAAAGAGGAGATAAAAGAATTGGTCCAAAGTCTGTGTTCGGATCGTGATGATGTGCTCATTAACCGGATGAGGGATTCGCAGGTGATGGAGGAGAAGCGAAGAGGAAGAGGACCCGGTGTAAGTGGTGACCAATATGGTCGTGCGTATGATGCGCCAGGGGATTTAAGGAGCTTGGGGGTCGAGATGGACCCGGGTGTTCGTGAAAGGCCGTTGGTGAAGTGTGCGACAGGTCTGGTGTGCGAAAGAGGAGGTGTGCGAGAAAGTCCGACTCTGGGGTGTGTGAGGAAAAAGTGTGTGCCAAGGAGTGAGGGTGCTGGCGAGAGTGAGTCGGTCGTAGCGCGTGTGCGAGGGAGCACATGGAAGCGCGGTGTGGTAAGTGTTACAGAGGGTGTGACGGGAGAGTGTGCGCAGGAGTGTGCGCGAGAAAGGTGTGTGACGGACAGGTGCATGAGGAAGGAGTGCGCTGTCAGAAGTAAGGAAGAGTGTCCACCTGTGGTGAGTGTTACAGAGGGTGTAACGGGAGAGTGTGCGCGAGAAAGGGGTGTGACCGACAGGTGCATGAGGAAAGAGTGCGCTGTCAGAAGTAAGGAAGAGTGTCCACCTGTGGTGAGTGTTACAGAGGGTGTAACGGGAGAGTGTGCGCGAGAAAGGTGTGTGACGGACAGGTGCATGGGGAAAGAGTGTGCTGTCAAGAGTAAGGGTGAGTGCGTTGTCACGAGTGGAGGTGAAAGTAGTGAGAGTGACAAGGAGAGTGAGTTAGTTGTGACAGGTGAGCGAGGATGTACACCTGGGATGGAAGGATGCACACCTGGAATGGTAGAGCGTGAGTGGGAATGCACGCTGGAATTGGTAGTGAGGCACGTGGTTGGGTGTGCGAATGAGAGCACACCTGTGATTGTCACAGAGGAGGTGACCGAGGAGGGGGTGCGAAGCGGTGTGTTGGTGAGGTGTGCGACCAACGAATGTGTGCCAAAGTGTTCGGTGGTCAGGTGTGTGACCAAGGCGGTGAGTGGAATGGGTGTACCTGGGTGTGTAAGGAACGGTACGAGGGGCATGGAAACGGCTGGATGTGTGAGCAAGGAACGGGCTGCGGGATGTAAGCATGCAGGTGAAGCATCGACGTTACACAGGTTAGAGGTTAGGTCGACTTTTAGCCGAAGCGGGCCCTCGGTGCGTGCCGGGCCTCGCTTTGAACGGCCGCGTCCAGGCTCCACTAGGCGGAGCGGGCAGCCCGATAGAAAGGGTCGTCATGGCGACCACTTTTTGGTGAGGCATTCCGGCAGGTCGAGATCGAGCCATTGGATGGCTCCGTGCCGAGATGGTGCGTGGGATCTCGGCCCGGGTAAACCTCCTTCCCTGCACCGAATGCGGGACGCACCCAGCCGCTGGCACAGAACAACCAGCATTCATGGCTTGGCTTTACGAAGCCGGGCTTTGGACAGGAATTGGCGCACCGAGAGGCAGTAGTGAGTAGACTGGGTGATGAGGTTAGTGTTTTGGACCCAAAATTAGAGAAAAGCAAAATTTGATGATTGGCAGAGGATTGGCAGAGTGATGATTGGTAATGGTACCGTGATTGGCAGATGATTGGCAAATTTTTGATTTGTTGAAATTTGATGTGCAAAATTGGTAGTGAGAGACCCCCGATGTGGTGGGATGGCAAATCCACCATCCTTCCCATGAAGTGGGGGCAAAGGAGCAATAGTTTATGGGGTGTATGGCAGTGAAAACTAGCCCGGGTGGGTTAGGATATGGTGTGTAGGGATCTAGAAGAGATTGACATTAGGTAACGTTAAGATTAGTTAGTGACTGATACCTGTAGTGGGGACGCAGGTAGATTAGTGTGGATGATAATGACGAGGGAGCGCAATAGTTAAAAGGGACGACTGGGAAGCGCAAGTTTCAGAAGGGAGTAGTTAGCTGAGATGATGCCGTGTGTGTGAGAATTGAACAGGTGTGATTGCACAGGTGTGCAACTGGACAGGTGTGTGGAGCCGTGTATGAGTAGTGAGGGTGTGGATCAGCGCGAATGCGCTTGGGGAGAGAAGGGTGCAGGTGGCACCAGGTGTGAGAGCACAGGTGTGCAGGTACAGGTGTGTGGAGAGAGTTGGAGTGAGTGGTACGGAGTGGTGTGCATGGTGCGAAGGTGTGGATGGGGGAAGAGTGGACCCCTTTCACGAGCACCCGGGGCGGGTAGTGTAAGTGTTAGGTAGAGGGTGCAGGTAAATTGTGGTTGGATATTGGCATTTGTGGTGCGGTTGCAGAATGGTGTTGTGAATGGGTGCATTAGTGTTGTGGAAATGGCTGGGCGTGTAGCCTGTTAGTGTGTGTAGTTGGTTGGGCACTCCACCACTGTGAGGATGTCGGCCAGGTGAGGCCGCAGGTGGGCTCTGGGAGCCGGTAGTTGTGAGTGGGTGCCTGAGGATCCCGGGTGTGGATCGGGTAGCCCAGTGCCAGAGAGGGCACCGAGTGGGGAGAGTGCCAGAGGGCCTTCCCCAGGTAGTTAGGTTAGGGTAAGGAGCAGGTAAGCTCGGAGGCAACTGCAGTGGTGGAGGTGTGCAGGTGGGTAGACCCACTGGGAGAGGTACACGCCGCAGCCCAGAAATTGTACGAGGGCACCGGGAGATGAATCGGGGGAGTGAGACCCCAAATTGAAGAGCACCACAGTTTGGCCAATGGGAATTGGTTTTTAGAACCCATAGTGTAAGAGGGCCAATGGGTTGGCCGGAGAAAGACCCCGGGTAGTGTAAAGTTGTTAAAGTCATTTAGGAAATAGTTAGGATTGATGAACCTGTCGCACCATACGCAGCCACTTACCTGTGGTGATGATGATGACTCCACACCTGTGTTTTCTTTGTTTTGTTGCAGGAGATGAATCGCTGTGTGGATTTGTGAGACGCATCACGACGTGGATGAGACATTGGGGTGATTCCATCTCTCCCTCCCTAGGAGGGACTGATGATGAATTGGTTATGGCAAATTATGATGTTGAGTTGGAGATGGCAAATTTTGATGAGAGTTGAAAATGGCAAATTTGATTGGTTAGGAGGGAGAGAAGACGAATTTGGTTTATGGGAGGAACGGGGAAGACAGTAGGGATTTTTGTTGATCTGTAAAGTAGATGTTTATGGGTAGTGTTGTGTTGTGTGGATACAGTAAGGGGTAAGGGAGGGGCCATGTAGGTTACCTGGTGGGGGGGGGGGCGTACGATAGGAACGTACCTGTCTCACCTGGTTCCCATGTGCCCCCAGTGTGCATCACCTTACATTGCGTGCACTTTTGCGCCCTTACCACCTTACTCACTTGTTTCTTCTTTTGTCTCCCACCTCCGAGGATCTGGCTTTGGGGTAGAGAGAGAGGAGAGAGAGGTGCTGGCTGCGCAGTTGTGGGCCTGCACTTTCGCTGTTTGCTGCCGGGATCGATACACCATATGGACCGCAATGTTTGTGGCCACCCACAATGGACCGCAGTTCGTTTGCGGCCAAGCACCACCCGGGGATGGACCTATGGGTCAACGTGGCACCTATGCCATACAGGTGAACCACTTTTAGTTGACACCAAGTGCACCACAAGAAGAGCAAGAGACACCTGCAGGGTTAGGGGTTGTCGCATTTATTTTTAATCATTGAACAATGGTGACTGCACCGATTGGTGGTGGGGTGGTGCTGTTGATGCTCGGAAAGGGTGCTCTGCACGTTATTAAAGGCCGTCGGCCACAGAGCACTCGTGGGTTGGTGTATCGATGTTGGCAAGCGCGCTCTCTCTATGCATAACATCTGCATGTGTTCCTCCAAAGACAGGTCCTGGATCGTAGTGTAGATATCAGCGTAGTCTTGTAAATAATGCTCCCTACCGGCTGTATGTTTAGTTTGAGAATTCTTTCCGGATTCGGTTATCCTGTGGGTGTGTTTCTGAGAGGAGAAGGGTGCAACGTCGCAGGGGGACATATTTACTCATTTGTGAATATCTATAAAACTGTCGCACTCAGGGTAGAGTTAATAGTAGAGGGAACTACATTGCGTGCCACACTAAAGTAGGTAAAGATTTATCGGGTCGGGACGCCCCGAGGGTAGAGAAGGGTGCAATGTTGCGAATATGGAATTTGGCCTCCATATCCGCTTGTAAATATTCCCCTATTTTCTCCGATACTCCCCAACTCTCCCTTACCCCATTCCCTAGTCCCATTGTCTGTAAACAACACCCATTAGAGCCGATCTTCCCCTTCATCCCCCCATTAAATGTCGTGCCCAGGTCCCCCGCACCACACGTAGACAATTATAGGACATCTTGCTAGTTATTCTTAATCTATGTCAGTTAAGGACTTGTTTCCATTAATTATGACTCTTCGTTGCACCAGAATGTGATTATATGGCACCTGTTAGGAAGTTTAGGACCTCCCCATACCTCTCCGCATCTCTTCCCCATGAAGAAGCGCCAACTACAACAACAACAACAAAAGAGGGGGGCGGCGCGGTGACGGCATGGGGAGTGGGCGTCCTCCTTCCGGCTCGGTTAGCCGCCATTGACCACGCGCTCCACGGGGTTACCACGAAGGGGCTCCCTGTCGGCCCCTCGTCAAGGGCGGAGCCGGTAACCCCCGCACCCAATGAGAAGCCATGGGCCGATGCCATCTGGGGCGGCGCTAACGAGCCGAGGGCGTGTCACTCCCCGCCGGATATACGCGGCCCCGAGCCGGATGTGACGAGAGATGCGCCCCGAGCTTGGAAGGACAAGACGCCACCCTCCCGAGCGCTGAGCGACCTCCCCGGCATCTCCACCAAAGTCGCGACCCACGAGCGCTGAGCGACCTCCCCGCATCTGCTGGACACCACCGTACGTGATTCTGTCCCGGAGCCAGGTGCACCTGAGCCATCGACTGCCGCTTTCCTTGCCATCAAATCCCGTGTGAGTCAGCGTTGTCCCGTTTATCTGTGGTCTGTCTAGGGTTAATATAAGGTTGTGTCTAAGTGCCCACCTTCCTATGTTTCCCTCTTGTCCCTGTAATCTAACCTTTTCCGCCTTAATATAACCTCCTCCGGAGGTCTTGAGAACTGAACCCCTGGTGTCGTATTGTGTCATTATAACCCAGCCGGGTGTCTTCTCTTTCCTATTGAGCCAGCGTAGCGCGATTAGTCAACATTCGGGCACAATCGGGTAACTTGTACGGATACGGCGGCCATCCCGCTCGGCCCACCATACCATCAAAGTCGTATCTGTAACAGTATATTTCATACCAAGGGGATATCGATGTTTCATTGTATGTTTCATAATAAGGGGATATTGATGTTTCATTGTATGTTTCATACTAAGGGAATATCGATGTTTCATTGTATATTTCATACCAAGGGAATATCGATGTCTCATTGTATATTTCATACCAAGGGGATATCGATGTTTCATTGTATGTTTCATACCAAGGGGATATCGATGTCTCATTGTATATTTCATACCAAGGGGATATTGATGTTTCATTGTATGTTTCATACTAAGGGAATATCGATGTTTCATTGTATGTTTCATACCAAGGGGATATCGAAGTCTCATTGTATGTTTCATACCAAGGGGATATTGATGTTTCATTGTATGTTTCATACTAAGGGAATATCGATGTCTCATTGTATGTTTCATACCAAGGGGATATTGATGTTTCATTGTATGTTTCATACTAAGGGAATATCGATGTCTCATTGTATGTTTCATACCAAGGGGATATCGATGTTTCATTGTATATTTCATAATAAGGGGATATCGATGTTTCATTGTATATTTCATAATAAGGGGATATTGATGTTTCATTGTATGTTTCATACCAAGGGGATATCGATGTTTCATTGTATGTTTCATAATAAGGGGATATTGATGTTTCACTGTATGTTTCATACTAAGGGAATATCGATGTTTCATTGTATATTTCATACCAAGGGAATATCGATGTTTCATTGTATGTTTCATACTAAGGGAATATCGATGTTTCATTGTATATTTCATACCAAGGGAATATCGATGTCTCATTGTATGTTTCATACTAAGGGAATATCGATGTTTCATTGTATATTTCATACCAAGGGAATATCGATGTCTCATTGTATGTTTCATACTAAGGGAATATCGATGTTTCATTGTATATTTCATACTAAGGGGATATCGATGTTTCATTGTATGTTTCATACTAAGGGAATATCGATGTCTCATTGTATATTTCATACCAAGGGGATATCGATGTTTCATTGTATGTTTCATACTAAGGGAATATCGATGTTTCATTGTATATTTCATACCAAGGGAATATCGATGTCTCATTGTATATTTCATACCAAGGGGATATCGATGTTTCATTGTATGTTTCATAATAAGGGGATATTGATGTTTCATTGTATGTTTCATACTAAGGGAATATCGATGCTTCATTGTATATTTCATACCAAGGGAATATCGATGTTTCATTGTATGTTTCATACTAAGGGAATATCGATGTTTCATTGTATATTTCATACCAAGGGAATATCGATGTCTCATTGTATGTTTCATACTAAGGGAATATCGATGTTTCATTGTATATTTCATACCAAGGGAATATCGATGTCTCATTGTATGTTTCATACTAAGGGAATATCGATGTTTCATTGTATATTTCATACTAAGGGGATATCGATGTTTCATTGTATGTTTCATACTAAGGGAATATCGATGTCTCATTGTATATTTCATACCAAGGGGATATCGATGTTTCATTGTATGTTTCATACTAAGGGAATATCGATGTTTCATTGTATATTTCATACCAAGGGAATATCGATGTCTCATTGTATATTTCATACCAAGGGGATATCGATGTTTCATTGTATGTTTCATAATAAGGGGATATTGATGTTTCATTGTATGTTTCATACTAAGGGAATATCGATGTTTCATTGTATATTTCATACCAAGGGAATATCGATGTTTCATTGTATATTTCATACCAAGGGGATATTGGTGTTTCATTGTATATTTCATACCAAGGGAATATCGATGTCTCATTGTATGTTTCATACTAAGGGAATATCGATGTCTCATTGTATATTTCATACCAAGGGGATATCGATGTTTCATTGTATGTTTCATACTAAGGGAATATCGATGTTTCATTGTATGTTTCATACTAAGGGAATATCGATGTTTCATTGTATGTTTCATACTAAGGGGATATCGATGTTTCATTGTATGTTTCATACTAAGGGGATATCGATGTTTCATTGTATGTTTCATAATAAGGGGATATTGATGTTTCATTGTATATTTCATACTAAGGGAATATCGATGTTTCATTGTATATTTCATACCAAGGGAATATCGATGTTTCATTGTATATTTCATACCAAGGGGATATCGATGTTTCATTGTATATTTCATACCAAGGGGATATCGATGTTTCATTGTATATTTCATACCAAGTGAATATCGATGTTTCATTGTATGTTTCATACCAAGTGAATATCGATGTTTCATTGTATATTTCATACCAAGTGAATATCGATGTTTCATTGTATATTTCATACCAAGTGAATATTGATGTTTCATTGTATGTTTCATACTAAGGGAATATCGATGTTTCATTGTATATTTCATACCAAGGGAATATCGATGTTTCATTGTATATTTCATACCAAGTGAATATCGATGTTTCATTGTATATTTCATACCAAGGGGATATCGATGTTTCATTGTATGTTTCATAATAAGGGAATATTGATGTTTCATTGTATGTTTCATACTAAGGGAATATCGATGTTTCATTGTATATTTCATACCAAGGGAATATCGATGTTTCATTGTATATTTCATACCAAGTGAATATCGATGTTTCATTGTATATTTCATACCAAGCGAATATCGATGTTTCATTGTATATTTCATACCAAGGGGATATTGATGTTTCATTGTATGTTTCATACTAAGGGAATATCGATGTTTCATTGTATATTTCATACCAAGGGGATATCGATGTTTCATTGTATATTTCATACCAAGGGGATATTGATGTTTCATTGTATATTTCATACTAAGGGAATATCGATGTTTCATTGTATATTTCATACTTAGGGAATATCGATGTCTCATTGTATATTTCATACCAAGGGGATATCGATGTTTCATTGTATATTTCATACCAAGCGAATATCGATGTTTCATTGTATATTTCATACCAAGGGGATATTGATGTTTCATTGTATGTTTCATACTAAGGGAATATCGATGTTTCATTGTATATTTCATACCAAGGGGATATTGATGTTTCATTGTATGTTTCATACTAAGGGAATATCGATGTTTCATTGTATATTTCATACCAAGGGGATATCGATGTTTCATTGTATATTTCATACCAAGCGAATATCGATGTTTCATTGTATATTTCATACTAAGGGAATATTGATGTTTCATTGTATGTTTCATACTAAGGGAATATCCATGTTTCATTGTATATTTCATACTAAGGGGATATTGATGTTTCATTGTATATTTCATACTAAGGGAATATCGATGTTTCATTGTATATTTCATACTAAGGGAATATCGATGTTTCATTGTATATTTCATACTAAGGGAATATCGATGTTTCATTGTATATTTCATACCAAGGGAATATCGATGTCTCATTGTATGTTTCATACTAAGGGGATATCGATGTTTCATTGTATATTTCATACTAAGGGGATATTGATGTTTCATTGTATATTTCATACTAAGGGAATATCGATGTTTCATTGTATATTTCATACCAAGGGAATATCGATGTCTCATTGTATGTTTCATACTAAGGGGATATTGATGTTTCATTGTATATTTCATACTAAGGGAATATCGATGTTTCATTGTATATTTCATACTAAGGGAATATCAATGTTTCATTGTATGTTTCATACTAAGGGAATATCGATGTTTCATTGTATATTTCATACCAAGGGAATATCGATGTCTCATTGTATATTTCATACCAAGGGGATATCGATGTTTCATTGTATGTTTCATAATAAGGGGATATTGATGTTTCATTGTATGTTTCATACTAAGGGAATATCGATGTTTCATTGTATATTTCATACCAAGGGAATATCGATGTCTCATTGTATATTTCATACCAAGGGGATATCGATGTTTCATTGTATGTTTCATACTAAGGGAATATTGATGTTTCATTGTATATTTCATACCAAGGGAATATCGATGTTTCATTGTATGTTTCATACTAAGGGAATATTGATGTTTCATTGTATATTTCATACCAAGGGGATATCGATGTTTCATTGTATGTTTCATACCAAGGGAATATCGATGTTTCATTGTATATTTCATACCAAGGGAATATTGATGTTTTATTGTAAGTATATTTCAATGCTTTTTGCCAGGCGGGGCTTGTTGCCAGGCGGTGATTTTTGCCAGGCGATGCTTGTTGCCAGGCAGTGCTTGTTGTCAGGCAGAACTTGTTGCCAGGCAGTGCTTGTTGCCAGGCTGTGCTTGTTGTCAGGCAGTGCTTGTTGCCAGGCTGTGCTTGTTGTCAGGCAGACCTTTTTGCCAGGCAGTGCTTTTTGCCAGGCTGTGCTTGTTGCCAGGCAGTGCTTGTTGCCAGGCTGTGCTTGTTGTCAGGCAGACCTTTTTGCCAGGCAGTGCTTTTTGCCAGGCGATGCTTGTTGCCAGGCAGTGCTTGTTGTCAGGCAGAACTTGTTGCCAGGCAGTGCTTGTTGCCAGGCAGTGCTTGTTGTCAGGCAGACCTTGTTGCCAGGCAGTGCTTGTTGTCATGCAGACGTTGTTGCCAGGCAGTGCTTGTTGTCATGCAGACGTTGTTGCCAGGCAGTGCTTTTTGCCAGGCTGTGCTTGTTGCCAGGCAGTGCTTGTTGCCAGGCTGTGCTTGTTGTCAGGCAGACCTTTTTGCCAGGCAGTGCTTTTTGCCAGGCGATGCTTGTTGCCAGGCAGTGCTTGTTGTCAGGCAGAACTTGTTGCCAGGCAGTGCTTGTTGCCAGGCAGTGCTTGTTGTCAGGCAGACCTTGTTGCCAGGCAGTGCTTGTTGTCATGCAGACGTTGTTGCCAGGCAGTGCTTGTTGTCATGCAGACGTTGTTGCCAGGCGGTGCTTGTTGTCAGGCAGACCTTTTTGCCAGGCAGTGCTTGTTGCCAGGCGATGCTTTTTGTCAGGTGGTGCTTGTTGTCAGGCAGACCTTTTTGTCAGGCAGTGCTTGTTGTCAGGCAGACCTTGTTGCCAGGCGGTGCTTGTTGCCAGGCAGTGCTTGTTGTCAGGCAGACCTTTTTGCCAGGCAGTGCTTGTTGCCAGGCGATGCTTTTTGTCAGGCGGTGCTTTTTGTCAGGCAGACCTTTTTGCCAGGCAGTGCTTGTTGTCAGGCAGACCTTGTTGCCAGACAGTGCTTGTTGTCATGCAGACGTTGTTGCCAGGCAGTGCTTGTTGTCATGCAGACGTTGTTGCCAGGCGGTGCTTGTTGCCAGGCAGTGCTTGTTGTCAGGCAGACCTTTTTGTCAGGCAGTGCTTGTTGTCAGGCAGACCTTGTTGCCAGGCGGTGCTTGTTGCCAGGCAGTGCTTGTTGTCAGGCAGACCTTTTTGCCAGGCAGTGCTTGTTGCCAGGCGATGCTTTTTGCCAGGCGATGCTTGTTGTCAGGAGGTGCTTGTGTCGGGCCTGTCCACCTTTATCAAAAATTGTGACAGACAACTTGATAGACAAAAGGAATATTTATTTGTTTACACGGAGACAAATGCTTGTCCACAGGGACAAACAGTTCTCTGACTTCTATTATATCTGAATTTTAATTTATACTCAAAGTGTCTCCAAGAAAGGAAGGCAAAAGCAAATAGTGGACCATGAGATCAGAGTACAGGAATGCAGATATGAGGACCCTGGCTTGATATTTTACACAAGGTCAAGATATGAGGACCCTGGGCTTGATATTTTACACAAGGTCAAGACATGAGGACCCTGGGCTTGATATTTTACACAAGGTCAAGACATGAGGACCCTGGGCTTGATATTTTACACAAGGTCAAGACATGAGGACCCTGGGCTTGATATTTTACACAAGGTCAAGATATGAGGACCCTGGGCTTGATATTTCACACAAGGTCAAGATATGAGGACCCTGGGCTTGATATTTTACACAAGGTCAAGATATGAGGACCCTGGGCTTGATATTTCACACAAGGTCAAGATATGAGGACCCTGGGCTTGATATTTTACACAAGGTCAAGATATGAGGACCCTGGCTTGATATTTTACACAAGGTCAAGATATGAGGACCCTGGGCTTGATATTTTACACAAGGTCAAGATATGAGGACCCTGGGCTTGATATTTTACACAAGGTCAAGATATGAGGACCCTGGGCTTGATATTTTACACAAGGTCAAGATATGAGGACCCTGGGCTTGATATTTTACACAAGGTCAAGATATGAGGACCCTGGCTTGATATTTTACACAAGGTCAAGATATGAGGACCCTGGCTTGATATTTTACACAAGGTCAAGATATGAGGACCCTGGGCTTGATATTTTACACAAGGTCAAGATATGAAGACCCTGGCTTGATATTTTACACAAGCTCAAGATATGAGGACCCTGGGCTTGATATTGTTTTGCGGTTTTGAGAACCCTCACTTGTTTAAATAAATTCAACATCATTAAAGGTTAAAGGTAGCACACCTAGATAGGCCACAGCAACACGTAGGTCACCATAGGATTCCAGGTATTTCATTAGTATGTGTTTTAGATAAGGCCGTGTTTCCAATAGTTGAATCTGCGTTGTGTCAATCAAATAAGAAGTAGGCCCCATTCCGTTCAGTTTGCAACCTCCCTCTCCAAGCGACGCCATTACGTGCCCTCCAGTCTGCCCTATGGCTCTCCCAATTTGTTACGCGCCTTTGTTAGCAGCGTTCGCTGCCTTGAGCTGGAGCTCGCTCAAACGCCGCCATAAGCCACGCGGTGAGGCCCGGAAAAAGGGGGCGGAACGCCAAGAAGAAGGTGTGGCCACGTCATCCAGCCGTCAAAGGCGGAGCCGGTAAGCCCTAACCAGCGAACCAGGGTTGAAGTGACATCGCCGACAGGCGTGGCTTTTGGGCTAATGGAGCGATCGTTGCTTGCGTTATAAAAGCACGAACGTAAAGCCCTTTCAAGAGACTCATGCGCCGGCGTTTGTTAAAGAGGACGTGTTGGAAGGGTGGCTTGGAGAAGGACTGAGAAGAAGGGCGCACTTGTTAAAGAGGACATTGGGGAGAGATAGAGGGCGTTTGGCACAAGTGTGCACATATTACATACGCAGGACACCAGCTTCCCCCCCCCCCCCCCCCCGCTATATAATTGTCCAGTCGCGTTCAACTACACGCGGAGCTGCCTGCCGGGTTTCGCCCGCTGGAACGGAGCCTGGACTGGAGCCGACCGGAGCCTGGACCCCATCGCCGGACCCTCTACCTGTTCCATCCACCAACTACAATCCCCGTGTGAGTGTGTATGTGTGTCCTGGGTATTAAGAATAAGACTGTTTTAAGACTGCCCTGTGTGCTGCTTCTTCCTCTTCCTATCCTGTACATTCTTTCGTTTCCTCTTCTTTCTGTACATTTGTAATAAATTGCCTTGTTCTTTCTTGGTTTCCTCTTATCCGATCACATTCGTCTTTTCTCTCATTGGGTAAACGTGGCATGATCACAACCGCTATAATCGGGTCTAGTCACTTGTTAATAGCTCGGATCGCGGATTGCTATCCGCTCGGCATTTTCCATCATATCCGTGGTTCGAGCGGGAGTTATTCCCTCGTTTCCGGCCGGCGTTAGTAATTAGGTAGTAGTGAACCCCTCGGCCTACCAAACCCTACCTAACGCCACGCCGGGAAGGACGTTATAACCCCCAGGACTCGGGTCGGCCAGATAACAAGACAAGGGGATTAACCCCCCCCCCCCCCTTGATAAGGGGAGAGCCGACGTCCGAGATCCGTAACAACTGATGTCAGGAGTGGGATTTGGAACCTGGGACTAAATTTAGTAGACCAAATTTTGGACACCAATTGTGCTATTGGCCGTAACGACTGGTGCCGGGGAGTGGGATTTGGACCCGAACCAAAATTTTTAATATCTGAACAAATTTGGTCAAAATTACGAGCGGCCGAAATTTTTATTAACATCTAAATTAAATCGTGCCATGGATAGCCAAGGCGATCGGATGCCGGTGGGAGTAAGGATAGAGGAAAAATTAATGACCCAGGACTGAGAAGGACAGTTGGTAATGGAAGCCAAAAAGGGTGTGGCAACTGGTAATGGCGGCACCTCGCACATGGCGGCGAGGGTCGAGCCCGCAGTGCCAATGGACTGGGCCCCTTTTCTGGCACAAATGAGGGCCTTTATGGAAGAGTCAATGAAAAAAAGAAAAAAGGACGCCATGTCAGACGAATCCGGGTGTGATCTGGAAAAATTGAGGGAGGAATGCAGGTGTGAAGTGGAAAAGCGGATAGCAGAGGCAAGAAGGGATAATAAAAAAGCGATGGAGGGCATGAGGCGCAGGTCGAGCGGGAAGGTCGCGGTGGTACGCGACGAGGTAGCAGTTGTCAGGCTCACTTGAGGAACGCGCAGAGAGCGAGCTTGAGCATAGAGTGGCCAAGTTGACCAGGGCTATAAGGGACGAGACGCAGGGTGTAGAAAAGCCGACGGCCGTCAAATTGTATTAAAAAAATGTCGGGAGAGCCGGGGAAGGTCGAATTGGAAGACGAAATTTTATTAGCGCCGGCGGTCGTTGAGGAAAGAGAAAAAGACATAATTATAGTGGAAATTGGGTTTGAAGAGACGGCGGACTTAGAAGAGCAACAGCGGGATGCAAAGATGGAATATGTGCAAAGTCCGTGTTCGCATCATGGTGCCGTGCTTGTTAACCCCAATGAAAGTTTGCAGGTGGTGGAGGAGCGAAGAAGAGGAAGCGCCAAGGTGAGTCGGGCTGTATATGGCGCGAAAGGATTTTTCACGCGCTTGGGATCTCGACGTCACCCGGGCGTTCGTGGAAGGTCCTTTGTGCGCTGTGTGAGAGCGAATGGCGCGCGTGTAAGAAAAAAATGTGCACCGAAGCGTGGGTGTGTAACAACAGAGTGTGAAAGTGAGGATGAGTGCACAACAGAGTGTGAAAGTGAGGGTGAGTGCACAACAGAGTGTGAAAGTGAGGATGAGTGCACAACAGAGTGTGAAAGTGAGGGTGAGTGCACAACAGAGTGTGAAAATGAGGGTGAGTGCACAACAGAGTGTGAAAGTGAGGGTGAGTGGGAAACAGAGTGTGGAAGTGAGAGTGAGTGCAACACAAAGTGTGAGATGGAAGGAGAGAGTGTGCGAGAATGCACATCAGAGTTGGTTGTAGAGAGTGTGCGGGAGTGCACACCAGAGCACGTGATTGGGTGTGCAGCCAAAGAGTGCACACCCATGGTTGTTACAGAGGATGTAACAGAGTGCGTGAGTAGTGTGAGAGTGCCAGGGTGTGCACAGAGGTGTGCGGTGGCCGAGTGTGTGCGGGAGTGTGCAAACGGCGTGAGTACACCTGAAGAGTGTGTAATAGGATGTATGGGGTGCATGGAAGGCGCAGGGGCACATCAATGTGCGAGAGAGGAGTGGGTCGCGAGGTGTGTGTGTGAGAATGCGGCTCAAGCATCGACGTGGACCGGGGGAGTAGCACGTAGGGCGACGGGTAGCAGACGCGAGCTCTCGGTCCGTAACGGGCTTTGTGTGCTGCGGGAGCCGGCGGGGATCGTTGCCACGGCGCTCTCGCAAGGAGCGCCATGCACGATTCAGGCCGGGCCCCGCCTTGTACGGTCGGTACCGTGCTTTGTTAGGCAAAGCGATCGGCCCAGTTCGAGGGGAAGGAGAAAGGTTCGGAGCGGCGCCCCCTTGCGGTGGCGGCACTCCGGCCGGGGAAAGCTGGGCAACCGCGCATGGGAGCGAAAGGCCCTGCGTAGGGATGGTGCCTGGAGCCTTGGCCCGAGTATGCCTCCTCCCCTGAATCGAATGCCGGACGGACCCAACCTACAGTAGACCAAACCACCCAAATTCATTGCTCGGCTTTGCGAAGCCGAGATTTGATGATGTAGTGATGTACCGAGAGACTCAAGTGTAGTGGACTGTAATGGTGATAGTGGTGAGAAATAATACCCAGTGTCAGGGGATGGTAATTGTCCCTCACATTTGGGGCACATGAGCTATAGGATTATGGGGTTTGGCGGTGCGAACTAGCCAGGGAGGGTTAGGATAATGTTAGGAATCTAGAGAAATGACTATTGGTGACTTGAGAGTTAAGTAGTGACATTGTACAGGTAGTGGGGATGTAGAGTAGAGTAGATGGATTATAATGACAAGGGAGTGCTTAGTATAAGGGATGACGGGGAGCACTAGTATTAGAAGGGAGCAGTTAGTTTAAATGATGCTGTGTGTATGGAGTGTAGTTTATTAAATAAGGAATTGAATGAGTGTTTTGCTCGTGAGCATGTTGAAATGAGGAATTGAGCGTGGGAAGATTTGAGAGCGTGAGGCAATGGTTTGGAGAAGTGATGTATTGTGAGCGTATTGTGGATGAATGTAATGAAGTTGGTTGAATGAATTGCTTGCTTAGTGTGCAAGTAGAGATTTGGTGAGTGGTAATAAATGGTGTGGAGTGCTTGTTGGGTGGAGTGAGTATTGTGGAATGAGTGGAGTGGAGTGCATGGTGCGAAGGAGTGGATGGGGGAAGGATGGACCCCTTCACGAATACCCGGGGAGGGTCATTAAAAGTAGGTAGAGGGAGTAGGTAAATTGTGGTGGATATTGACATCTGTGGTGCGGAAAGTAGCAGAGTACTGCTTGGATGGGTGCATTAGTGTGTGGAATGGCTGGGCGTGTGGCCTGTTAGTGCGTATGGTTGGTTGAGCACTCCGCCACTGGTAGTCTGTCGGCTAGGTGAGGCCGCAGGTAGGCTCTGGGAGCCAGGTAGTGTTGAGTAGGGTTCAGCGGGGCCCGAGGATCCCAGGAGAGGACCCGGGTAGCCCAATGCCAGAGAGGGCATCGAGGGGGTAAGCGCCAGGGAGGGCCTTCCCCAAGGTAGGTTAGGGTGAAGGAGCTAGGCAAGCTCGGGTGGCGACGTTCAGTGGCGGAGATGCGCAGGTAAGTAGGACCTGCTAGGAGAGCCACACGACCCAGCCCCGAAATTGTGCAAGGGCACAGGTAGAAAAATCGGGGGAGTGAGACCCCAAAATTGGGAGCGCGCCACAGTATGGTCAATGGGAGTTGGTTTTTAGAACCACATAGTTTAATGATGGCAATGGATTGGCAGGGCAAGACCCCAGGTAGTTTAAAGAGAGTTAATGTCAATTAGAAGGAAAGATAGGAGAAAATCTCTTCGCACCATCCGCATCCACTCACCGAGGTGATAGGACTCCACACCATGCTTTGCAAATGTTTAGAAGGTAAAGACGCATCTTGACGTGGGGGAGACATTGTGGTTATTCCATCTCTTCCTCCTAAGGAGGGATTGATGATGAATTTGGATTAGGGGATGGGAAAGACAAAACGTAGTGACGAATTTGTAAATGGTGTAAATACGGGGTAGGGGCAAGGGTAGAGTAGGTGACATGGGGGGTGACGAACGCTAGGGATGAGCTTTCTCAGCTCGCTCTACCGCGCCCTTCATGTCGCATTGCCTTGTTTTTATGTGTACCCTTGCGCCCTTGCCCCGCTAATCTGCTTTGTCTTCCTTCCCCACTCATGGACCATGTTATTTTGTGACCGAGGGGAGTGTGCAGGTGCCCTGGATTGTGCGCCCGCACCCTTGCTGCCTTCTGTCTGCACTGATGCACCATATGGACCACATGTTCTGTGGCCTGGCACCACTTATGGACCACACATTCTGTGGCCTGGCCCCTCTGCTGGGACTGACCATTGTTGCCAGTGGTATCTGGCTTGCTGACCACTGTTTTGTTTTTTTTTTGTTTTTTTTGTATACAAGATCGAGGCTCGTGAAAGAGCTAACATTAATCACACAAAAAGACAAACCGACACACAAAACACAAAAAACAAGGGGAGCGGCAGACAAGATGGGGAGAGAGGGGGAAGGACACAAACACAACATTTGAGAGCAGGGACATCGGGAGGACTTGGGGGGAGGTGGGAGAGGAATAAAACATATGAACACTGCAAGGACTCTGGGGTGAATTACCGGGGGTAGAAAAGATCAAGATTTTCGATGGGGGAAGATAAGAGATGGTGGTGAACAGCTGTTTTAAAGACCTGGAGGGAGGAGTGGGATTGAAGGGAGTGGGGGAGTTTGTTCCAGAGGCGGGAGAAAAGGGGAATGAAAGAGTGAAGGTGAGCAGAGAGCCTAGACTTTGGCAGTTTAACCAGAAGAGGGTTGCAGGCAGATCTTGTGTGACCTGAAGGAATATTGGGGGGACAGAGCACAGAGAGCGCTGGGGGAGCAAGGCCGGAGAGGAGTCGGTAGAAGACAGAAAGACCACCAACCTGCCTGCGGTGAGTGAGTGAAAGGCCCTCGGAGTTGACTACATCGCAGGAGATTCCAATGATTCTGAAAGCTTTGGCCTCAACAGCGTGAAGCTGTTGTGTGTTACGTGTCACGTGAAGTTGTGACAGCGTGATGTTAAGTGGCATCTATGCCCAGCAGTGGACCACCTGAGTTGGCCCTGCTGGCCACAAATAAAAAAGTGGACGCGGTGTGTGCCTTTTTTATTAATTGAAACAACATCAAGCAAGAAGATCAAGCCAAGATGCATCGGCCCAGCAGAGAAGCAAGAAGACATCATTCATCATTTTATTATTTTTGAAATGTTTGGTGCATTTTCATGATGGTGCTTTTTGGAACATTTTTTTATTATGGTGCATATTGGTACATATGGGTATTGTGTATCGGTGCAGTGCATTGCAAGGGCATTTCCTCTTATCAAAACATCTTCTCTTTTTCCCACAAAAGACAGGTCCTGGGTTCTAGTTTTGTAAATAATCAAATTATTAGTGTCTTGTAAATAATGCTCCCCACCGGCTCTATGTGTAGTTTGAAGACCATTCTGTAATTCGCTTAATTGTGGGCGTGAGTCAGTTAGATAGGACGCAACGCAGCAGGGGGGGACATATTTAGTGTTAAAACTGTCGCACTCAGGGTGAGGTTAAAAGGAAAGGGTAACCACACCTAAGTGTCACATTAATTTAAAAGATAGCCCTTTTATTTCGGCTCGGGCCGAGCCTGGAAAAAGGGGGAATGGGGGTGCAGTGTTGCGGTTTTGAGAACCCTCACTTGTGTAAATAAATTCAACATCATTAAAGGTTAAAGGTAGCACCCCGAGAGAGGCCACAGCAACACGTAGGTCACCATAGGATTCCAGTTATTTCATTAGTATGTGTTTTAGATAAGGCCTTGTTTCCAATAGATGAATCTGCGTTGTGTCAATCAAATAAGAAGTAGGCCCCATTCCATTCAGTTTGCAACCTCCCTCTCCAAGCGACGCCATTACATGCCCTCCAGTCTGCCCGATGGCTCTCCCAATTTGTTACGCGCCTTTGTTAGCAGCGTTCGCTGCCTTGAGCTGGAGCTCGCTCAAACGCCGCCATAAGCCACGCGGTGAGGCCCGGAAAAAGGGGGCGGAACGCCAAGAAGAAGGTGTGGCCACGTCATCCAGCCGTCAAAGGCGGAGCCAGTAAGCCCTAACCAGCCAACCAGGGCTGAAGTGACATCGCCGACAGGCGTGGCTTTTGGGCTCGCGGAGCGATCGTTGCTTGTGTTATAAAAGCACGAACGTAAAGCCCTTTCAAGAGACTCATGCGCCGGCGTTTGTTAAAGAGGATGTGTTGGAAGGGTGGCTTGGAGAAGGACTGAGAAGAAGAAGGGCGCGCTTGTTAAAGAGGACATTGGGGGAGAGAGAGGGCGTTTGGCACAAGTGTGCACATATTACATACGCAGGACACCAGCTTCCCCCCGCTATATAATTGGCCGGTCGCGTTCAACTACAAGCGGAGCTGCCTGCTGGGTTTCGCCCGCTGGACTGGAGCCGAACGGAGCCTGGAACCCGGACCCTCTACCTGTTCCATCAACCATCTACAATCCCCGTGTGAGTGTGTATGTGTGTCCTGGGTATTAAGGATAAGACTGTTTTAAGACTGCCCTGTGTACTGCTTCTTCCTCTTCCTATCCTGTACATTCTTTTGTTTCCTCTTCTTTCTGTACATTTGAAATAAATTGCCTTGTTCTTTCTTGGTTTCCTCTTATCCGATCGCATTCGTCTTTTCTCTCATTGGGTAAACGTGGCACGATCGCAACTGCTATAATCGGGTCTAGTCACTTGTTAATAGCTCGGATCGCGGATTGCTATCCGCTCGGCATTTTCTATCATATCCGTGGTTCGAGCGGGAGTTATTCCCTCGTTTCCGGCCGGCGTTCGTAATTAGGTAGTAGTGAACCCCTAGGCCTAACAAACCTTACCTAACGCCACGCCGGGAAGGACATTATAACCCCCAGGACTCGGGTCGGCCAGATAACAAGGCAAGGGGATTAACCCCCCCCTTGATAAGAGGAGGGCCGACGTCCGAGAGCCGTAACAATATTGTTGCGGAACCCAACATCGGCCTTGGATCCCTTCTCGAGGGGGGATTAGTCCCCTCGTTTGTGACTGACCGACGTGGTCCCTGGAGCTGCACAAGCTCCCTCCAGAGGCAGGTGAGCAGCTTCGTTCGCGACCGCGGATAAGATGTTAATTTGCCGAGCGGATAGCAGCCGCGGCACGAACCGTTAACAAAGACTAACCCGATCCTGAACGTTGGCCAAATCGTGCCACAGGTATTCAATGGGGAAAAGGCAAAGACGACTGATGTGAAGAAGAAGAAGACGAAGGCAAAAGGTTGGAAATACGACTATTATTTATTATTACTATTTACACAATGAAAGAAACCAAGGAAGAAGGAAGGATAATAAAATAATGCAGAAAGAGGGATGGACCAGAAGGACACAGTGCAATTTCTAGCTTATACAGACTTAACTTATACCCCAGGACAAGACAAAAGACAGACTACAAGCACACTTACA
Source organism: Myxine glutinosa (assembly GCF_964187855.1). Lineage (NCBI taxonomy): Eukaryota > Metazoa > Chordata > Myxini > Myxiniformes > Myxinidae > Myxine > Myxine glutinosa. The sequence goes on from NC_136266.1 coordinate 5,848,096, forward strand.
CGGGGGATGATGACAGGAATGGCAGGAATGGGTTGGGACGGCAGAGAAGGGGAGGAAGGCACGGAGCTGGCTGGAGCTTGATCCCACACGGGACGTCGGGCTGGACCTCGACGGCCACCGATGCCACCGATCGTGGTTCCCGCGGGGTAACGGGTCGGAGCTGCCTGGTGGAGCCAACCTGCTGGTGGAGTCAAAGCTGCTGGTCGAGCCAAAGCTGCTGGTGGGGGGTCTGGCGTGACGGGTTCTCTCTCTCTCTCTTGAACTTAATCGTCTCTTTTGCCGCCATGGGGACGTCGCGTGCTTTCCCAGGACTCATCTCCGTAGCTCATCTCCAGCGCATCTCCGTAGCTCATCTGGACTCATCTGAGGTGGGGGCGTCTCCCGCGGGTTATATAAGCCCCACCCTCTAACCTTTACGAACCTCCCCGATCGCTCTTCCTCCGCCCTCTCAAGCCAAACCCCTCATGCTTGGTTGGTTGTAGGGGCTCTCCTGGCCCCACACTCCGATGACGAGGTGGAGACACGCCTTTCCTTCCCAACTTGACCGCGTGTGTAATGGAGGTTTTGGGGCGATTCTAGCGAGCCCCAGCCAAAGGGCAGCAGTGGCGAATGCAGCAAACAGCCCAGTGCAGTTGGCAATTGACGAAAGGGGGGATGTGCAGGGAATCTACCTTGTTTGAATTCGATGCAATGCAGTGTTAACTAGTGGAAAACAGAGCCTTAACCTAATACACAGAATAAGGAAATAACTACCAACAAGGAGGAAATCTATGATTTGGCTACGTGATTGTATATGACCTAACTAAGGGACGCCCTTTGACCTTTATACACAACAACTGGAGGAAGGAGGGTGACATTTTACCACAATAAAAAAACACAATTCTCATATCCACAACAATATTTTACACAAGGTCAAGATATGAGGACCCTGGGCATGATATTTTACACAAGGTCAAGATATGAGGACCCTGGGCTTGATATTTTACATAAGGTCAAGATATGAGGACCCTGGGCATGATATTTTACACAGGGTCAAGATATGAGGACCCTGGGCTTGATATTTTACATAAGGTCAAGATATGAGGACCCTGGGCATGATATTTTACACAAGGTCAAGATATGAGGACCCTGGGCATGATATTTTACACAAGGTCAAGATATGAGGACCCTGGCTTGATATTTTACACAAGGTCAAGACATGAGGACCCTGGGCTTGATATTTTACACAAGGTCGAGACATGAGGACCCTGGGCTTGATATTTTACACAAGGTCAAGACATGAGGACCCTGGGCTTGATATTTTACACAAGGTCAAGATATGAGGACCCTGGGCTTGATATTTTACACAAGGTCAAAATATGAGGACCCTGGCTTGATATTTTATACAAGGTCAAGATATGAGGACCCTGGGCTTGATATTTTACACAAGGTCAAGACATGAGGACCCTGGCTTGATATTTTACACAAGGTCAAGATATGAGGACCCTGGGCTTGATATTTTACACAAGGTCAAGACATGAGGACCCTGGGCTTGATATTTTACACAAGGTCAAGATATGAGGACCCTGGGCTTGATATTTTACACAAGGTCAAGATATGAGGACCCTGGCTTGATATTTTATACAAGGTCAAGATATGAGGACCCTGGGCTTGATATTTTACACAAGGTCAAGACATGAGGACCCTGGGCTTGATATTTTACACAAGGTCAAGACATGAGGACCCTGGGCTTGATATTTTACACAAGGTCAAGATGAGGACCCTCGGCTTGATATTTTACACAAGGTCAAGACATGACGACCCTGGGCTTGATATTTTACACAAGGTCAAGCCATAGATCAAACATGTTTTTTCCAACTCAACGCAGAGACTCCGTTCTGCTCGACAACTGTGAGATGTCTTTTTGCCAACGGTGCACAAGCAATGATATTTCCCTTAGCTTCGCGTGACTACACCACATGATGCAAATACCCAGCATGCTTTACGACCATCGGTGCCATTGATTGGTCCAGAGATGACAATTATTCATTTTTACCCCGACACTTGTTGCCAGGCGGTGCTTGTTGCAATGAGGTGCTTGTTGCCAGGCGGTGCTTGTTGCCAGGCGGTGCTTGTTGCCATGCTGTGCTTGTTGCCAGGCGGTGCTTGTTGCAATGAGGTGCTTGTTGCCAGGCGGTGCTTGTTGCAATGAGGTGCTTGTTGCCAGGCGGTGCTTGTTGCCAGGTGGTGCTTGTTGCAATGAGGTGCTTGTTATCAGGCGGTGCTTGTTGCAATGAGGTGCTTGTTGCCAGGCGGTGCTTGTTGCCAGGCGGTGCTTGTTGCCAGGCGGTGCTTGTTGCCATGCTGTGGTTGTTGCCAGGCGGTGCTTGTTGCAATGAGGTGCTTGTTGCCAGGCGGTGCTTGTTGCCAGGTGGTGCTTGTTGCAATGAGGTGCTTGTTATCAGGCGGTGCTTGTTGCCAGGCGCTGCTTGTTGCAATGAGGTGCTTGTTGCCAGGCAGTGCTTGTTGCCAGGCGGTGCTTGTTGCAATGAGGTGCTTGTTGCCAGGCGGTGCTTGTTGCAATGAGGTGCTTGTTGCCAGGTGGTGCTTGTTGCCAGGCGGTGCTTGTTGCCAGGCGGTGCTTGTTGCCAGGCGGTGCTTGTTGCCAGGCGGTGCTTGTTGCAATGAGGTGCTTGTTACCAGGCGGTGCTTGTTGCCAGGCGGTGCTTGTTGCAATGAGGTGCTTGTTGCAATGAGGTGCTTGTTGCCAGGCGGTGCTTGTTGCCAGGCGGTGCTTGTTGCCAGGCGCTGCTTGTTGCAATGAGGTGCTTGTTTGCAGGCGGTGCTTGTTGCCAGGCGCTGCTTGTTGCAATGAGGTGCTTGTTACCAGGCGGTGCTTGTTGCCAGGCGCTGCTTGTTGCAATGAGGTGCTTGTTACCAGGCGGTGCTTGTTGCCAGGCGGTGCTTGTTGCAATGAGGTGCTTGTTTGCAGGCGGTGCTTGTTGCCAGGCGCTGCTTGTTGCAATGAGGTGCTTGTTATCAGGCGGTGCTTGTTGCCAGGCGGTGCTTGTTGCAATGAGGTGCTTGTTGCCAGGCGGTGCTTGTTACCAGGCGGTGCTTGTTGCAATGAGGTGCTTGTTATCAGGCGGTGCTTGTTGCAACAGTTCGTTCTTGAGGTTTGCAGCAAGAGATTCTTTGTTTTCATTTAGGTCAACGAAGGCGATCCGTCTGAGGCCAAGGTCACATTTTTAGGAATGACCTCCAGACTAATGGCTTTTGGAATGGCTTATTGCTCAAGCATGTTGTAGTGAAATTATACCAAGGTGAACCCAGGGGTGCTCGTTACGGAAGGGGCGTCTAAAAGGTGAACCCAGGGGTGCTCGTTACGGAAGGGGCGTCTATAAGACCCGGGACAACCGGGGCGCGCGGACACTCCAGCGGCACTCACTGTGACATAGTCCAGTAGTTTGAATGGTATGTACGCCCCAAATGCTGCGCTGACAATGCGCTGCGCTAACCATTGTTATATTGAATCAACCATTGCTGCTCATGAAATGCTCTGATTTAATGCCTATTGCATGCATGTATTCTTACAGGATGTACTGCAGATCTAAATGATATTAAACCTACCCAGAGGTCAAGTCGTGTCTGAGCTTGATTTTCACGACATTAAATATCATTTAGATCGCCGGAATGGCTGACCACAAGATGATCGTGGTACCGATCCTCGGAGCCGACCCTCAAGCTGAGGGATCTGCATCGGAGTTTGCTCATTGGCTCAACACGCTGGAGAATTACTTTGCAGCTCACGAGACAGAGCCCACCGCTGTGATAAAGCTGTCCGTGTTACAGTCCAAGGTCCATCACACTGTTTTCAAGAACATTTCTCGATTTGGGACGTACGCTATGGCCCTAGCCGAGCTGAAGCGCCTCTACGTAAAGACACGGGGCGCTGTGCACGGCCGGCATCAACTCTCTCAGCGGCGACAGCAACCGTCTGAATCGATCGATCGCTTCGCGCAGGAGTTGCGCTACCTATTGGCAGACTGCGTGCAGGACGTCCGGACCCACGAGCAAGTGCAGGACGATTTGCTCTGAGATTCATTCATCTCCGGAATTAGTTCTGGAGTCTTGCAGCTCCGTCTCTTGGAGGTCGCGGAGCTGACATTTACAGAAGCACTACGGCTGGCACGCGTATAAACAGATGCCCGAGAACAATTGACCGCATATGATCACCCACGAGTCGTGGCGGGGACCTCGCAACTCGCGCGACCTGAGAGGGCTACCGCCGAGGATACGGAGGAGGACCCGACCACCACTACGGCCGAGTCTCTGGGAGCTCCTGAAGCGGACTCCGCTTCCGGCCTCACTGCTGCCGCCGCTGCCCGGCCACGGCCTGCCTGGTATGCAAAATGTTATTTTTGTGGAAATCGGCAGCATCCTCGCTCTGAATGCCCTGCCTGAGAGGCGACATGTCACCTGTGCTCCACCAAGGGCCATTTTGCAAAGGTCTGCAGAAAGGCCGCTCGGGGCACGCATTCCCGAGCGACCTTGAATGGGCTCATCGCGGAGCCAACGGATCGAGCGCCGGACGGGGCACCTCGCTCGGCTTTGAAGAGCCGCTCTCCTCCTCGCGGGCCTCTGGCTACCCGCCCGCCCTTGGTGAGATACATCGGGCCGCCGAAACAAATGGCGCGAACGCGACCGGTCACAGCGCGTCCGACCTTGACTGGCGTTCGAACGCCTACTTCAAACAAGCGACATGCTCCTGCTTTGGAAACTCCTCTTGAAGTGCGGCAAACGCAGCACGTGACACGAGCCCCATCTGACGGCAGCTTTTGCGAATTACATGCACCCACTTTGGCATGTGAATCTGCAGACGGCAGAAATCTTTCTCACGTGACTCGAGCCCCATCTGATGGCAGCTTTTACGAATTACATGCACCCGCTTTGGCATGTGAATCTGCAGACGGCAGAAATCTTTCTCACGTGACTCGAGCCCCATCTGACGGCAGCTTTTACGAATTACATGCACCCGCTTCGGCATATGAATCTGCAGACGGCAGAAATCTTTCTCACGTGACGCGAGCGCCATCTGGCGGCGGCTCTTACGAATTACATGCTCCCGCTTTGGCATTTGACTCTGCAGACGGCAGAGACCTTTCTCACGTGGCTCGAGCGCCATCTGGCGGCTGCTCTTACGACCAACCCACACCCACTCTGGCAAATGAAACTGCTGAAGAGCCAACTGACTTCAATGCTCCTGCTGAGGCCCAACCTGCCGACGCTGCCCGAAGGATTGCAGCCGGCGTGGGATCCACCCGCGAGGCGCGATCTTCTCGCCCGGCCGGAACTATACCTGCCGGGTCTGCCGGCCTAGCGCAGGCCTTCGTTCCGCTCACGGTTGCGGGCGTTTTTGCGCAAGCTTTAATTGACACGGGGTCCATGGATAGTTTTATCGATCAGCGACTCGTGCATCAACATGGGTGGCCGGTTCTCGGGACAACCCGCCGGATCTTCATGGCCTCTCAGGGACTTCGGTTGAGCACAAAAGGGGCGTGTTGATTGAAACTTGTGATAAAGGGACGCACGTTCCCGGACGTGTATCTCATGGTATTACCGGCCTTATGCGCTGACGTTCTGTTAGGACTTGATTTCCTTAAGCGGCATGGACGTTTGGAAATAGACTTCGGAGGGCCGGACACGCTCGCTGTGTGCGCCCTCGCTCAAATGGACATGGAGCCACTCTCACTGTTCCCCAACCTGACCACTGATTGTACCCCTGTAGCCGTCAAATCGCGGCGTTACTCTCGCGCGGACGCGCAATTCATTGCGGAAGAAACGGCCCTGCTCTTAAAGGATGGTATCATAGAACACAGTAGGTCACCGTGGCGGGCCCAAGTCTTAGTGGTGCGGAGTGAGGCCCACCGCCGGCGTATGGTAATCGACTATTCGCAGACGATTAATCGTTTTACACAGCTGGATGCCTACCCCTTACCGGGGATGGACGCCCTGGTACGCCAGGTGGCCCTGTATTCCGTTTATAGCACTCTCGATCTGCGTAGTGCGTATCATCAAGTCCCCATCTCTAGGGCTGATCGCGTCTTTACAGCCTTTGAATCGGGTCAGCGGTTGTACCAGTTCACGAGACTTCCCTTTGGGGTAACGAACGGCGTCGCTTGTTTTCAGAGAGCTATGGATGACCTCGTTGCGAAGGAGAATTTGACCGATGTCTTTGTCTATCTGGACAATCTTACGGTTTGTGGGTATGACCAGGAGCATCACGACGCTAATCTGAAACGCTTCCTCGAGGTCGCGTGGAAATATCGCTTAACCATGAATGCGGCGAAGTGTCAATACTCTCTACGCACGGTAGACCTTTTGGGGTACACCGTGACCCATGGCTCCGTCTCTCCGGATAAGGAGCGTCTGCGCCCTTTGCTCGATATGGCTCCGCCTAGCGATCGGGCTTCGCTTAAATGCGCTCTAGGGCTGTTCGCCCACTACTCAAAGTGGGTGCAAAATTTCTCCACGAAGCTCCGCCCCCTCGTGGCCTGCGACACTTTCCCCATGGGCCCGGCCGCCCTGGCGGCCTTCGAGGGCCTTAAAATCGACATTGCTGGCACCGCTGTCGCGACGATTGACGAGAGTGCCTCTTTCGTTTTGGAGAGTGATGCCTCGGATCATGCGATAGCGGCGACTCTCTCCCAAGGAGGCCGCCCTGTGGCTTTCTTCTCGCGGACTCTCACCTCCGCCGAGCGGAGGCATTCGTCTGTCGAAAAGGAAGCGTACGCGATCGTCGAATCAATTCGGCGATGGCGGCCGTATCTGCTTGGGCGGAGTTTCCAAATCATCACGGACCAACAGAGTGTTGCGTTTATGTACGACACCTTACATGCTCAGCGCATTAAGAATGAGAAAATCACCCGTTGGCGTATCGAACTCGCCGACTTCTGCTACACCATCAAATACCGCCCGGGGAAGGATAACCTGGTCGCTGACGCCTTATCGAGGCCGGCCACTTGCGCGGGGGTTGTAACTTTGGAGGGGCTGCGCACTTTGCACAGCACTATGTGTCATCCCGGGGTAACGCGCTTCGTGCATTTTGTGCGCGCGGGCAATCTGCCGTACTCGATGGAGGACATCCGCCGCATCTGCCGTGATTGCGCGATCTGTGCGGAACTCAAACCGCGTTTTTATAACCCCCCTCTGGGGACACTCGTTAGGGCTACTAGACCGTGGGAGCGCTTGGCGATGGACTTCAAAGGGCCGCTGCCAATGTTGAGCAACTCTCGCTATCTGCTCACTATCGTCGATGAGTATTCCCGATTCCCCTTTGCTTACACGTGCGGGGATATGTCGGCTGCCACGGTTATTCGGTGCCTGCAGAATTTGTTTTCTATGTTCGGGTATCCGGCCTACGTGCATACCGATCGGGGTGCGGTGTTCCTGTCCCAGGAGGTGAGGGGCTACTTGCTCCAGCATAATGTCGCTTCGAGCTACACCACCCCGTACCGGCCCCAAGCGAATGGACAGATCGAACGCTTTAATGGGATTATATGGCGGGCCGTCATGCTAAGCCTTCGGACCCTCGGCCGAGGCCTCGATAAATGGGCGTGGTCACTACCTGCCGCTCTAAACTCGATCCGGGCTCTCCTATGTACTGCCACCAACCAGACTCCTCACGAACGACTGTTCCACCACCCTAGAAGCTCCGGCAGTATCCAATCTTTACCCAGCTGGCTCGCTGAACCGGGGCCCGCCTATCTCAAATGAGCGGTTCGCACTAGCAAGTACGACCCCCTTGTCGACAAGGTGCAGGTCCTCCAGGCTAATCCCGAGCATGCTCGCGTGTTAACGGCGGATGGCCGCGAGTCTACGGTCTCCGTACGCCATCTCGCCCCATGTGGGGACGCCGACAGGGATATCGACGAACCCGTCTACGAGTCTATGGACTCTATCGAAGCTTCCCCTATGGAACTACCACTGTTACTCCCGTCGTCCCCCGCTCCCGTGCCCGAAGGCGCAGGGGCGCCCCCTCCGACTCCAACCTCCGGCGGCTATTCCGACGCGGGGGACTCCGGGCTAGGGGACGCCGTGCCCGGTAGATTCCGAACACGAACTGGCAGGGAGGTTCGCCGCCCCGACCGCTACGGGTGGACCGACTGACGTGGATTGACGTGACCCATTCGTTTATTGCTGATGCTTGCTTGCATCCTGCCGAGCGGCAGTATAGTTCTAACGGCGGGGAGAATGTAGTGAAATTATACCAAGGTGAACCCAGGGGTGCTCGTTACGGAAGGGGCGTCTAAAAGGTGAACCCAGGGGTGCTCGTTACGGAAGGGGCGTCTATAAGACCCGGGACAACCGGGGCGCGCGGACACTCCAGCGGCACTCACTGTGACATAGTCCAGTAGTTTGAATGGTATGTACGCCCCAAATGCTGCGCTGACAATGCGCTGCGCTAACCATTGTTATATTGAATCAACCATTGCTGCTCATGAAATGCTCTGATTTAATGCCTATTGCATGCATGTATTCTTACAGGATGTACTGCAGATCTAAATGATATTAAACCTACCCAGAGGTCAAGTCGTGTCTGAGCTTGATTTTCACGACACATGTCATGTAGATTACCTCATGCTTTGTGAGGTCACTGAAAAACTGATGTGGAGGGGATCTTTGCGATCACCAACCTGTGAGAATAATTGTATAAGTTCGTGGGCCAAGGACAGGTCTCGATGTCCCATATTGTGTTGGAAGAGTTTTGTTGAGTTTTGATACAAGGTGTGTTCAGCAATGTGTGTACGGTGCACATACACGAAGGCATGATGTTTGTTTGTTTGCTCTCATACAGGTTCGCACGACACTACATGAGTCCAAACGGTACGGAGACCCGGCTACTGGTCAAGGCTTACGCCATTCGATTCGACATCATCGTTTCTGGGGTGGTAAGGAAGAATCTCGGATTTGGCCCTTTTGGCCTTTACATCTGAGCATGACTCATCTGATGCATGTTGCTGTGGCCCTAGATTACTATAATTTCATATAATGTGCGCATTTGTCCATGATGTCTCCATGCCATTGTCCTATATCTGTTATACACTTGATATCCTCCAACAGCATGAAATGTTGCATAAAAAATTCAGCAATTAAATAAGCATGAGAATGCTAGTTGTATGCGTTCACATGTCAGGCATGTTTGTGTGTGTGCATGAAACTCATCTATATATATTAGCAGTTGGATCTCTCCGTCCATCTTGTTTATTCACGTTCGTTCTTTGGCTGTTTGCCCTTTTTGTTATTTTCACCCCTTTCTTCTCCCAAATCTCTTACCCTTTGTTTAATATCTTAAACACACACACAAAACAATAACCATAATAATAATTTCCTTCTCTCATCGTGGGTCCCCCTCCCCTCCTAAACCCCCCTCACGCATTCCCTCCTAAACTCCCTCCTCAACCCTCCCCTCCTAAACCCCCCCTTACCCCTCTCCTCTAAAACCCCCCCACCCCATCCCCTCCTAAACTCCCCCATCACCCCTACCCTTCTAATCTCCAACCTCACCCGTCCCCTTCTAATCTCCCCATCACCCATCCCCTCCAAAACTTCCCCTCACCCCTTTCCCTCCAAAACTCCCCCCTCACTGCTCTCCTTCTAAACCCCCCCTCACCCCTCTCCTCTAAAACCCCCCCTCCCCATCCCCTCCTAAACTCCCCCATCACCCCTACCCTTCTAATCTACAACCTCACCCATCCCCTTCTAATCTCCCCATCACCCATCTCCTCCTAAACTCCCCCATCACCCCTACCCTTCTAATCTACAACCTCACCCGTCCCCTTCTAATCTCCCCATCACCCATCCCCTCCAAAACTTCCCCTCACCCCTTTCTCTCCAAAACTCCCCCCTCACTGCTCTCCTTCTAAACCCCCCCTCACACCTCCCATCCTAAACTCCCCCCTCACTCCTCCCCTTCAAACTCCCCCCTCACAATTTTTCTTCAATTGTCCCTTCTCAACCATCCTCCTCAAGTTTCCTCTTGATCCCTCCACAAAGTTGCCTCCTCCTTGCTTCCTCTCCCTTCCAACTCATACCTCCACCTCCTACAACCCTCTACTTCGCTCTCCCCCCTCAAACAACCCCTCACTGTGTCTCATCCCATCACCATCAAACCTTTTGTCCTCCTCATCTTTCCCCTTCTTCTAGCTCTTCTGCAATCTCCGACACACTATCAACAGCTCTCCCTACCTCCCCCTCTCCTCCCTCATCTTACCCTACACCTGCCCTCCCCTGTCCTGCATCCGATTCTCCCCATTCCTCTTCCTTAACGGGATGGACCTCAAACCTCTGGGGCCTTCACTCAAACCTGATTGAGCTCTCCATACAGGTTGCTTCTAACAAACCAGACTTACAGTCATAGCAAAATATTGGCACCCTTGCACTTTTTTCAACTAATTCACCATTTCTTCCAGAAAATTGTTGAAATTAAAAAAATATTTTGGTATCCACAAATGTATTTCTTTGGTTTGCAGCGGAACAAAACAAAAAAGCTGAAAAAATTACAAAACTTTAGCTTATTCCACAAAGGAATCCTAAAATGGGCCGGACAATATTATTGGCACCTTTTAGAAGTTGTTAGAAATAATTAGATTTCAAGCAGGTGATTCACCTTTACTTTGGAATTGAACTTTGGAATTGAATTGAACTCAATTTGGTTGGTATGTCTCGCGAGATCACGGCGAGGTCACGTCTTTTCGAAGCTGCTCCATGCGCTCACGCTTTCGAAGCTAAGTGATATTTCTCAATCGTGTTTTTGTCGAGACTGTATCTATCCTTCGGTGTATGTACCTACAGCGTATCTTTTGGAAAATTTTCGGTGCAAATTTTTCGTACATGTATACACAATCGTCGGTTAATGGTATCGAGTATTCTGCGGCCTAGTACTCGTAGGCTTGGACTACCGTACCGTCTCCGACCTTGTGGTTTGTTTTTCTCTCAGCGATTCGTCGAATGCGCTGAAATTATTTTCGTTCACTGTTTCGTCCCAGTCGTTCACCCCGTACCTCCTTGTTTAATATCTGTACTCACAACAAAAAAAAAAAAAAAACCCCAAAAAAACTACTTCCTTCCCAGGTCTTATTCGTTTATTTGTTCTTTTTGTTCGTTCGTTCTTCGTTCGCGATCACGCGGTTAGAAATGTATAATCTCTCCCCTGAACAACTATTTTCTCTCATATATTATAACACCCTTTTCTTCTTTTCCTACAAAAGGATGCTTTCGTCTTGCTCACCAAATCTATTCATTCCAAAAAATATATATAATACCATCTCTTACAGTTCCTCCTTTCTACATTCCCTAAACTATCCAGAACTCCATCCCTCCTCCAGTGTCCTCAAACGTATTTTTGACTCGAAGGTCTCAAACTCATTTTGCAAAAAATGTTCGTTTCCCATGAATCGTACACTTTTCAAAATCCAATCTCACCCCTCCCCTCCAAATCCTCCCCATCACCCATCCCTTTCAAATCTCCCCCCTTGCCCCTTCCCTCCCCTCCCTCCTAAACTCCCCCCACACCCCTCCCCTCCTAGACTCCCCTCTCACCCCTCCTCCTCAAAGCATCCTTCCTGCTTCTTCCTCCTTCCAACTTTCACCTTCATCTCCCCAAACCTTCTGCCTTGCTCTTCCCCCTCCTCAAATAACACCTCACTGTGCCTCACCCAATCTCCATCAAACCTTTTGTCCGCCCCATTCTTCCCTTTCTCCAAGCTATTCTGAAATCTCTGACACACCTTCAACAGCTCTCCCTACCTCTTCCTCCTCTTCCACATCTTACCCTACCCCTCCCCCCCCCTGTTCTGGACCCGATGCTCCCCCTTCCTCTTCATTAACGGTATGGACCTCAAACATCCGGGGCCTTCGCTCAAACTTGACTGACCTCTCCATACAGGTTGCTTCTGACAAACCAGATGTGATCTGCTTAACAGAAACTTTCCTCCTTCATGATGTCTCTGATGCCTTGGTATCTCTCCCAGGTTACTCCCTCCTCCGGTATGATAGACCTGAGCCTCGTCCTGGAGGTGGGGTTGCTATCTTTATAAAAAACTCTCTTCCTCACTCGCCCTCCACTGCCCTCTCTCCACCTCACCCCCAGGAATACCTTTGGCTACGGCTTCCCCTTCGCTCCCACCTTTTGTTCATATGTGTGTTGTACCGTCCACCAATCAGCGATGACTCCATCTACATCTCACTGTCTGATAATATGGACCAACTTCTATCTACCCATCCCAACTCTCTCTTCCTCATATGTGGTGATTTCAATTGTCACCATGCCAGTTGGCTGGGTGTGGGTACCTCTCTCACCAGCCATGGCTCTTCAGCAAAGGAATTCTGCGACTCACTGGGACTGACACAATCTGTCAATTTCCCGACCCGGATCTCAGTCAACGGAGCATCTTCTCTTCTGGATTTGGTTATGACAAACTTCCCTGAAAATGTCTGCTGCTCTTCTTCTGCTCCAATCGGCTCATCTGATCATGTGCTTGTCAAAGTGGACATCTCTCTGACCATTCTCAGAGAGCCTCCTCAGCTTCGACGAGTCTGGCATTTCACTCGGACCAACTGGCACGGTCTTCAAGCAGCCATCAACCATCTGGACTGGTCTCCCATCTCTACCGCCTCTGACATCAACTCATCCTGGGAATTCTTTCAAAGTAAATTGCTCTCTCTCATGCACAGATTTATACCATCTCGTCTTCAGTTGTCATACCCTTCCTCCCATCCATGGTACACGGAATCTTGTGGTGAGGCTGTTGCCCTGAAACAACTTGCTTTCGTCTCCTGGAAAGCAAATCCAACGGAAGGAAATCTCATTTCCTTTCACAAAGCCCGAAACAAGTGTGTGTCCACCCTCAGGAGAGCCAGGAAACAATATCTCACCATTCTCAAGACCGAACTCTCTTATCTGTCTCCCTCTTCCAAATCCTGGTGGCGTCTGGTCAAATCTGTTTCTGGTGTTTGTTCCCCCTCCATCCCCTCCCTCACCTCAAACGGCTTAACGGCTGACTCCGCACGTGAAAAAGCTGAATGCCTCAACTCTGTGTTTGCCTCTAAATCTTGTGTCCCAAACCCATCCCTCTCTGTACCCACCGTACCCAGTCGTACCCAGCTGCTCCTGGACTCTGTGTCCTTTCCTCCTGACAAGGTGGAAAAGTTTCTGGCAACCCTCGACTCTGATTCTGCAACTGGTCCTGACGGCATCAGCCCACGGGTCCTAAAATCATGTTCTTCTGCACTTTCACTCCCTCTTTCTGTTCTCTTCACCCTCTCTTTTGCTCAAGGTCATCTGCCATCTGCTTGGAAATCAGCCAACATCACCGCTTTGCACAAAAAAGGTGCAAAAACAGATCCCAGCAACTACAGACCAATCAGCCTTCTCCCAATTATCAGCAAAGTCATGGAATCCATCATTGCTTCAGATATTAAATCTTTCCTCTTCTCCAATGGCTTGATCTCTGATCATCAATTTGGTTTCAGACCTGGTCACTCTACTCTGGACATGCTGCTTCTGCTTTCTCAACAATGGATGGAGGTCCTCAACGCCAAACAGGAAATTAGAGCTGTCTCCCTTGACATTTCACGTGCCTTCGATACGGTCTGGCACCCTGCTCTGCTCTCCAAACTCTCCTCCTTTGGTATCCATGGAAATCTCCACGCATGGCTGGCGGACTTCCTCTCTGGTCGTCGTCAACGTGTGGCCCTGAATGGGTTTCTCTCATCTCCTCTTCCTGTTCAGGCTGGAGTTCCCCAAGGTAGTGTTCTGGGCCCTGTGCTTTTTCTGGTCTTCATCAATGATCTCTCTGACTCTCTTGAAAATCCTCTCTATCTCTTTGCTGACGACTCTACTCTCTGTCGCTCCATTCCTCATCCCTCAGATCGGCAGTCTGCAGCCTCCTCACTCTCTGCAGACCTGGATAAAATCACAGACTGGTCAAACAAGTGGAACATGTCTTTCAATCCTGACAAATCTCACACTCTTACAATGTCTCTCCGAAAGGACCGACTGGACAACCCTCCCATCTACTTTCTCAACAATCCTCTCCAAGAAGTTCTGTCGCTCAAGCTTTTGGGTCTCACTATCTGCCATGATCTTTCTTGGGAAAACCACATTTCCAAGCTGGCCTCCAAAGCCAGTCGCCGACTGGGCATCCTCCGTCGTGCGAAGTCCTTCCTTGGCACACCTGAGCTCCTCACCACATACAAGGCTTTCATCCGCAGCTCAATGGAATACTGTTCCCCCCTCTGGGCTTGTGCTCCTGCCTCACACCTTGCTCGGCTTCACGCTGTTGAGGCCAAAGCTTTCAGAATCATTGGAATCTCCTGCGATGTAGTCAACGCCGATGGCCTTTCACTCACTCACCGCAGGCAGGTTGGTGGTCTTTCTGTCTTCTACCGACTCCTCTCCGGCCTTGCTCCCCCAGCTCTCTCTGTGCTCTGTCCCCCCAATATTCCTTCAGGTCGCACAAGATCTGCCTGCAACCCTCTTCTGGTTAAACTGCCAAAGTCTAGGCTCTCTGCTCACCTTCACTCTTTCATTCCCCTTTTCTCCCGCCTCTGGAACAAACTCCCCCACTCCCTTCAATCCCACTCCTCCCTCCAGGTCTTTAAAACAGCTGTTCACCACCATCTCTTATCTTCCCCCATCGAAAACCTTGATATTTTCTACCCCCGGTAATTCACCCCAGAGTCCTTGCAGTGTTCATATGTTTTAATCCTCTCCCACCTCCCCCCAAGTCCTCCCGATGTCCCTGCTCTCAAATGTTGTGTTTGTGTCCTTCCCCCTCTCTCCCCATCTTGTCTACCGCTCCCCTTGTTTTTTGTGTTTTGTGTGTCGGTTTGTCTTTTTGTGTGATTAATGTTAGCTCTTTCACGAGCCTCGATCTTGTATACAAAAAAAACAAAAACAAAAAACAAAAAAAAACTCACCTATGGTGAGATGCAGGTGCCTGCAATATAAAAATCACTCATTCATCCAGTTTGAACAGAGAAAAGGAGTCATTCTGCTGTTTTGTGTCACTGTGTATACCGCAATGAACATGGAGAAAAGAAAGAAAACTAGAGAATTGTCTGAGGAGGTCAGACACAAGATTGTAGCCAAGCATGGACAATCTCAAGGCTATAAGTCCATCTCCAGAGACCTTGATGTCCCTGTGTTCACCGTACACAATGTTATCAGGACGTTTAAGGCCCATGGCACTGTAGTTAACTTCCCTGGACGTGTCCGCAAGAGAAAACTTGATCGAAGATTGCAGCGAAGGATTGTTCGAATGGAGGAGAAAGCACCTCGACCAACTGCCAAATAGATTCAAGATGACCTTCACACACAAGGTACAACAGTTTCAACTCGCACCATCCGTCGCCAACTCAATGAAAGGGTG
This sequence comes from Myxine glutinosa, assembly GCF_964187855.1. Lineage (NCBI taxonomy): Eukaryota > Metazoa > Chordata > Myxini > Myxiniformes > Myxinidae > Myxine > Myxine glutinosa. The sequence goes on from NC_136266.1 coordinate 5,863,509, forward strand.
GTAGGAGACCCAGGAGTACCCCACTGCTGAGAAAGCCTGACTGGATATTGCGAAAACACACCCGAACAAGCCAAAATCCTTCTGGGAGAATGTTCTGTGGACAGATGAGACCAAATTAGAGCTTTTTTGAAAAGCACATCATCTCTATGTTTGCAGAAAACAAAATGAAGCCTTCAAAGAAAAGAACACCTTCCCTACAGTCAAACATGGAGGAGGTTCAGTGATGTTTTGGGATTGCTGCGCTGCGCCTGGCACTGGGTACCATGAATGTGTGCATGGCATCATGAAATCAGGAGATTACCAAGGCATTTTGGAGCGCAATGTTCAACCCATTGTCAGAAAGCTGGGTCTCCGTCGAAGGTCATGGGTCTTGCAGCAGGACAATGACCCCAAATACACTTCAAAAAGCACCCAGGAATGGTTCAAGACAAAACACTGGACTGTTCTGAAGTGGCCAGCAATGAGTCCAGATCTAAATCCCATTGAACACCTGTGGGGAGATCTGAAAACAGCAGTTGTAAGAAGGCACCCTTCAAATCTGGGAGAACTGGAGCAGTTTGCACAACAAGAGTGGGTTAAACTGCCAGTGGAGAGTTGTAGGAAGCTCATTCATGGCTACAGGAAGCGCTTGACTGCAGTTATTTGGTCCAAAGTCTGTGCCACCAAACATTAAGTCTAGGTTGCCAATGATTTTGTCCATGCCATTCATATTTATTTTCTGATTTAAAAGGATATATTAAGCTTTGAATCAAAAACAAAGGTTCTGTAATATTAACAGTGAAATAAAGAATTGTGGAGACAAAATACTTTTGTCAATTTCAACTTATTCTTCGAGAAAATTGTGAGTTATTTGAAAAAAGTGCAAGGGTGCCAATATTTTTAGCAACGACTGTAATGTGCTCAACAGAAACTTTCCTCCTTCAAGATGTCTCTGATTACTTAATATATCTCCCTGGTTACTCCCTCCGACATGATATACCTGAGCCCCGTCCTGGTAGTGGGGTTGCTCTCTTTATCAAAAACTCTGTTCCTCACTCTCCTGCAATGCACTCTCTCCACTACATCCCCAGGAGAACGCTTCCTCTCTGCTCCCACCTTTTGTTCATATGTGTGTTGTACTGTCATCTCTGATCATCAATTTGGAATCAGACCAGGTAATTCTACTCTGGATATGCTGCTTCTGCTGTCTCAACAATGGATGGAGGTCCTCAATGCCAAATAAGAAATCAGAGCCAATTCCCCTGACATATCTCGTGCCTTCGATATTGTCTGACACCCCGCCCTGCTCACCAAACTATCCTCTGATGCTATCCATGGAAATCTCCACACATGGCTTGCGGACTTCCTCTCCTATCGTAGTCCACATGTGGCCCTGAATGGAATTTTCTCATCTCCCCTTCCTGTCCAGGCTGGAGTTCCTTAAGGCAGTGTTCTGGGCCCTGTGCCTTTTCTGGTCTTCATCAATGATCTTTCCGACTCTCTGGAAAATCCTCTCTATCTCATTGCTGATGACTCCACTCTCTGCCGCTCCATACCTCATCCCTCAAATCGGCAGTCTGCAGCCTCCTCACTCTCTGCAGACCTGGACAAAATGACAAACTGGTCAAACAAGTGGAACATGTCCTTCAATCCTGACAAACCTCACACTCTCACTTTGTCTCTCCGAAAAGACCATCTGGAAAACCCTCTCATTGACTTTCTCAACAATCCTTGAAAATTTTTCTCCCGCCACTAATTTCACCCCAGATCCACTTTTTTGAAATACCAACTTCTTTCCTGGAAGTCCTTGCAGTGTCCTTGTGTTTTATACTTCTCCCACCTCCCACCCCCTTCCCACGCCTCCTTCCCCCAAGCCCTCTCCCTCCCACATTTCTCTCGATGTCCCTGCTCTCAAATGTTGTGTTTGTGTCCTCCCCCCTCTCTCTCCATCTTGGCTACCGCTCCCCTTATTATATGTTTTGTGTGTCTGTTTGATTTTTTTGTGTGATAAATGTTAGCTCTTTCACGAGCCTCGATCCTGTATACAAATTTTTTTTTATATAAAATCCTCTCAAATAATTTCTGTCACTCAAGCTTTTGGGTCTCACTATCTGCCATGATCTTCTTGGGAAACCCACATTGCCAAACTGGCCTCCAAAGCCAGTCGCCGACTGGGCATCCTCCATCATGCAAAGTCCTTTCTTGGCATTACTGAGCTCCTCACTACATACAAGGCTTTCATCCGCAGCTCAATGGAATACTGTTCCCCCCTCTGGGCCGGTGCTCCTGCCTCACACCTAGCTCGGTTTCACACTGTAGAAACCAAAACATTCAGAATCATTGGTATCTCCCGTGATGAAGCTGATTCTGAGGGTCTTTCTCTCTCTCTCTCACCGCAGGCAGGTAGGTGGTCTTTCTGGCTTCTACTGACTCCTCGCCAGCCGTGCTCCCCCAACTCTCTCTGGGCTCTGTCCCCCAAATATTCCTGCAGGACACACAAGATCTGCCAGCAACCCATTTATGGTGAAACTGCCAAAATGAAGACTCTCCGCTCACCATCACTCCTCCTTCATTCCTCTTTTTTCCCACCTCTGGAACAAACTCCCTCACTCTCTTCAATCCCACTCCTCCCTCCAGGTCTTCAAACCAGCTGTTCACCACCATCTCTTAACTTCCCCCATCCATAACCTTGATCTTTTCTACCCCTGTTAATACAAATCATAATCCACCTCTTTCAATCTTCAACTTCTTTCCTGAAGTTCCTAGTCGTGTCCATCTGGTTTATACAATGTGCCCCTCCACCTCCCCCCCCCCAAGCCCTCTCCCTTCCACAGATCTCCCGATGTTCCTGTCCTCTACTGTTGTGCTTGTGTGCTTCCCTCTCTCTCACCATCTTGTTTCTCCCTCCCTTTATTGTTTTATGTGTCCGTTTATGTTTTTTGTGTTTTCTGTGCTGATATGTGTTTAATGTGCTCGCTCTTACACGAGCCTCGATCGTGTATACAAAAACAAACAACAAAACACCATAACCCATATATCTGACAATCTGACATCCATAGGCGACGGGATGAATGCCAGAAGCTCGGCATCAGGTTGATGGGTTTAAAAAGATGGATGAATTAAGATGGCGTTACGTCTAGCACTAGACTAGGCCTTTACGGTGGTGTATTATTCATGAGTTAATGAGATGCGGTGTATTATTTCAGAAACCACTTGTTATAACTGCAAATAAGCCATAACTAATTAGCCTAAATTTCCTAATTGTTGCGTGACAATTATTGTAGCAATAATATAATTTGTCATGATTGCAAAGTTAATCAAGATTATTGGAATGAAGACAGACGACAGCTAAGTAGCCTACTTAAACTCTACTTTATCATTGAGTTGTTAATATTACTTTTTTGTAAGAAATATATAATTATTTTCTCACTATACAAGGCAAAAATATGCCAAAAAGTGACAAAAAGGCATTTGATGATCTCGTTGTTGCTGAACAATGTCGTTGTGATTTGGCACGACAGCATCAGCAATGGCGCCTATTTGAGCACAGCGAGGCGGCAAGTAAAGGGCGACGATGGTGCTGCTCAACATCCGCAAGCGAGTTCTTCCATGTCACCATCTCACCAGCAGTCCGTGCACGTCACATATATAATCAAACGGAGGACCAAATACTGCATTGGAGTCATCAGAAGGAACCTGAATAAGTAAAAAGTAAAGATGGAATTATCAGAAGGAACCCGAATAAGCATAGAGTGACGATGAAGTCATCAGAAGGAACCCGAATAAGCATAAAGTGATGATGAAGTCATCAGAAGTAACCTGAATAAGTAAAAAGTAAAGATGGAATTATCAGAAGGAACCCGAATAAGCATAAAGTGACGATGAAGTCATCAGAAGGAACCTGAATAAGTATAAAGTGAAGATGAAGTCATCAGAAGGAACCTGAATAAGTTTAAAGTGAAGATGGGGTCATCAGAAGGAACCCGAATAAGCATAAAGTGAAGATGAAGTCATCAGAAGGAACCTGAATAAGTATAAAGTAAAGATGAAGTCATCAGAAGGAACCTGAATAAGTATAAAGTAAAGATGGAGTCATCAGAAGGAACCCGAATAAGCATAAAGTGAAGATGAAGTCATCAGAAGGAACCCGAATAAGCATAAAGTGAAGATGAAGTCATCAGAAGGAACCCGAATAAGCATAAAGTGAAGACGGAGTCATCAGAAGGAACCCGAATAAGCATAAAGTGAAGACGGAGTCATCAGAAGGAACCTGAATAAGTATAAAGTGAAGATGAAGTCATCAGAAGGAACCTGAATAAGTATAATGTGAAGATAGTCATCAGAAGGAACCTGAATACGTTTAAAGTGAAGATGGGGTCATCAGAAGGTACCTGAATAAGTATAAAGTTAAGATGGAGTCATCAGAAGGAACCTGAATAAGTATAAAGTTAAGATGGAGTTATCACAAGGGACCTGAATCAGTAAAACGTGAAGATGGAGTCATCAGAAGGAACCTGAATAAGTATAAAGTAAAGATGGAGTCATCAGAAGGAACCTGAATAAGTATAAAGTGAAGATGGAGTCATCAGAAGGAACCTGAATAAGTATAAAGTGAAGATGGAGTCATCAGAAGGAACCTGAATAAGTATAAAGTGAAGATAGAGTCATCAGAAGGAACTTGAATAAGTTTAAAGTGAATATGGGGTCATCAGAAGGAACCTGAATAAGTATAAAGTGAAGATAGAGTCATCAGAAGGAACTTGAATAAGTTTAAAGTGAAGATGGGGTCATCATAAGTAACCTGAATAAGTATAAAGTGAAGATGGAGTCATCAGAAGGAACCTGAATAAGTATAAAGTTAAGATGGAGTTATCATAAGGAACCTGAATAAGTATAAAGTGAAGATAGAGTCATCAGAAGGAACTTGAATAAGTTTAAAGTGAAGATGGGGTCATCAGAAGGAACCTGAATAAGTATAAAGTGATAATGGGGTCATCAGAAGGAACCTGAATAAGTATAAAGTGATAATGGGGTCATCAGAAGGAACCTGAATAAGTATAAAGTGAAGATGAAGTCATCAGAAGGAACCTGAATAAGTATAAAGTGAAGATGGAGTCATCAGAAGGAACTTGAATAAGTTTAAAGTGAAGATGGGGTCATCATAAGGAACCTGAATAAGTATAAAGTGAAGATGGAGTCATCAGAAGGAACCTGAATAAGTATAAAGTTAAGATGGAGTTATCATAAGGAACCTGAATAAGTATAAAGTGAAGATAGAGTCATCAGAAGGAACCTGAATAAGTATAAAGTGAAGATGGAGTCATCAGAAGGAACTTGAATAAGTTTAAAGTGAAGATGGGGTCATCAGAAGGAACCTGAATAAGTATAAAGTAAAGATGGAGTCATCAGAAGGAACTTGAATAAGTTTAAAGTGAAGATGGGGTCATCAGAAGGAACCTGAATAAGTATAAAGTGAAGATGGAGTCATCAGAAGGAACCTGAATAAGTATAAAGTAAAGATAGAGTTATCAGAAGGAACCTGAATAAGTATAAAGTGAAGATGGAGTCATCAGAAGGAACCTGAATAAGTATAAAGTGAAGATGGAGTCATCAGAAGGAACCTGAATAAGTATAAAGTGAAGATGGAGTCATCAGAAGGAACCTGAATAAATATAAAGTGAAGATGGAGTCATCAGAAGGAACCTGAATAAGTATAAAGTGAAGATGGAGTCATCAGAAGGAACCTGAATAAGTATAAAGTGAAGATGAGGTCATCAGAAGGAACCTGAATAAGTACAAAGTAAAGATGAAGTCATCAGAAGGAACCTGAATAAGTATAAAGTAAAGATGAAGTCATCAGAAGGAACCTGAATAAGTATAAAGTAAAGATGAGGTCATCAGAAGGAACCTGAATAAGTACAAACTAAAGATGAAGTCATCAGAAGGAACCTGAATAAGTATAAAGTGAAGATGGAGTCATCAGAAGGAACCTGAATAAATATAAAGTGAAGATGGAGTCATCAGAAGGAACCTGAATAAGTATAAAGTAAAGATGAAGTCATCAGAAGGAACCTGAATACGTATAAAGTAAAGATGAAGTCATCAGAAGGAACCTGAATAAGTATAAAGTGAAGATGGAGTCATCAGAAGGAACCTGAATAAGTATAAAGTGAAGATGGAGTCATCAGAAGGAACTTGAATAAGTTTAAAGTGAAGATGGAGTCATCAGAAGGAACCTGTATAAGTATAAAGTGAAGATAGAGTCATCAGAAGGAACCTGAATAAATATAAAGTGAAGATGGAGTCATCAGAAGGAACCTGAATAAATATAAAGTGAAGATGGAGTTATCAGAAGGAACCTGAATAAGTATAAAGTGAAGATGGAGTCATCAGAAGGAACCTGAATAAGTATAAAGTGAAGATGGAGTCATCAGAAGGAACCTGAATAAGTATAAAGTGAAGATGGAGTCATCAGAAGGAACCTGTATAAGTATAAAGTGAAGATGGAGTCATCAGAAGGAACCTGAATAAATATAAAGTGAAGATGGAGTCATCAGAAGGAACCTGAATAAGTATAAAGTGAAGATGGAGTCATCAGAAGGAACCTGAATAAGTATAAAGTGAAGATGGAGTCATCAGAAGGAACCTGAATAAATATAAAGTGAAGATAGAGTCATCAGAAGGAACCTCAATAAGTATAAAGTAAAGATGGAGTCATCAGAAGGAACCTGAATAAATATAAAGTGAAGATGGAGTCATCAGAAGGAACCTGAATAAATATAAAGTGAAGATGGAGTCATCAGAAGGAACCTGAATAAGTATAAAGTTTGGATGGAGTCATCAGAAGGAACCTCAATAAGTATAAAGTAAAGATGGAGTCATCAGAAGGAACCTGAATAAATATAAAGTGAAGATGGAGTCATCAGAAGGAACCTGAATAAATATAAAGTGAAGATGGAGTCATCAGAAGGAACCTGAATAAGTATAAAGTGAAGATGGAGTCATCAGAAGGAACTTGAATAAGTTTAAAGTGAAGATGGAGTCATCAGAAGGAACCTGAATAAGTATAAAGTGAAGATGGAGTCATCAGAAGGAACCTGAATAAGTATAAAGTGAAGATGGAGTCATCAGAAGGAACCTGAATAAATATAAAGTGAAGATAGAGTCATCAGAAGGAACCTGAATAAATATAAAGTGAAGATGGAGTTATCAGAAGGAACCTGAATAAGTATAAAGTGAAGATGGAGTCATCAGACGGAACCTGAATAAATATAAAGTGAAGATGGAGTCATCAGAAGGAACCTGAATAAGAATAAAGTGAAGATGGAGTCATCAGAAGGAACCTGAATAAGTATAAAGTGAAGATGGAGTCATCAGAAGGAACCTGAATAAATATAAAGTGAAGATGGAGTCATCAGAAGGAACCTGAATAAATATAAAGTGAAGATGGAGTTATCAGAAGGAACCTGAATAAGTATAAAGTGAAGATGGAGTCATCAGAAGGAACCTGAATAAGTATAAAGTGAAGATGGAGTCATCAGAAGGAACCTGAATAAGTATAAAGTGAAGATGGAGTCATCAGAAGGAACCTGTATAAGTATAAAGTGAAGATGGAGTCATCAGACGGAACCTGAATAAATATAAAGTGAAGATGGAGTCATCAGAAGGAACCTGAATAAGAATAAAGTGAAGATGGAGTCATCAGAAGGAACCTGAATAAGTATAAAGTGAAGATGGAGTCATCAGAAGGAACCTGAATAAATATAAAGTGAAGATGGAGTCATCAGAAGGAACCTGAATAAATATAAAGTGAAGATGGAGTTATCAGAAGGAACCTGAATAAGTATAAAGTGAAGATGGAGTCATCAGAAGGAACCTGAATAAGTATAAAGTGAAGATGGAGTCATCAGAAGGAACCTGAATAAGTATAAAGTGAAGATGGAGTCATCAGAAGGAACCTGAATAAGTATAAAGTGAAGATGGAGTCATCAGAAGGAACCTGAATAAATATAAAGTGAAGATGGAGTTATCAGAAGGAACCTGAATAAGTATAAAGTGAAGATGGAGTCATCAGAAGGAACCTGAATAAGTATAAAGTGAAGATGGAGTCATCAGAAGGAACCTGAATAAATATAAAGTGAAGATGGAGTCATCAGAAGGAACCTGAATAAGTATAAAGTAAAGATGGAGTCATCAGAAGGAACCTGAATAAGTATAAAGTGAAGATGGAGTCATCAGAAGGAACCTGAATAAGTATAAAGTGAAGATGGAGTCATCAGAAGGAACCTGAATAAATATAAAGTGAAGATGGAGTCATCAGAAGGAACCTGAATAAGTATAAAGTGAAGATGGAGTCATCAGAAGGAACCTGAATAAGTATAAAGTGAAGATGGAGTCATCAGAAGGAACCTGAATAAGTATAAAGTAAAGATAGAGTTATCAGAAGGAACCTGAATAAGTATAAAGTGAAGATGGAGTCATCAGAAGGAACCTCAATAAGTATAAAGTGAAGATGGAGTCATCAGAAGGAACCTCAATAAGTATAAAGTAAAGATAGACTTATCAGAAGGAACCTGAATAAGTATAAAGTGAAGATAGAGTCATCAGAAGGAACCTGAATAAGTATAAAGTAAAGATAGAGTTATCAGAAGGAACCTGAATAAGTATAAAGTAAAGATAGAGTTATCAGAAGGAACCTGAATAAGTATAAAGTGAAGATGGAGTCATCAGAAGGAACCTGAATAAGTATAAAGTAAAGATAGAGTTATCAGAAGGAACCTGAATAAGTATAAAGTGAAGATGGAGTCATCAGAAGGAACCTGAATAAGTATAAAGTGAAGATGGAGTCATCAGAAGGAACCTGAATAAGTATAAAGTGAAGATGGAGTCATCAGAAGGAACTTGAATAAGTTTAAAGTGAAGATGGAGTCATCAGAAGGAACCTGAATAAGTATAAAGTGAAGATGGAGTCATCAGAAGGAACCTGAATAAGTATAAAGTGAAGATGGAGTCATCAGAAGGAACCTGAATAAATATAAAGTGAAGATAGAGTCATCAGAAGGAACCTGAATAAGTATAAAGTGAAGATGGAGTCATCAGAAGGAACCTGAATAAGTATAAATTAAAGATAGAGTTATCAGAAGGAACCTGAATAAGTATAAAGTGAAGATGGAGTCATCAGAAGGAACCTGAATAAGTATAAAGTGAAGATGGAGTCATCAGAAGGAACCTGAATAAATATAAAGTGAAGATGGAGTCATCAGAAGGAATCTGTATAAGTATAAAGTAAAGATAGAGTTATCAGAAGGAACCTGAATAAGTATAAAGTGAAGATGGAGTCATCAGAAGGAACCTGAATAATTATAAAGTGAAGATGGAGTCATCAGAAGGAACCTGAATAAGTATAAAGTGAAGATGGAGTCATCAGAAGGAACCTGAATAAGTATAAAGTGAAGATGGAGTCATCAGAAGGAACCTGAATAAATATAAAGTGAAGATGGAGTCATCAGAAGGAACCTGAATAAGTATAAAGTGAAGATGGAGTCATCAGAAGGAACCTGAATAAGTATAAAGTGAAGATGGAGTCATCAGAAGGAAGCTGAATAAATATAAAGTGAAGATGGAGTCATCAGAAGGAACCTGAATAAGTATAAAGTGAAGATGGAGTCATCAGAAGGAACCTGAATAAGTATAAAGTAAAGATGAAGTCATCAGAAGGAACCTGAATAAGTACAAAGTAAAGATGAAGTGATCAGAAGGAACCTGAATAAGTATAAAGTAAAGATGAAGTCATCAGAAGGAACCTGAATAAGTATAAAGTGAAGATGGAGTCATCAGAAGGAACCTGAATAAGTATAAAGTGAAGATGAAGTCATCAGAAGGAACCTGAATAAATATAATGTAAAGATGGAGTCATCAGAAGGAACCTGAATAAGTATAAAGTGAAGATGGAGTCATCAGAAGGAACCTGAATAAGTATAAAGTGAAGATGGAGTCATCAGAAGGAACCTGAATAAATATAAAGTGAAGATAGATTCATCAGAAGGAACCTGAATAAGTATAAAGTGAAGATGAAGTCATCAGAAGGAACCTGAATAAATATAATGTAAAGATGGAGTCATCAGAAGGAACCTGAATAAGTATAAAGTGAAGATGGAGTCATCAGAAGGAACCTGAATAAGTATAAAGTGAAGATGGAGTCATCAGAAGGAACCTGAATAAATATAAAGTGAAGATAGATTCATCAGAAGGAACCTGTATAAGTATAAAGTGAAGATAGAGTCATCAGAAGGAACTTGAATAAGTTTAAAGTGAAGATGGGGTCATCAGAAGGAACCTGTATAAGTATAAAGTGAAGATAGAGTCATCAGAAGGAACCTGTATAAGTATAAAGTGAAGATGGGGTCATCAGAAGGAACCTGAATAAGTATAAAGTGAAGATAGAGTCATCAGAAGGAACCTGTATAAGTATAAAGTGAAGATGGAGTCATCAGAAGGAACCTGTATAAGTATAAAGTAAAGATGAAGTCATCAGAAGGAACCTGTATAAGTATAAAGTGAAGATGGAGTCATCAGAAGGAACCTGTATAAGTATAAAGTGAAGATGGAGTCATCAGAAGGAACCTGAATAAGTTTAAAGTGAAGATGGAGTCATCAGAAGGAACCTGAATAAGTATAAAGTGAAGATGGAGTCATCAGAAGGAACCTGAATAAGTATAAAGTAAAGATGGAGTCATCAGAAGGAACCTGAATAAGTATAAAGTAAAGATGGAGTCATCAGAAGGAACCTGAATAAGTATAAAGTAAAGATGAAGTCATCAGAAGGAACCTGAATAAGTATAAAGTAAAGATGGAGTCATCAGAAGGAACCTGAATAAGTATAAAGTGAAGATGGAGTCACCAGAAGGAACCTGAATAAGTATAAAGTAAAGATGGAGTCATCAGAAGGAACCTGTATAAGTATAAAGTGAAGATGGAGTCATCAGAAGGAACCTGAATAAGTATAAAGTGAAGATGGAGTCATCAGAAGGAACCTGTATAAGTATAAAGTAAAGATGGAGTCATCAAAAGGAACCTGAATAAGTATAAAGTGAAGATGGAGTCATCAGAAGGAACCTGTATAAGTATAAAGTGAAGATGGAGTCATCAGAAGGAACCTGAATAAGTATAAAGTAAGGATGGAGTCATCAGAAGGAACCTGTATAAGTATAAAGTGAAGATGGAGTCATCAGAAGGAACCTGAATAAGTATAAAGTGAAGATGGAGTCATCAGAAGGAACCTGTATAAGTATAAAGTAAAGATGGAGTCATCAAAAGGAACCTGAATAAGTATAAAGTGAAGATGGAGTCATCAGAAGGAACCTGTATAAGTATAAAGTGAAGATGGAGTCATCAGAAGGAACCTGAATAAGTTTAAAGTGAAGATGGAGTCATCAGAAGGAACCTGAATAAGTATAAAGTGAAGATGGAGTCATCAGAAGGAACCTGAATAAGTATAAAGTGAAGATGGAGTCATCAGAAGGAACCTGAATAAGTATAAAGTAAAGATGGAGTCATCAGAAGGAACCTGAATAAGTATAAAGTAAAGATGGAGTCATCAGAAGGAACCTGAATAAGTATAAAGTAAAGATGAAGTCATCAGAAGGAACCTGAATAAGTATAAAGTAAAGATGGAGTCATCAGAAGGAACCTGAATAAGTATAAAGTGAAGATGGAGTCACCAGAAGGAACCTGAATAAGTATAAAGTAAAGATGGAGTCATCAGAAGGAACCTGTATAAGTATAAAGTGAAGATGGAGTCATCAGAAGGAACCTGAATAAGTATAAAGTGAAGATGGAGTCATCAGAAGGAACCTGTATAAGTATAAAGTAAAGATGGAGTCATCAAAAGGAACCTGAATAAGTATAAAGTGAAGATGGAGTCATCAGAAGGAACCTGTATAAGTATAAAGTGAAGATGGAGTCATCAGAAGGAACCTGAATAAGTATAAAGTAAGGATGGAGTCATCAGAAGGAACCTGTATAAGTATAAAGTGAAGATGGAGTCATCAGAAGGAACCTGAATAAGTATAAAGTGAAGATGGAGTCATCAGAAGGAACCTGTATAAGTATAAAGTAAAGATGGAGTCATCAAAAGGAACCTGAATAAGTATAAAGTGAAGATGGAGTCATCAGAAGGAACCTGTATAAGTATAAAGTGAAGATGGAGTCATCAGAAGGAACCTGTATAAGTATAAAGTGAAGATGGAGTCATCAGAAGGAACCTGAATAAGTATAAAGTGAAGATGGAGTCATCAGAAGGAACCTGAATAAGTATAAAGTAAAGATGAAGTCATCAGAAGGAACCTGAATAAGTTTAAAGTGAAGATGGAGTCATCAGAAGGAACCTGAATAAGTATAAAGTGAAGATGGAGTCATCAGAAGGAACCTGAATAAGTTTAAAGTGAAGATGGAGTCATCAGAAGGAACCTGAATAAGAATAAAGTGAAGATGGAGTCATCAGAAGGAACCTGAATAAGTATAAAGTGAAGATGGAGTCATCAGAAGGAACCTGAATAAGTATAAAGTAAAGATGGAGTCATCAGAAGGAACCTGAATAAGTATAAAGTAAAGATGGAGTCATCAGAAGGAACCTGAATAAGTATAAAGTAAAGATGGAGTCATCAGAAGGAACCTGAATAAGTATAAAGTAAAGATGAAGTCATCAGAAGGAACCTGAATAAGTATAAAGTAAAGATGGAGTCATCAGAAGGAACCTGAATAAGTATAAAGTGAAGATGGAGTCATCAGAAGGAACCTGAATAAGTATAAAGTAAAGATGGAGTCATCAGAAGGAACCTGAATAAGTATAAAGTGAAGATGGAGTCATCAGAAGGAACCTGAATAAGTATAAAGTGAAGATGGAGTCATCAGAAGGAACCTGAATAAGTATAAAGTGAAGATGGAGTCATCAGAAGGAACCTGAATAAGTATAAAGTGAAGATGGAGTCATCAGAAGGAACCTGAATAAGTATAAAGTAAAGATGGAGTCATCAGAAGGAACCTGAATAAGTATAAAGTGAAGATGGAGTCATCAGAAGGAACCTGAATAAGTATAAAGTAAAGATGGAGTCATCAGAAGGAACCTGTATAAGTATAAAGTAAAGATGGAGTCATCAGAAGAACCTGTATAAGTATAAAGTGAAGATGGAGTCATCAGAAGGAACCTGTATAAGTATAAAGGGAAGATGGAGTCATCAGAAGGAACCTGAATAAGTATAAAGTAAAGATGGAGTCATCAGAAGGAACCTGAATAAGTATAAAGTAAAGATGGAGTCATCAGAAGGAACCTGAATAAGTATAAAGTGAAGATGGAGTCATCAGAAGGAACCTGTATAAGTATAAAGTGAAGATGGAGTCATCAGAAGGAACCTGAATAAGTATAAAGTGAAGATGAAGTCATCAGAAGGAACCTGAATAAGTATAAAGTAAAGATGGAGTCATCAGAAGGAACCTGAATAAGTATAAAGTGAAGATGGAGTCATCAGAAGGAACCTGTATAAGTATAAAGTGAAGATGGAGTCATCAGAAGGAACCTGAATAAGTATAAAGTGAAGATGAAGTCATCAGAAGGAACCTGAATAAGTATAAAGTGAAGATGGAGTCATCAGAAGGAACCTAAATAAGTATAAAGTGAAGATGGAGTCATCAGAAGGAACCTGAATAAGTATAAAGTGAAGATGGGGTCATCAGAAGGAACCTGAATAAGTATAAAGTAAAGATGAAGTCATCAGAAGGAACCTGTATAAGTATAAAGTGAAGATGGAGTCATCAGAAGGAACCTGAATAAGTATAAAGTAAAGATGGAGTCATCAGAAGGAACCTGAATAAGTATAAAATGAAGATGGAGTCATCAGAAGGAACCTGAATAAGTATAAAGTAAAGATGGAGTCATCAGAAGGAACCTGAATAAGTATAAAGTGAAGATGGAGTCATCAGAAGGAACCTGAATAAGTATAAAGTAAAGATGAAGTCATCAGAAGGAACCTGAATAAGTATAAAGTGAAGATGGAGTCATCAGAAGGAACCTGAATAAATATAAAGTGAAGATGAAGTCATCAGAAGGAACCTGAATAAGTATAAAGTAAAGATGGAGTCATCAGAAGGAACCTGTATAAGTATAAAGTGAAGATGGAGTCATCAGAAGGAACCTGAATAAATATAAAGTGAAGATGAAGTCATCAGAAGGAACCTGAATAAGTATAAAGTGAAGATGGAGTCATCAGAAGGAACCTGTATAAGTATAAAGTAAAGATGGAGTCATCAGAAGGAACCTGTATAAGTATAAAGTAAAGATGGAGTCATCAGAAGGAACCTGAATAAGTATAAAGTGAAGATGGAGTCATCAGAAGGAACCTGTATAAGTATAAAGTGAAGATGGAGTCATCAGAAGGAACCTGTATAAGTATAAAGTAAAGATGGAGTCATCAGAAGGAACCTGTATAAGTATAAAGTAAAGATGGAGTCATCAGAAGGAACCTGTATAAGTATAAAGTAAAGATGGAGTCATCAGAAGGAACCTGTATAAGTATAAAGTAAAGATGGAGTCATCAGAAGGAACCTGTATAAGTATAAAGTGAAGATGGAGTCATCAGAAGGAACCTGTATAAGTATAAAGTGAAGATGGAGTCATCAGAAGGAACCTGAATAAGTATAAAGTGAAGATGGAGTCATCAGAAGGAACCTGAATAAGTATAAAGTGAAGATGAAGTCATCAGAAGGAACCTGAATAAATATAAAGTAAAGATGGAGTCATCAGAAGGAACCTGAATAAGTATAAAGTGAAGATGAAGTCATCAGAAGGAACCTGAATAAATATAAAGTGAAGATGAAGTCATCAGAAGGAACCTGAATAAATATAAAGTAAAGATGAAGTCATCAGAAGGAACCTGAATAAGTATAAAGTGAAGATGAAGTCATCAGAAGGAACCTGAATAAATATAAAGTAAAGATGGAGTCATCAGAAGGAACCTGAATAAGTATAAAGTGAAGATGGAGTCATCAGAAGGAACCTGAATAAGTATAAAGTGAAGATGGAGTCATCAGAAGGAACCTGAATAAGTATAAAGTAAAGATGAAGTCATCAGAAGGAACCTGAATAAGTTTAAAGTGAAGATGGAGTCATCAGAAGGAACCTGAATAAGTATAAAGTGAAGATGGAGTCATCAGAAGGAACCTGTATAAGTATAAAGTAAAGATGAAGTCATCAGAAGGAACCTGTATAAGTATAAAGTAAAGATGGAGTCATCAGAAGGAACCTGAATAAGTATAAAATAAAGATGGAGTCATCAGAAGGAACCTGAATAAGTATAAAGTGAAGATGAAGTCATCAGAAGGAACCTGAATAAGTATAAAGTGAAGATGGAGTCATCAGAAGGAACCTAAATAAGTATAAAGTGAAGATGGAGTCATCAGAAGGAACCTGAATAAGTATAAAGTGAAGATGGGGTCATCAGAAGGAACCTGAATAAGTATAAAGTAAAGATGAAGTCATCAGAAGGAACCTGTATAAGTATAAAGTGAAGATGGAGTCATCAGAAGGAACCTGAATAAGTATAAAGTAAAGATGGAGTCATCAGAAGGAACCTGAATAAGTATAAAATGAAGATGGAGTCATCAGAAGGAACCTGAATAAGTATAAAGTAAAGATGGAGTCATCAGAAGGAACCTGAATAAGTATAAAGTGAAGATGGAGTCATCAGAAGGAACCTGAATAAGTATAAAGTAAAGATGAAGTCATCAGAAGGAACCTGAATAAGTATAAAGTGAAGATGGAGTCATCAGAAGGAACCTGAATAAATATAAAGTGAAGATGAAGTCATCAGAAGGAACCTGAATAAGTATAAAGTAAAGATGGAGTCATCAGAAGGAACCTGTATAAGTATAAAGTGAAGATGGAGTCATCAGAAGGAACCTGAATAAATATAAAGTGAAGATGAAGTCATCAGAAGGAACCTGAATAAGTATAAAGTGAAGATGGAGTCATCAGAAGGAACCTGTATAAGTATAAAGTAAAGATGGAGTCATCAGAAGGAACCTGTATAAGTATAAAGTAAAGATGGAGTCATCAGAAGGAACCTGAATAAGTATAAAGTGAAGATGGAGTCATCAGAAGGAACCTGTATAAGTATAAAGTGAAGATGGAGTCATCAGAAGGAACCTGTATAAGTATAAAGTAAAGATGGAGTCATCAGAAGGAACCTGTATAAGTATAAAGTAAAGATGGAGTCATCAGAAGGAACCTGTATAAGTATAAAGTAAAGATGGAGTCATCAGAAGGAACCTGTATAAGTATAAAGTAAAGATGGAGTCATCAGAAGGAACCTGTATAAGTATAAAGTGAAGATGGAGTCATCAGAAGGAACCTGTATAAGTATAAAGTGAAGATGGAGTCATCAGAAGGAACCTGAATAAGTATAAAGTGAAGATGGAGTCATCAGAAGGAACCTGAATAAGTATAAAGTGAAGATGAAGTCATCAGAAGGAACCTGAATAAATATAAAGTAAAGATGGAGTCATCAGAAGGAACCTGAATAAGTATAAAGTGAAGATGAAGTCATCAGAAGGAACCTGAATAAATATAAAGTAAAGATGGAGTCATCAGAAGGAACCTGAATAAGTATAAAGTGAAGATGGAGTCATCAGAAGGAACCTGAATAAATATAAAGTGAAGATGAAGTCATCAGAAGGAACCTGAATAAATATAAAGTAAAGATGAAGTCATCAGAAGGAACCTGAATAAGTATAAAGTGAAGATGAAGTCATCAGAAGGAACCTGAATAAATATAAAGTAAAGATGGAGTCATCAGAAGGAACCTGAATAAGTATAAAGTGAAGATGGAGTCATCAGAAGGAACCTGAATAAGTATAAAGTGAAGATGGAGTCATCAGAAGGAACCTGAATAAGTATAAAGTAAAGATGAAGTCATCAGAAGGAACCTGAATAAGTTTAAAGTGAAGATGGAGTCATCAGAAGGAACCTGAATAAGTATAAAGTGAAGATGGAGTCATCAGAAGGAACCTGTATAAGTATAAAGTAAAGATGAAGTCATCAGAAGGAACCTGTATAAGTATAAAGTAAAGATGGAGTCATCAGAAGGAACCTGAATAAGTATAAAGTGAAGATGGAGTCATCAGAAGGAACCTGTATAAGTATAAAGTGAAGATGGAGTCATCAGAAGGAACCTGAATAAGTATAAAGTGAAGATGGAGTCATCAGAAGGAACCTGTATAAGTATAAAGTGAAGATGGAGTCATCAGAAGGAACCTGAATAAGTTTAAAGTGAAGATGGAGTCATCAGAAGGAACCTGAATAAGTATAAAGTAAAGATGAAGTCATCAGAAGGAACCTGAATAAGTATAAAGTGAAGATGGAGTCATCAGAAGGAACCTGAATAAGATTAAAGTGAAGATGGAGTCATCAGAAGGAACCCGAATAAGTATAAAATGAAGATGGAGTCATCAGAAGGAACCTGAATAAGTATAAAGTGAAGATAGAGTCATCAGAAGGAACCTGAATAAGTATAAAGTGAAGATGGAGTCATCAGAAGGAACCTGAATAAGTATAAAGTAAAGATGAAGTCATCAGAAGGAACCTGAATAAGTATAAAGTGAAGATGGAGTCATCAGAAGGAACCTGAATAAGTATAAAGTGAAGATGGAGTCATCAGAAGGAACCTGAATAAGTATAAAGTGAAGATGGAGTCATCAGAAGGAACCTGAATAAGTTTAAAGTGAAGATGGAGTCATCAGAAGGAACCCGAATAAGTATAAAATGAAGATGGAGTCATCAGAAGGAACCTGAATAAGTATAAAGTGAAGATAGAGTCATCAGAAGGAACCTGAATAAGTATAAAGTGAAGATGGAGTCATCAGAAGGAACCTGAATAAGTATAAAGTAAAGATGAAGTCATCAGAAGGAACCTGAATAAGTATAAAGTGAAGATGGAGTCATCAGAAGGAACCTGAATAAGTATAAAGTGAAGATGGAGTCATCAGAAGGAACCTGAATAAGTTTAAAGTGAAGATAGAGTCATCAGAAGGAACCTGAATAAGTATAAAGTGAAGATGGAGTCATCAGAAGGAACCTGAATAAGTATAAAGTGAAGATGGAGTCATCAGAAGGAACCTGAATAAGTATAAAGTGAAGATGGAGTCATCAGAAGGAACCTGTATAAGTATAAAGTGAAGATGGAGTCATCAGAAGGAACCTGTATAAGTATAAAGTGAAGATGGAGTCATCAGAAGGAACCTGTATAAGTATAAAGTGAAGATGGAGTCATCAGAAGGAACCTGAATAAGTTTAAAGTGAAGATGGAGTCATCAGAAGGAACCTGAATAAGTATAAAGTAAAGATGGAGTCATCAGAAGGAACCTGAATAAGTATAAAGTGAAGATGGAGTCATCAGAAGGAACCTGAATAAGTATAAAGTGAAGATGGAGTCATCAGAAGGAACCTGAATAAGTATAAACTGAAGATGGAGTCATCAGAAGGAACCTGAATAAGTATAAAGTGAAGATGGAGTTATCAGAAGGAACCTGAATAAGTATAAAGTGAAGATGGAGTCATCAGAAGGAACCTGAATAAATATAAAGTGAAGATGGAGTCATCAGAAGGAACCTGAATAAGTATAAAGTGAAGATGGAGTCATCAGAAGGAACCTGAATAAGTATAAAGTGAAGATGGAGTCATCAGAAGGAACCTGAATAAATATAAAGTAAAGATGGAGTCATCAGAAGGAACCTGAATAAGTATAAAGTAAAGATGGAGTCATCAGAAGGAACCTGAATAAGTATAAAATAAAGATGGAGTCATCAGAAGGAACCTGAATAAGTATAAAGTAAAGATGGAGTCATCAGAAGGAACCTGAATAAGTATAAAGTAAAGATGGAGTCATCAGAAGGAACCTGAATAAAAATAAAGTAAAGATGGAGTCATCAGAAGGAACCTGAATAAGTATAAAGTGAAGCTGGAGTCATCAGAAGGAACCTGAATAAATATAAAGTAAAGATGGAGTCAACAGAAGGAACCTGAATAAGTATAAAGTAAAGATGGAGTCATCAGAAGGAACCTGAATAAAAATAAAGTAAAGATGGAGTCATCAGAAGGAACCTGAATAAATATAAAGTAAAGATGGAGTCATCAGAAGGAACCTGAATAAATATAAAGTAAAGATGGAGTCATCAGAAGGAACCTGAATAAGTATAAAGTAAAGATGGAGTCATCAGAAGGAACCTGAATAAATATAAAGTAAAGATGAAGTCATCAGAAGGAACCTGAATAAATATAAAGTGAAGATGAAGTCATCAGAAGGAACCTGAATAAGTATAAAGTGAAGATGAAGTCATCAGAAGGAACCTGTATAAGTATAAAGTGAAGATGAAGTCATCAGAAGGAACCTGAATAAGTATAAAGTGAAGATGGAGTCATCAGAAGGAACCTGAATAAGTATAAAGTAAAGATGGAGTCATCAGAAGGAA
Organism: Myxine glutinosa; assembly: GCF_964187855.1. Lineage (NCBI taxonomy): Eukaryota > Metazoa > Chordata > Myxini > Myxiniformes > Myxinidae > Myxine > Myxine glutinosa. The sequence goes on from NC_136266.1 coordinate 5,883,006, forward strand.
CCTGAATAAGTATAAAGTAAAGATGGAGTCATCAGAAGGAACCTGAATAAGTATAAAGTGAAGATGGAGTCATCAGAAGGAACCTGAATAAGTATAAAGTAAAGATGGAGTCATCAGAAGGAACCTGAATTAATATAAAGTAAAGATGGAGTCATCAGAAGGAACCTGAATAAGTATAAAGTAAAGATGGAGTCATCAGAAGGAACCTGTATAAGTATAAAGTGAAGCTGGAGTCATCAGAAGGAACCTGAATAAATATAAAGTAAAGATGGAGTCATCAGAAGGAACCTGAATAAATATAAAGTAAAGATGGAGTCATCAGAAGGAACCTGAATAAGTATAAAGTAAAGATGGAGTCATCAGAAGGAACCTGAATAAGTATAAAGTGAAGATGAGGTCATCAGAAGGAACCTGAATAAGTATAAAGTGAAGATGGAGTCATCAGAAGGAACCTGAATAAGTATAAAGTAAAGATGGAGTCATCAGAAGGAACCTGAATAAGTATAAAGTGAAGATGGAGTCATCAGAAGGAACCTGAATAAGTATAAAGTAAAGATGGAGTCATCAGAAGGAACCTGTATAAGTATAAAGTGAAGCTGGAGTCATCAGAAGGAACCTGAATAAATATAAAGTAAAGATGGAGTCATCAGAAGGAACCTGAATAAGTATAAAGTGAAGATGGAGTCATCAGAAGGAACCTGAATAAGTATAAAGTGAAGATGGAGTCATCAGAAGGAACCTGTATAAGTATAAAGTAAAGATGGAGTCATCAGAAGGAACCTGAATAAATATAAAGTAAAGATGGAGTCATCAGAAGGAACCTGAATAAGTATAAAGTAAAGATGGAGTCATCAGAAGGAACCTGAATAAGTATAAAGTGAAGATGGAGTCATCAGAAGGAACCTGTATAAGTATAAAGTGAAGATGGAGTCATCAGAAGGAACCTGTATAAGCATAAAGTGAAGATGAAGTCATCAGAAGGAACCTGAATAAGCATAAAGTGAAGATGGAGTCATCAGAAGGAACCTGAATAAGTATAAAGTGAAGATGGAGTCATCAGAAGGAACCTGAATAAGTATAAAGTAAAGATGGAGTCATCAGAAGGAACCTGAATAAGTATAAAGTGAAGATGGAGTCATCAGAAGGAACCTGAATAAGTATAAAGTAAAGATGGAGTCATCAGAAGGAACCTGAATAAGCATAAAGTGAAGATGGAGTCATCAGAAGGAACCTGAATAAGCATAAAGTGAAGATGGAGTCATCAGAAGGAACCTGAATAAGTATAAAGTAAAGATGGAGTCATCAGAAGGAACCTGAATAAGTATAAAGTGAAGATGGAGTCATCAGAAGGAACCTGTATAAGTATAAAGTGAAGATGGAGTCATCAGAAGGAACCTGTATAAGCATAAAGTGAAGATGAAGTCATCAGAAGGAACCTGAATAAGCATAAAGTGAAGATGGAGTCATCAGAAGGAACCTGAATAAGCATAAAGTGAAGATGGAGTCATCAGAAGGAACCTGAATAAGCATAAAGTAAAGATGGGATCATCAGAAGGAACCTGAATAAGTATAAAGTGAAGATGAAGTCATCAGAATGGAACCTGAATATGTAAAACGTGAAGATGAAGTCATGTTCAAAGTACAAATATGTTTGATATTCAGTTTACATACTGAGGTCTCGAAGTACAATGTTGCCGACATTTCAGAAAATATCTCTTTTCCTCCACGATAATGGGTTTTTTTTGGGGGCGGGAGCGACATTAGGTTTGTTTCAAGCCTCGCTGTGTTCCCTGTGTGTTACGTGATAATGATTTGACATGTAACCGTATATCATCTATCTCTAGGTGCACGCCATTTTAAAAAATTATTATTACTTTTTAATGTTGAAGGCTACAGTCACGGACTATATAGTCTTCATTGAGGCCTTAAATAAAATATCGACATTGATAGAAAAGTGAAAAAGAGATAAATTCTCAGTTTTTGAGGAAGTAAAGGTGAGGAGTGAAAATGAGTAAGAAAAGTGTATGATGTTTGTTTGTGAGAACGAGAGAGCAAAGTTAGCTTTCGTTTGGGTGACATTTCGTGTTTTTATTTTTATTTCGTGTTTTTATTTTTATTTCGTGTTTTTATTTTTATTTTGTGTTTTTATTTTTAGTTCGTGTTTTATTTTTATTTCGTGTTTTTATTTTTATTTCGTGTTTTGAGAATCATCTGAATCCGAGTCACCTTCACTGGTTGACTCTGTGTATGACATGAAATATAAAAGCTGAACAAAAAAGACCCCAAAAAGCGCCATATCCATTCATTCACTGCACTCTTCAAATGTGAGATGCTCGAAGTAGCGAGTAGAGTGAATTACCACTATCACTGGGCTGTGGGGAGCAAGCAAAATGCACCGAATATCGATAGCAGCCCCAACCCCGCCCATTCCTCTGCCGAGTTTGGTGCATCTCCCCGGATGAGCAGGAGAATGACATGAATAGCACGAGACTCAGAAAGTGGATCAGAGTTAACATGTTGTTCATGTTTTTCAGGCTGGTAAGTTTGACATCATCCCAATGGTGATACAGATCGCTGCAGCTCTCACTTCATTCAGTCTGGTAAGTTAGTGTTGCGCAGTGCAGCGCAAAACAATGCAGCGCACTGCAACTCAACACAACGCAGCACAGTGCAATGCAACGCAGCACAAGGCAACAGAGTGCAACGCAACACAACGTAGCTAAACACAATGCAATTCAACACAACGCAGCACAGTGCAATGCAACGCAGCACAAGGCAGCAGAGTGCAACGCAACACAACGTAGCTAAACACAATGCAACACAACATCGCTTAATGCAACACAGTGCAACGCAAAACAACGCAGCACAAAGCAACACAACGCAATGCAACACAACACAGAGCAAACCAGCACAGCACAATGCAATACAATGCAACACCGCAACACAACACAACGATGTTCAACGCCACACGATGCTACACAACACAGCACAACTCAATACAACACAGAGCAATGTAACACAGTGCAATGCAACACAGCACAGCACAGCACAACGCAACACAACACAGTGCAATGCAACAGAGTGCAATGCAATGCAACAGAACACAGTGCAGGGTCTCAGTAGTGATGCAATCAGCTGATTGATTTTGTGATTGCATCGTGCTGAATGTGATATATATATATATATATATATATATATATATATATATATATATGACGGGATCCGTTGACTTAGGACTCGAGACTGAGAGAAGGAACAACTGATATATTTATTGGATTCGTCAAACACAGGCTGTGGAGAGCAAAACACGTCGAACAGAAGCTCACAAATGATCAACTTCTCAACAGAATGCTCTGAAATAATTCGATCAAGCTTCACTTTATAAAGGGAATATTGGGGTGTGGCTTTAGCTCACAAGACAAAGAGAAAGATAGAGTGGGCTCATCGGTTACTTCATCCAAGGTCACTCATGGGTAAGCTTTGATAAGATGGTCAGCAATATGCGTCAACATGTTGACGGCTTTCTCATAGAACCCTGTTTTTGGAAAGTACAAAGGGAGTGGATAGTCGTAAATATGCCAACATAAAAGTGATTTGACACAGTCTTGTGGGAGGCTGGAAAGATACGGTTGGTCTTTCACAGAGTAAAGGATAATGCCATCACAGGGCCTGGGCTTTTACAAAGCATATAACTCCTTATAAGGATATAACAAGTTTCCAAAGGCCATGAAAGGAATAAAAGGATTAAAAGTATGCAGAAAGCAATCAAAACAGAACATATACTTGTTTATACTTGGTAATTGGTAAAACAGCAATAAAGCACAAAAGGGGAGGGGGATCTCAAGCCCTATATATATATATATATATATATATATATATATATATATATATATATATATATATATATATATATATATATATATATATATATATATATATATATATACTGAAACGCAAAAGAAACTTACCACCTTTGAAACCTTTAAATATCAACAATAACACTGCGTGTAGTAAATGTGTGAACTTATTTGTGGACAATAGTGTCCTCACTGTCAGACAAAACAGTCACGGATGGTCACTTGAACCTTCAATGGTCACTTCATAGCACAGCTGTTGGACAGCCGTTTTGACTGTCAGTGATTAGCCAAGGGGTACGGGATGATTTTAATGAGCTGCACGTGATGTCTTGATATTGGCTTTAAAAAGGCCAGTGCAAAATGGGCATTTTGACCGAAAGATTTGACCATTTTGACCAACTTCAAAACGACCGAAAACGCAAAAGAAACTTACCACCTTTGAAACCTTTAAATATCAACAATAACACTACGTGTAGTAAATGTGTGAACTTATTTGTGGACAATAGTGTCCTCACTGTCAGACAAAACGGTCACAGATGGTCACTTGAACCTTCAATGGTCACTTCATAGCACAGCTGTTGAACAGCCGTTTTGACTGTCAGTGATTAGCCAAGGGGTACGGGATGATTTTAATGAGCTGCACGTGATGTCTTGATATTGGCTTTAAAAAGGCCAGTGCAAAATGGGCATTTCAATCAACATGCCACGATTGTCAAGGGATCAACGGCAGCGTGCCCTGGGCATGCTGCAAGGCGGACTGAGCTACCGTGAGGTGGCACGTCGCCTTGGCTGTTCACACCAGACGATATCGGCCCTGGTGGACAGAGACACCCTCCACAACTCTGCAGATGACAGACCTCGATCAGGGGAGGCCAAGAGTCACCACTGCAAGGCAGGACAGACAGATGGTCCGAAGTCACCTGCGGGATCGATTCCGTCCAGCATCCCGCACTGCGGCAGAAACTCCGGGGTGTGCAAACCCACGGATCTCCAATGATACTGCACGAAGACGACTGCATGACTATGGTCTGACTGCCAGAAGACCATACAGAGGCTCCGTGATGACGGCTGCCCATCGCCGCAACCGACAGAGATGGTGCCAGCAGCATCAGCGGTGGACCTTGGCGCAGTGGAACGAGGTCGCTTTCAGCGATGAGTCAAGGTTCTGTGTGGACAGTCCTGATGGGCGTGAGCGTGTCTGGAGAAGAACTGGCGAGCGATATGCCGATTGTTGCGTGCGTCAAGCCAACAGGTGGGGTGGCCCAAGTGTGATGGTGTGGGCCGCCATATCAGGCCGGTACAGGACGCCACTGGTGGTTGTGGATGGGAATCTTAACGCCCAGCGGTATGTGGATAACATCCTGCGACCTCATCTGCTGCCATTCCTGCTAGACCACCCAGAACTGAGAACCTTTCAGCATGACAACGCTCGTCCACATGCTGCTCGCTTTACCACTGCATTTCTCCAAGGCGAGAACATCAACACCATGCAGTGGCCTGCGCTCTCCCCTGACCTGAATCCCATAGAGCACCTGTGGGATGAGCTTGGGAGACGCGTAGTTGGCAGGGCCAGGACACGGGCAGAGCTGCTTCAGACATTGAGGACTGAGTGGGACAGAATCCAGCAGCAATCCATCCAAAGACGGGTAGGCAGTATACGCCGATGATGCACTGCCTGTATCCAGAACAATGGTGGCCACACACGCTATTGAAAGGGGACTGACATTGCACCCTGTGCTGTTCTGTACTGTAGAACAAACTGATGAGATGGTGTATCTTGGTCAAAAACTTGACATGTCATCAATAAAATGCCAATGTTTCAATTAGCAATTGTTGGTTTGTTTTATTTTGAACTGTTACAATTTTATTACATTTCAAACAAGTGGTAAGTTTCTTTTGCGTTTTCGGTCTTTTTGAAGTTGGTCAAAATGGTCAAATTTTTCGGTCAAAATGCCCATTTTGCACTGGCCTTTTTAAAGCCAATATCAAGACATCACGTGCAGCTCATTAAAATCATCCCGTACCCCTTGGCTAATCACTGACAGTCAAAACGGCTGTCCAACAGCTGTGCTATGAAGTGACCATTGAAGGTTCAAGTGACCATCCGTGACTGTTTTGTCTGACAGTGTGGAAACTATTGTCCACAAATAAGTTCATACATTTACTACACGCAGTGTTATTGTTGATATTTAAAGGTTTCAAAGGTGGTAAGTTTCTTTTGCGTTTCAGTATATATATACTGAACTATATCACTCATAGCACAGCTGTTGAACAGCCGTTTTGACTGTCAGTGATTAGCCAAGGGGTACGGGATGATTTTAATGAGCTGCACGTGATGTCTTGATATTGGCTTTAAAAAGGCCAGTGCAAAATGGGCATTTTGACCAAAAAATTTGACCATTTTGACCAACTTCAAAAAGACCGAAAACGCAAAATAAACTTATCACTTGTTTGAAATGTAATAAAATTGTAACAGTTCAAAATAAAACAAACCAACAATTGCTAATTGAAACATTGGCATTTTATTGATGACATGTCAAGTTTTTGACCAAGATACACCATCTCATCAGTTTGTTCTACAGTACAGAACAGCACAGGGTGCAATGTCAGTCCCCTTTCAATAGCGTGTGTGGCCACCATTGTTTTGGATACAGGCAGTGCATCGGCGGCGTATACTGCCTACCAGTCTTTGGATGGATTGCTGCTGGATTCTGTCCCACTCAGTCCTCAATGTCTGAAGCAGCTCTGCCCATGTCCTGGCCCTGCCAACTACGCGTCTCCCAAGCTCATCCCACAGGTGCTCTATGGGATTCAGGTCAGGGGAGAACGCAGGCCACTGCATGGTGTTGATGTTCTCGCCTTGGAGAAATGCAGTGGTAAAGCGAGCAGCATGGGGACGAGCGTTGTCATGCTGAAAGGTTCTCAGTTCTGGGTGGTCTAGCAGGAATGGCAGCAGATGAGGTCACAGGATGTTATCCACATACCGCTGGGTGTTAAGATTCCCATCCACAACCACCAGTGGCGTCCTGTACTGGCCTGATATGGCGGCCCACACCATCACACTTGGGCCACCCCACCTGTTGGCTTGACGCACGCAACAATCGGCATATCGCTCGCCAGTTCTTCTCCAGACACGCTCACGCCCATCAGGACTGTCCACACAGAACCTTGACTCATCGCTGAAAGCGACCTCGTTCCACTGCGCCCAGGTCCACCGCTGATGCTGCTGGCACCATCTCTGTCGGTTGCGGCGATGGGCAGCCATCATCATGGGGCCTCTGTATGGTCTTCTGGCAGTCAGACCATAGTCATGCAGTCGTCTTCGTGCAGTATCATTGGAGATCCATGGTTCTCCTGCTGCTCGCGAGTTTCTGCCGCAGTGTGGGATGCTGGACGGAATCGATCCCGCAGGTGACTTCGGACCATATGCCTGTCCTGCCTTGCAGTGGTGACTCTTGGCCTCCCTGATCGAGGTCTGTCATCTGCAGAGTTGTGGAGGGTGTCTCTGTCCACCAGGGCCGATATCGTCTGGTGTGAACAGCCAAGGCGATGTGCCACCTCACGGTAGCTCAGTCCGCCTTGCAGCATGCCCAGGGCACGCTGCCGTTTATCCCTTGACAATCGTGGCATGTTGATTGAAATGCCCATTTTGCACTGGCCTTTTTAAAGCCAATATCAAGACATCACGTGCAGCTCATTAAAATCATCCCGTACCCCTTGGCTAATCACTGACAGTCAAAACGGCTGTTCAACAGCTGTGCTATGAAGTGACCATTGAAGGTTCAAGTGACCATCCGTGACCGTTTTGTCTGACAGTGAGGACACTATTGTCCACAAATAAGTTCACACATTTACTACACGCAGTGTTATTGTTGATATTTAAAGGTTTCAAAGGTGGTAAGTTTCTTTTGCGTTTTCGATCTTTTTGAAGTTGGTCAAAATGGTCAAATTTTTCGGTCAAAATGCCCATTTTGCACTGGCCTTTTTAAAGCCAATATCAAGACATCACGTGCAGCTCATTAAAATCATCCCCTACCCCTTGGCTAATCACTGACAGTCAAAACGGCTGTTCAACAGCTGTGCTATGAAGTGACCATTGAAGGTTCAAGTGACCATCCGTGACCGTTTTGTCTGACAGTGAGGACACTATTGTCCACAAATAAGTTCACACATTTACTACACGCAGTGTTATTGTTGATATTTAAAGGTTTCAAAGGTGGTAAGTTTCTTTTGCGTTTCAGTATATATATATATATATATATATTGTTATGGTTTTCGCGCGACCCTCCTGCCCTTACCAAGGGGAGATTAAGCCCCTTGTTCTATTTGGGTCGTCGCAACCGAGAGACTTGAATCGCCCCTCCCGGGCAGACGCAGGGTAGGGTTCTGGGACAATTCTCGCACGTACCTAAGTACCTACGCCGCCGCGGAAGCGGGGATCAAGCCTTGCACGAACCGCGCGTAATTTGAGTACATCCGAGCGGATGACGTACCACGTGGTCCGTGCAGTTACCTGGTATTGGAACCCGATTAGAGCGATAATTATTCGTACCATGCTAAGTCAATGATGGAAAACACAAAAGCGGTAGAATCAAAGGAATAACACGATTTAATTATTATTTACAATGATTCTGTAGAAAGCAGAGACACAGGGCAGAACTTAAACAGTCTTAGCTTATTCCCAGACACGGGCCCGTTCACACTCACAGGGGGAAATGAAGAAAGGAAACGTTCAGGCGCTGAACGCGCCGGCTTGGTCATCCAGGAACAGCTTCGCCCGGCGTGGCCCTCCTCGGTCACAGCACGTCCCTCAATGAAGGCAAGCAGGTGGCGGGAGGGATCCTTGCAGCGCGTCTCTCGAACAAAGGCAGAGCAGGCAGGCGGGAAAATATACGCGTCTCTCGCACGGCTCGGAGGTTCCTCACAGCACTATTAATCAGCGGCGCGCTTTCACTCGCGTAACTCAATAGAGAGGATCCGCCTCAAGCTCAACCGAGCAATTAACGTGTTCAAACGCCTCTTCCCTCAAATCTCGTTTGGCTTCTTTCAGCGCACCTCTCCTCAGAACTTGTCCAATTCTTAAGCGCCTCTCCCATAACTTGTTCAAGCGCCTCTCTCCCCATAAGTTGTTCACTTCTCAAGCGCCTCTCCCAAACTCGTTCAACTCTCACAAGTGCCTCTCCCCATAACTCGGGTGGGGGCTGAGCGCAAAGGGTTTTATTGGCACGCCCTTAGTCCGCATCGAATGTTCTAACCACGCCTTTTGACGCAGTGCTAAGCCACTCCCTTCGAGCCCTGATTGGTGGCTCGCACTTACCGTCGGCTTCTCCTCCGCCTTCCTTCGGTCTTGCCTCGACTTGTCAGGCCTGCCTCGTGTTAATTTGCACCAAAAACCACAGTATCGAGGCGGCATAAGCAATGGAAGGACCTAACTCTCATTATTCTACTCAATGCAAAACTAACACAGGAAAAGGACTATGCTTACATTTACTAAGACATAACTGAACAATCGCGAGGCTACGTGTTGTTGTATGACTAAACGATGAGGGGGAAATTAACCTTTATTGTAAAAACTCAAAACCGCAAGAATATATATGTATATTGTTGCGGTTTTTAGAACCTTCACTTTATCAAATTTAGTATTAAAATCCTTAATAACCCCCCGTGTACATTTCCCCTTAATTGGCTGTTAATTGTTGCACCTTAGTTAGTCCATGTACAAGCACGTAGCCAATCATAGAACCTCTCTATAGTTATTTATTTAGTCTGTGTATCAGTATAAGGCTCTGTTTTCCACTAGTTGACCTTGCGCTGCACCAAATCAAATAAGATAGATCCCCTTTCAATTGCCCAAAACCTCCATTGCCAACTGTATTGCCAACTGCATTCGCCCTCCATTACGCACGCAGTCAACTCTGGGAAGAAGGGTGTGGCCCCACCTCGTCATCAGGAGAAGGAGTGAGCCAGCCCCGATCAACCAACCAAGAATGAGGGGTTTGGCCTGAGAGGGCGGAGAGAGAACGATCGAGGAGGTTCGTCAAAGTTTCATGGGCGTGGATATATAACCCGTCGCGCAGAGCCCCCACCTCAGTTGAGAAGGAGTTGAGGAGGAATTGAGGAGGAGTTGAGTTGAGCTGGAGGTTTGAAGGTTTGAGGAGTGGAGGAGTTCTGTGGAGAGGTGAGCTGAGGTCTAAGGGAGGTGCGCTGAACCAATTCAGGCTTGCGGTTTTGCCGAGAGAGACGATGCTGTTCAACCAGCCCCTGCGTGCGCGCAGCTTTGACGCGCTGCTACGCGTGAACCAGATTGCGGTGGAGTCGGTGGCCGCTGACTTCCAGCCCCGACGTCCCGTGCGGGATCAAGCTCCAGCCCTGCGTCCAGCTGAACCTTCCTCTCCTTCCAGCCATTCGTTCCTGCCTTCAAGTTCCCCATTCGTGTGAGTCTGCGCGTCGTCTGTCCTCTGTGTTGTCCTGGGTATAAGTTAAGCCTGTATAAGTAAGAATTGCTCTGTGTCCTTCTGCTCCTTCCATTTCCCTGTAAATTACATTTCTTTTCTTCTTTGGGTTTTTGGTGTAAATAATAATAAATCCTGTTATTTCTTACCTTTGGTTCCTTCTTTCCCATCCGATCGCTTTCGTCCTGTCCCCAATTGAGTTCCTGTGGCGCGATTTCGGCCAACGCTTATGAATCGGGTTTAGTCCTTGTTAATGGTTCGAACCGCGGGCTGCTAAAACCGCTCAGCAAAATACCATCTTGTCCGTGGTTTCGAGCGGAGTTACCCACCTGCCTTATGGAGGGATTGGCGGGGGTGTACGGGAATCCCTTGACCAATCGCCTCGGCCAATCCCACCCCACAAGGGAGCGGGGTAGCTTCAGGATTGGAGACGGCCAGTGCAAATAGAAGGGGGATTAACCCCCCCCCCCTTGCTAAGGGGAGCGCCGTCCCTGTTTCAGTAACAATTGGTGTCGGGGAGTGAGATTTGGACCCGAAGTGCGCTTAACACACTCAAAATTTGAAGCGGCCGAAATTCTGTTTAACATCGAAATTAAAGTCACGCCATGGATAATCAAGGCGATTGGGTGCCGGTAGGGGAGTTAGAAGAAGGGGTAGAGTCGACCCAGGACCCCGGGGAGGCCATGGGAATAATGGAGGAGGAAGGCAATACGCATTCGGTAGCGGAGGTTTCAGATGCACAAGATGGCGGCCTCGTGCACGAGGTTTCAGGCGCACAAAATGGCGGCGCCGCGGAGGTCGAGTCCGCGGTGGCGGCTGGGGCCGCTGTGCCAATCGGGTTTGACTTCAGATTATTCCTGACCCAACTGGATGCAAAAATGGAGAAAATGGGTGAACAGTTGGGTAACCAAATTGGGAAGGTAGACAGCAAATTGGGGCAGTTAGACAATAAATTTGAGGGGTTAGACAATAAATTTGAGGGGTTAGAAAATAAATTTGAGGGGTTAGACAATAAATTTGAGGGGTTAGACAACAGGTTTGAAGGGCTAGAAGGTAAATTGGGGGGCCAACTGGAGGACATGGGTAATCAAATTGGGGAAATGAAGGAGGGGTTAACGGGGTTGTAAAATAGAATGGCTGCCCAGGAGAACCAGATGGAAGGGATGAAGAATGGGTTAGGGGGGTTAGAAAACACTATGGAAGGCAAATTGAGGGAAATAGGGGAGCAATCCGCCCGGGAAATTCAATAGATGGGGAATCAGATAGAGGAGGTGAAAATCGGGTTGGAAGGTAAGTTGGATGCCCAGAGGAATGATTTGGAACAGATGAGGGCGGCATCTACCAAAGAGATGGGAGAGATGGGGGAGGAGATAAGGCGAGGTGTGGGCAAAGAGGTCGCGGGGGTATGCGAAGAGGTGAAGCGGGGTGAGGAGCGCATGGAGAAAGAGGTGAGGAATAGTACGGCTAGGTTACAGGGGGGTATAGAAGACCTAGCGTGGGGAGTAGAGCAGCTGACAGTGGGACAAAGGAATTAGGGAAGCAAGTAGAGAAGAATACGGCGGTAATCGGGGGGTTGAAGGCGACACAGAAAGAGATAAAAAAGGAACTTATAGCGACGAAGAGGGAATGTCAGATGGTACACGAGGGGTTGACAAAGAGGTTGGGCGAGGTAACAGAGGCAATGGAGACAAAATAACGGGAAGTAAGAATGCACATAGAGACGGCCAAGGTGGCCTTAGAGGAAGAAATTGAGGAGGCGCACCGGGAAATAAAGGAGGTAAAGCAAAAATTAGAGGATGTGGAAGAGGGGGTGAGCGAAATTAAGAAGAGACGGAGGGAAACTCAGAGGGAGATAAAGGAGCAAGTGATGGATTATGTACAAGGTCTGTGCTCAAATCGTGATGATGTGCTTACTGACCAAATAAAGAGTTTGCAGGTGGCGGAGGAGGAGCGAAGACGAGGTGCCGAGGTGAGTGGTGATATGCTCGGAAATGTATATGGTGTGAGGGGAGATTCAGTGGGCTTGGGTGTTGGTTTAGACCCGGGCGTTCGTGAGAGGCCGCTGGTGAGGTGTGCGACAGGTGCAGAGTGTGTGGAAAGAAGAGGTGTGCAAGGAGGTCCGACTATGGGGAGTGCGGAAGGTATTTGTGAGCCAGAGTGTACCGCGGTGATCGGGTGTGTGCAAGAATGCACCCCCATGAGTGGTACGGAGTATGTACCGGGAGAGAGTGCGCAAGAAGGTGCGTGAGAAAGGTGTGGAACAGAGGTGTGTGTGAGGAAAGAGTGTGTGCCGAGGAGTGAGTGTGCTGTCGAGAGTGAGAGTGAACGCACGACAGAGTGTGGTGGTGAGAGTGACACGGAGTACGAGGTGGTTGTGGCAGGTGAGAAGGAATACACACCTGGAATGGAAGAATGCACACCTGGAATGGTCGAGCGTGTGCGGGAATGTACACCTGAGTTGGTAGTGGCGCGGGTGCGAGAGGGCACATTGAAGCGCGTGATCGGGTGTGCAGAGGAGTGCGCACCCATGGTTGTCACAGAGGATGTGACCGAGGAGTGGGCGCGAGGAGGTGTGTTGATGAAGTGTGCGAACGACGAGTGTGTGTCAAGGTGTGCGGTGGTCAGGTGTGTAACGAAGTCTGTGAGCGGAAGGAGTGTACCTGAGTGGTGTGTCGGAGAAGGTGCAATAACGCAGTGTATGGAGACACCTGGATGTGTGAATAAGGAATGGAACGCGTGGTGTGAGCATGCAAGTGAAGCATCGACGTTAAACGGAGCAGCGGTTATCGACGGTTAGCCGACGCGAGCTCTCGGTTTGCGCCGGGCTTTGGGTACTGCGGGAACCGGCAGGGATCGTAATCACGGCGGTTTCGAAAGAACCGCCGTGTGCGGTCCGCGCCGGGCCTCGCCCTGAACGGTCGCGTCCGCGCTCGGCTAAGCGGAGCGGGCGGCCCGGTGCGAGGGAAGGTAAGAAGGGTCGGGACGGCGACCCGTTCTGGTTGCGGCGTTCCGGCCGGGCGAGATTGGGCCATCGAGCGGGAGACCGAAAGACTCCGCGCCGAGGTGGACCTTGGAATCTCGGCCCGAGTAAACCTCCCTCCCTGAACCGAGTGCCAGACAGATCCAACTGCAGGAAACGAACCACCCGCGTTCATTGCTCGGCTTGGCGAAGCCGAGCTTTGAGCATGTAAAGACGCACCGAGGCTCAAGTTAATGGACATTTGATAGGGATAGGGAATTTGTGATTGGCAAAATTGATGAGCAAAATTTGATTGGCAGATGATTGGCAAATTTTGGGATTGGCAAGAATTGGAATTTGATGGGCAAAATTGATAGTGGAAGATGCCCGAGGTGGTGGGATGGCAAATCCACCATCCCTCCCACCCCGGGGCACATGAGCAATAGTTATGGAGTTTATGGCAGTGTAAGCTCGCCGAGGGAGGGTTTGGATAATGTATAGGGATCTAGAGAAATGACCATAGGTGACAGGAGAGTTAACTAGCAACATGATACCTGTAGTAGGGGACGTAGAATAGATTAGATGGATTATAACGACGAGGGAGCGCAATGGTATAAGGGCGACTGGGAAGCGCAAGTTTCAGAAGGGAGTAGTCAGCTTAGATGATGCAGTGTGGTTGTGGTTTATTGGATGAGGAATTGGTATGGAAGTTTTTGCGGGTGAGCATGTTGAGCAAATGAGGCAATGCTCGTGGATGATGCCGTGTGTGTGTGTTGAAAGTGTATTCAGCAGCGTATTGTGAAAAGTGTGAGGTGATTGTGCATTGTATTGAATGAAGGAAGAAGCCTGGGAGGAAGGAGGGTGCAGGTGGCACCAGGTGTGAGCACAGGTGTGCAAGTGAGTGAACAGGTGTATGGAGAATGGTTTTCGGAATAAATGGTATGGAATACATGGAGTATGGAATGGATGGTGTGGAGTGAGTATGGTGGAAACTGTGGAGTGGAGTGGAGTGGTTGGTGCGAAGGGAGTGTATGGGGAGGATGGACCCCATCACGAATACCCGGGGAGGGTAGTTTAAGAGTTAGGTAGAGGGTATAGGTAAATTGTGGTTGGATATTGGCATCTGTGGTGCGTGTGGAAGTATGGTGTTTGGATGGGTGCATTAGTGACGTGGAAATGGCTGGGCGTGTGGCCTGTTAGTGTGTGTAGTTGAATGGGCACTCCGCCACTGTGAGGATGTTGGCCAGGTGAGGCCGCAGGTGGGCTCTGGGAGCCAGTAGAGTTGTTCAGTGGGGCCCGAGGATCCGGAGGACGGACCCTGGGTAGCCCAGTGCCAGAGAGGGCACCGAGGGGGGTAAGTGCCAGAGAGGGCCTTCCCCAGTTAGATAGGTTAGGTAAGGAGCAGGTAAGCTCGGAGGCAACTGCAGTGGTGGAGGTGTGCAGGTGGGTAGACCTGCTGGGAGAGCTACACGGCTCAGCCCAGAAATTGTGCGAAGGCACAGGGAGTTGAATCGGGGGAGTGAGACCCCATATTGATGAGCACCACAGTTTGGTCAATGGGAATTGGTTTTTAGAACCGCATAGAGTAAGATAGCCAATGGGTTGGCAGGGAAAGACCCCAGGTAGTGTAAAGTGTGTTAAAGTCATTTAGAAGGTAGATTGGATTGAAATCTCCTCACACCATCTACATCCACTCACCTGAGGTGACAGAACTCCACACCATGCCATGTGTTGTTTTATTTTTGTGCAGATGTTTTAGAAATGTGAGACGCATCATGAGGTGGGTGTGACATTGTGCTGATGTTCCATCTCTTCCTCCTTAAGAGGAATTGATGAGAAATTTGAATTTATGGCAAATTTGGTAAGAGGGATTGATGACGAATTAGTGATGGCAAATTTGGTTAGAGGGATTGGTACGAATTTGAATTAGGGGAGATATGGGGAAGACGTGACGCTAGAGATGAATTGTAAATTGTTGTAAATATGGGTAAGGGCAAGGGTGGAGTAGGTGATGGGGGAGGGAGGGGGTGACGTACGGTAGGGACGAGCTTTCTCACTTCGCTCTCCATGCGCACCTCGTTCTGCATTGCCTTGATTGATGTGTACCCTTGCGCCCTTACCCTCGCTAACTCTGCGGCTTTGTCTTCCTTCACCGACCCATGTATCGTGCTCTCTGGGCACTGAGGTGGAGCGTGTGGGAGGCCGCGTCTGTGTGCCCGAATCCCCGCAACCAGCTGCCTGCATCGATGCACCACTTATGGACCACGTTGTTGTGGCCGAGCACCACCATATGGACCACGGTATTGTGGCCGAGCACCACTGATGGACCCCACGTGTTGAGGCCTAGCCCCTCTGCTGGGACCAGCCACGATGGCCCAAGGGAGATCTTGCTTGCGGACCTCGGTGAGGTGGCACCAAGCCCACAGGTGAACCACCCATAGTTGGCCCCTGCTGGCCATAATTAAGAGAAAAGCGGACGCGTTGTGTGCCCTTTTTATTTTCAAACAGGCCGCAAGCAAAGAACATCAAGAACATCGGCCCAGCAGCCAAGAACATCGGCCCAGCTGAGAAGACGTCATCGTTTATTAATAACAAATGTGATGACTGTGCACCGGATGGTGCTTTATGGTGCTTTATGGTGCTTTGGTGTTTATTGGTGCTGGTGCGTCGATGCAGTGCATGCTGTCTCCTCCCTCCCACAGGATTTTCTTTTTGTGTCTCCTGAAAGAGAAAATGACAGGTCCTAACAGGTCCTGGGTTGCGTTTTGTAAATAATGAAATAGTGCAACTTGTACATAATGCTCCCCACCGTCCATGTTTCGTTTGAAAATTAATTCCGCAATTCGGTTAACTGTGGGCGTGAATCTGTTAGGCAGGGTGCAGCGCAACAGCGGGACATATTTATTTGTGTTTTAAAATTGTCGCACTCAGGGTCAGCTTAATTGTAGAGGGAATTACACCTGCGTGTCACACTAAGTTAAAGTTTTGTCGGCCCGAGACGTGCCGTGAGGAATGAGGGTGCTGTGTTGCGGTTTTTAGAACCTTCACTTTATCAAATTTAGTATTAAAATCCCTAATAACCCCCCATGTACATTTCCCCTTAATTGGCTGTTAATTGTTGCACCTTAGTTAGTCCATGTACAAGCACGTAGCCAATCATAGAACCTCTCTATAGTTATTTATTTAGTCTGTGTATCAGTATAAGGCTCTGTTTTCCACTAGTTGTCCTTGCGCTGCACCAAATCAAATAAGATAGATCCCCTTTCAATTGCCCAAAACCTCCATTGCCAACTGTATTGCCAACTGCATTCGCCCTCCATTACGCACGCGGTCAACTCGGGGAAGAAGGGTGTGGCCCCACCTCGTCATCAGGAGGAGGAGTGAGCCAGCCCCGATCAACCAACCAAGAATGAGGGGTTTGGCCTGAGAGGGCGGAGAGAGAACGATCAAGGAGGTTCGTGAATGTTCCATGGGCGTGGATATATAACCCGTCGCGCAGACCCCCCACCTCAGTTGAGGAGGAGTTGAGGAGGAGTTGAGTTGAGCTGGAGGTTTGAAGGTTTGAGGAGTGGAGGAGTTCTGTGGAGAGGTGAGCTGAGTTCTAAGGGAGGTGCGCTGAACCAAGTCAGGCTTGCGGTTCTGCCGAGAGAGACGACGCTGTTCAACCAGCCCCTGCGCGTGCGCAGCTTTGACGCGCTGATACGTGTGAACCAGATTGCGGTGGAGTCGGTGGCCGCCGCTGACTTCCAGCCCTGACGTCCCGTGCGGGATCAAGCTCCAGCCCTGCGTCCAGCTGAACCTTCCTCTCCTTCCAGCCATTCGATCCTGCCTTCAAGTTCCCCATTCGTGTGAGTCTGCTCGTCGTCTGTCCTCTGTGTTGTCCTGGGTATAAGTTAAGCCTGTATAAGTAAGAATTGCTCTGTGTCCTTCTGCTCCTTCCATTTCCCTGTAAATTACATTTCTTTTCTTCTTTGGGTTTTGGTGTAAATAATAATAAATCCTGTTATTTCTTACCTTTGGTTCCTTCTTTCCCATCCGATCGCTTTCGTCCTGTCCCCAATTGAGTTCCTGTGGTGCGATTTCGGCCAACGCTTATGAATCGGGTTTAGTCCCTTGATAAACGGCTCGCGCCGCAGTTCGCTTCGCTCGGCGCAATTAGTCAATTACGCTGCGGCACGAGCGGAAGCATTTCCTCGCTGACGGCCGGTGGTAATACTTAGGTATTAAGACTAATTGGGCTTACGACCCTACGTACCATCTGCCATCAGTGACGTCATACTTCCAGGACTGGGGGAATCGGCCAGTGTAAAGGATAAGAGGATTGACCCCCCCCCCCCTTGGTAAGGGGAGCGCCGACCCCAGAACAGTAACAATATATATATATATATACATACATACATACATACATACATACATACATACACGTACATGTCGATGTCGAAACAGTTGCAGCTCAGGATTAATATTGTAAAGGATTGCACAATGAGCAGTAAAATAATTTAAATTCTTTATTAAAAGCCTGACGTTTCAAGAGCAAACTAGTTCTATTCTTCAGAGGCGTTGAGTGTGGTGTAGTGGTGAAACCGCCGTTGGGGACGGTTCATGTCATGGATTGGTTCACGTTATGGACAAGTCCTTGCCAATCAGTGGGATTCCTTGCATTCAAATGAGTGCCGTTTTTGACGTTGTAATTGATTGCGTTGTGTTTTGTATGTGGGATGTAGGTCGATGTGTCGGTTGAGGGAGTTTTTTTATCAGAGTGCCAGGCCTCGATAATCTCGCGGTTCACTCTCAAATATTCTGTACCAAGGATCGTGGTCTGATTCCATGAGAATGTGTGATTGTGTGTGTGTGTGTGTGTGTGTGTGTGTGTGTGTGTATGTGTGTGTCACAACCAATGACAACCTGTCTTGTCGTCGAACAGCACGTTGGTGTTCAGTTAGCCTTGTGGTTAAGCGTTTGGATGTTTGGCCCACATCATTGGCTTCACAATCTTCACATTGTATGTTGTAGATGACATTCCTTCTCTCAAATTTGTTCATGTGGTCTTTTGGCTTTGACAGCTGTGCTCGTAAGGATGTTTGTGGTTTGTGGGTGATGTTGATGTTGTACTCATGTAGAATGCGGCTTGTGCTTTTGGAAGCATGTTGTATGTATGGAAGTGCCACCGTGTGTGGAGGTGTGGTTGTATTGTTTTTGCCGTAGTTGGATTTTCGGCGACAAGATTTGATAAATGCGTTTGGATAGTGATCTTCTTGCAGTAGTTGAGTGACATGCAGCATTTCCATCCGGCGTTGTTCACCGCACGGAGTATTGCGTGCGTATGATCGAGTATTGCATGTAAATGATCGAGTATCGCGTGCAAACGATCGAGTATCGTGTGCAAACGATCGAGTATTGCGTGCGTACGATAGAGTATTGTCTGCGAACGATTGAGTATTGCGTGCATACGATCGAGTATCGCGTGCAAAGGATCGAGTATCGTGTGCGAACGATCAAGTATCACATGCAAACGATCGAGTATTGCGTGCAAACGATCGAGTATTGCATGCGTACGATCGACTATTGTGTGCGAACGATTGAGTCTTGCATGTGAACGATCGAGTATTGCATGCAAATGATCGAGTATTGCGTGCGAATGATCGAGTATCATGTGCGAACGATCGAGTATCGCATGCAAACGATCGAGAATTGCGTGAAAACGATCGAGTATTGCATGTGTACGATCGAGTATTGCGTGCGAATGATCGAGTATCGCGTGCAAACGATCGAGTATCGCGTGCAAACGATCGAGTATCGCGTGTGAACGATCGAGTATTGCGTGTGAACGATCGAGTATTGCATGTGAACGATTGAGTCTTGCATGTGAACGATGGAGTATTGCGTGCAAACGATCGAGTATTGCGTGTGAATGATCGAGTATTGTGTGTGAATGATCGAGTCTTGCGTGTGAACGATCGAGTCTTGCGTGTGAACGATCGTGTCTTGCGTGTGAACGATCGAGTCTTGCGTGGAACGATCTAGTATTGCGTGCGAACGATCGAGTCTTGCGTGCAAATGATCGAGTCTTGCCTGTGAACGATCGAGTATCGCGTGCAAACGATCGAGTACCGTGTGCAAACGATCGAGTATCGCGTGCAAACGATCGAGTATTGCGTGTGTACGATAGAATATTGTGTGCCAACGATCGAGTATCGTGTGCGCATGATCGAGTCTTGCGTGCAAATGATCGAGTCTTGCCTGTGAACGATCGAGTATCGCGTGCAAACGATCGAGTACCGTGTGCAAACGATCGAGTATCGCGTGCAAACGATCGAGTATTGCGTGCGTACGATCTAGTATCGCGTGCAAACGATCGAGTATCGTGTGCGCATGATCGAGTATCGCGTGCAAACGATCGAGTATTGTGTGCCAACGATCGAGTCTTGCGTGTGAATGATCAAGAATTGCGTGTGAATGATCAAGAATTGCGTGCGAATGATCGAGTATCGCGTGCAAACGATCGAGTATCGCGTGCAAACGATCGAGTATCGCGTGCAAACGATCGAGTATCGCGTGCAAACGATCGAGTATCGCGTGCAAACGATCGAGTATCGCGTGCAAACGATCGAGTTTCACGTGCAAACGATCGAGTTTCACGTGCAAACGATCGAGTATTGTGTGCAAACGATCGAGTCTTGCGTGCGAACGATCGAGTCTTGCGTGTGAACGATCGAGTCTTGCGTGTGAACGATCGAGTCTTGCGTGCGTACGATCGAGTCTTGCGTGTGAACGATCGAATCTTGCGTGTGAACGATCGAGTCTTGCGTGTGAACGATCGAGTATTGTGTGCGAACGCTCGAATATTGCGTGCAAACTGTGCGGGCTGGCCAGGCAGTCCCACTTCACTGTTATTGAAGGGGTATTTTATCCCGACAATTTTTCATAAAGACAGGGGGGGTAGGTGGAAGATATTATAATCGGCTCCTGTCTGCCCATCACTCCGTCACGCTATCTCCTACTAAATGCGTTTTTGTGCAGAAAATCACCAAACTTGGTCGTTCCCAAATTGCATGAGCAGTGTCATGTTTGGGCCCACCACCTGGGACGGGATCAAAATCCGAAAAATGCAACTACGGCACATATTTCAGTTGAACTTTGTATATGCAATCAACATCGGGAGGCACATAAAAATGTGACGTTTTTTGGATTTGACCCCAGGTTCATTCCCCAGGGGGTGGGGACCTCGAGTCACAGGTGTCAAAACGGGGAAATTAACTCCAAATGTGATATTGGCTCATTCTGGAACCTTTTGCCAGGGAAACAGCAACAGTAGAGAGAGGAGGGAAACATCAACAGTCGCGAGAGAGGAGGGATACAGCAACAGTAGAGAGAAAGAGGAGGGAAACATCAACAGTAGATTTGAATGTCAAGATCAAGGCAGAGTTGGATAAACAATGGGTGTGGGGATGAGAATGGGGGGGGGGGGGGGCAGGAGAGGATGCATGGAGTGGACAAGATGGATACACAAGGAAACTGTCTGGAGCGAAAACTAGAAATTCCAAAGGAGGATGAATTCGATTGTGGTTGGGATTGGGTGGGTTAGGGCGGTCAGGGGGGTGGTTGACGAGGGTATAAAAGATCATGATTCCGGATTGGGGACATCTGAGATGGTGTTGAACAGCTGTCTTGAAGAACTGGGGGAGGGGGGGAGGGGGGGGGGGGGAGAATGCGATTGAAGAGAATGTGAAAGTTGGTTGCACAGTCAGGAAAAGAGAGGAACAAATGAGTGGAGGTGAGCAGTGATCCTGGATTTACAGTCGTGGCCAAAATATTGGCAACCTTGCACCTTTTTCAAATAATGCACCATTTCTTCCAGAAAATTGTTGAAATTAAAAAATATTTTGGTATTCACATTTGTATTTCTTTGGTTTGCAGTGGAACAAAACAAAAAACATTAATAAAAAAACTACTAAATCTTAGCTTATTCCACACAGAAATCCTAAAATGGCCCAGACAATATTATTGGCACCGTTTAGAAGTTGTTAGACATAATTAGATTTCAAGCAGGTAATTCTCTTTTACTTTGGAATTGAACTCACCTGTGGTGAGTTGCAGGTGCCTGCAAAATAAAAATCACTCATTAAACCAGTTTGAATAGAGAAAACGAGTCATTCTGTTGTTTTGTGTCACTGTGTGCACCACAATGAGCATGGAGAAAAGAAAGAAAACCAGAGAATTGTCTGAGGAGGTCAGACACAAGATTGTAGCCAAGCATGGACAATCTCAAGGCTACAAGTCCATCTCCAGAGACGTTGATGTTCCTGTGTCCACCATACGTAATGTTATCAGGAGGTTTAAGGCCCATGGCACTCTCGCCAACCTCCCTGGATGTGGCCGCAAGAAAAATATTGATCGAAGATTGCAGCGAAGGATTGTTCGAATGGTGGAGAAAGCACCTTGATCAACTGCTAAACAGATTCAATCTGACCTTCAGACACAAGGTACGATGGTTTCAACTCACACCATCCGTCGCCAACTCAATGAAAGGGGAGTCTATGGTAGGAGACCCAGGAGTACCCCACTGCTGAGAAAGCCCGACTGGAGTTTTCCAAAACACATCTGAACATGCCAAAATCCTCCTGGGATAATGTCCTGTGGACAGATGAGACCACATTAGAGCTTTTTGGTAAAGCACATCATCTCTATGTTTACAGAAAACAAAATGAAGCCTTCAAAGAAAAGAACACCTTCCCTACAGTCAAACTTCCTTCCCTAAAGTCAAACAAAATGCCTTCCCTAGTCAAACATGGAGGAGGTTCAGTGATGTTTTGGGGTTGCTCTGCTGCCTCTGGTACTGGGTGCCTTGAATGTGTGCATGGCATCATGAAATCAGGAGATTACCAAGGCATTTTGGAGCGCAATGTTCAACCCAGTGTCAGAAAGCTGGGTCTCCATCGAAGGTCATGGGTCTTGCAGCAGGACAATGACCCCAAACACACGTCAAAAAGCACCCAGGAATGGTTCAAGACAAAACGCTGAACTGTTATGAAGTGGCCAGCAATGAGTCCAGATCTAAATCCCATTGAACACCTGTGAGGAGATCTGGAAACAGCAGTAGGGAGAAGGCATCCTTCAAATCTGGGAGAACTGGAGCAGTTTGCACAAGAAGAGTGGGCCAAACTGCCAGTAGAGGTGTAGGAAGCTCATTCATGGCTAAAGGAAGCGCTTGACTGCAGTTATTTTGTCCAAAGTCCGTGCTACCAAATATTAAGTCTCGGGTGTCAATAATTTTGTCAATGCTATTTCTTTTTATTTTCTGATTTAAAAGGATAAATTCAGTTCTGAATTAAAAACAAAAGCTCTGTAATATTATTAGTGAAATAAAGAATTGTGGAGACCAAATACTTTTGTCAATTTCAACTTATTTTTTCGAAAAAATTGTGAGTTATTTGAAAAAAGTGCAAGGGTGCCAATATTTTTGGCCTCAACTGTATATAATTTCACCAGAAGAGGGTTGATGGTGGACCATGTGTGTTCTGCAGAAACTGGAAGTGGGTGGACGGGGCACAAAGCATGGAAATAGCAGAGCGTGCAAAACCAAAAATGGAAGAAGACAGAGAGACCACCGACCTGTCTGTGATGGGATAGTAATAGGCCCATGGACCCAGCTTCATCACGGGAGATTCTAATGATCTTGAAAGCCTTGGTTTCCATGGCGACAAGCTGAGCAAGGTGCGAGGCAGGGGAGCCATCTCAGAGGGGAGAGCAGTACTCCATCAAGCTGTGGATGAAGGCTTTGTACATGGATAGGAGCTCAGGTATTCCAAGGATGGACTTTGTACGACGGACGATGCCCAGTTGGTGGCTGCCTTTGGCGGCCGACTTTGAAATGTGGTTATGGAGGCCTACTTTGAAATGTGGTGTTTGAGGCCTACTTTTAAATGTGGTTTTGGAGGCCTGCTTTGAATTGTGGTTATGCAAGCCTACATTGAAATGTGGTTTTGGATGCCTACTTTGAAATGTAATTATGGAGGCCTCCTTTGAAATGTGGTTATGGAGACCTACTTGGAGGCTAACCCCTGATCTAGCAGAGAAAATGGCCGTAAAATGCCTGTTGTTGTTTTGTTGTTGAGGCCTACTTGGAAATGTAGTTTGAAACTTTGACCTTGACTCTCGATTCCTGACATGATTTGATGTCTGCCCTGCCACCATCAACGTTGCAGTTAAGTTCAGATCTGAGTGTTTTACTTCGGTCTACAGTAGACCGGTTCCTTTGAAGGGTCATGTCTGCAATTCCACGAGTAGTTTTGTTTGGTTTTGTCGATCATAAAGAGTTCGTCTGTCCCAAGACCCAGAAGAGAAAGCACACATACAGATAGATGATCAACATCAGGGGGGTCTTCGTCAAATTCCGACGATTCGGACGCGATCAGAGACTTTGTAGTCTGACAGATCAAACTGCAGCAAGATGTCGATCATGGAATTGGTAGTAGTTACGGTGTTACACTGTGACTCAGTTTTGATATTTTATGATCTTTATTTATATTTAAGCTCAAATACATTTGTTTGTTTTTTGCCACTTTACAAAACACACTCAGCATCGGACTCGGATTCAGAGTGGGAATGACAAGGACTCGGACTCGGAACTGCTGGACTCGGACTCTGTCTCGGACCAGGTGGACTAGAGTCTAGACTACAACACTACAATACACACTTCTTTGATTTGTGACTGGTCGTGCAGGCTTCTCTGATTTGTGACTGGCTGCTCCTAAACTTCAGCCGCCAAAGAAATGCCATACGGATTCAGAAGTTCGAGGAGGTAAGTATTGGATGAGGGAGTGGAGTGGTTGTGTCGCTAAAGGGGAATGGAGGAAATGGAGTGTCAGGTAGTTGGGAGTCGTCATGGTGACCTTTTATGGAAAGGAAAAGGGATGGATACATTCGAGATGGAATGTCAGTGGATCGGATGATGTGAAATATCGGCGTGTAACATAAAGTTGGATATTTGATTCCCAAACGATTGTATTGTGTGTGAAGGTCTCACAGGGAAAAAGCGCCAGTGCAACCCCAAGTATGGTCCAGGCTGACTCCGATGACCTGCTGAAGCCAGGAACCTCCTCCGTCCTCAACTCTTTGACCAATTAATACTCTTGGCTGTCATTGTTCATTGTCTATCCCAAATGCTTTATAACTCTTTGTCTTTACTCCTTTGCTCCCTTCACTTTGATCTCGCATGTTTGTCTTTGCCATCCATGATCCTCACAAGTTCTTGCTGTTTTGTGTTGTCGAGTTGCATGGTGTAACTTGCGGAGAGCTTACTCGTTTCATAATGTCACACTACGTCCATCTTGGACTTCATCTACTGATGTTAACTTGATGTCAGCGCAAAAAACTTTCTTTCTGAAATGTTCTCAGCAAACTGAACGTGGTTTTAATTCATCTGCTGATCCCCAACAGTTGAAACCTAATGTTTCTACGAAGTTACCTGAACCTGGAGATGCGGATGGTTGAAGACACTTTGTACGACAGTGGAAGTGTCTCCATCCTCGTCGTATTCAGGTTATGGGGGTCATTGCAAAAGCTCTGTCTCCACACTTGGAATTTTTTCAAAGTAAAGATCTCGGTGATCACAAAATTTTCTTTTTATCGTCTCATTATTTACTGACATGTCCGGTAAATACCAAGTTTGTCATGGTATTTGTTTTGTTTCATCAATGGGAATGGCTCCTGGTACCAAGAACCCGGCCGTGGCAGAAACCTTCAGTAAAAACCTGATATCCCAATTCTTGTTAAATTTGTGGTGATGAGGAATGCACCTAAAATCCACCAATAAATTTTGGAAATTCTTCCTAACAATTATCCACACTTGATAGCAGTTGAGCAAGATTATCATCCTTTTCTGTGAAACAAGATGGCCGTGCACAATGGAGTTCATACAGACAGGCCTTCGTCGGACAATGTGAGGAAAATGTCGCTGTTATTACAGAACATTTGCTTCCAGGTTGCGATGTCACGATGCAAGAACTAGCGACAGAGTCAGCAATGCCCCAGTCCACAGAGTATCACGTTGTCACTGTGGATCTGAGAAAAAAAAGAAAGTGATGGAAAACAGGTGCCACAGGCCTTCATGGAGTGGCAGAAAGTGATGGAAAACAGGTGCCACAGGCCTTCATGGAGTGGCAGAAAGTGATGGAAAACAGGTGCCACCGGCGTTCATGGAGTGGCAGAAAGTGATGGAAAACAGGTGCCACAGGCCTTCATGGAGTGGCAGAAAGTGATGGAAAACAGGTGCCACAGGCCTTCATGGAGTGGTAGAAAGTGAACTGGCTTGATCTGGATCAACAGCATCTCCAGTGTGTGTCGAGAACGTGACGTTTTTGGAATGTAACAATCCTGGGGATGAAACGTGGTGCCATGACTACAACCTACCACCAGAGTTTCATTCAGTATGGTAGAAAGTGCTGGCTTATCAACCTACACAAAGGGCCAAACACTGAGACGATAGACTGGTTGTGAATTTGTGATTTCTGGTGGTCGGTTGTTTGTGAAATTTTTGAAAAATTTGAATTTGTGAAAATTTCAATTTCTGGTTGAAAGATTCGTTGTGGTGAATGGTGATTACGAACATTTTGCTTTTCCTCATCATACGAGACCAGCGTGCAAAATTCCCAGTGCAAAATGCAACTCTTCTGAGCAACTTGAACTTACCCAACAACAATGTGGAGGCGATGCGTGCAAAACATCATGTCCGTGACCTGTTTGAGCCCCGGGACTGGGAACGTTTGCTTCACCCACCATGGTAGCCGATTTGAAGTCCACGCAACTTCCACTTGTTCCTCCAAATGAAAACCGAGCTTTGGGAAACACCATTTTGCATCCACTGAATACGTTAATAGAAGCATGCCTGCTCATTTAAGGATGCTTCGGAAGGAATTGCGAGCAAAAGGAACTGTGATTCTGTGATGAGGTCGAAACGTTTGCTGTCCGCTGGGAGAGGAGAATGGAGATTATATGGAATAATGTGACACAAATACGATTTCGCAATGGTACGATGTCTGATATGTAGGTGAGAAGACAGAACTTTTGGGATGACCCTAATAGAGTTTTATCAGGGCCAAGATGAGCCAGTGGTAGAGTAATTGAGGGACCCGATGTTGGAGAATGCTACGTTATTCCAAGGCAAATTTGGTACACGAGGACAACCAGAAATAGTGGAAATACTGGCCGCTCTTCCATGGGAATAGTGGCTCCTCTTCCATGGAAATAGTGGCTCCTCTTCCATAGGAATAGTGGATGATCTTCTATGGGAATAGTGGCTCCTCTTCCATGGGAATAGTGGCTCCTCTTCCATGGGAATAGTGGATGATCTTCCATGGGAATAGTGGCTCCTCTTCCATGGGAATAGTCGCTCCTCTTCCATGGGAATAGTGGATGATCTTCTATGGGAATAGTGGCTCCTCTTCCATGGGAATAGTGGATGATCTTCCATGGGAATAGTGGCTCCTCTTCCATGGGAATAGTCGCTCCTCTTCCATGGGAATAGTGCCTGATCTTCCATGGGAATAGTGGATGATCTTCCATGGGAATAGTGGCTGCTCTTCCATGGGAAGAGTGGCTCCTCTTCCATGGGAATAGTGGCTCCTCTTCCATGGAAATAGTGGCTCCTCTTCCATGAAAATAGTGGCTCTTCTTCCATGAAAATAGTGGCTCCTCTTCCATGAAAATAGTGGCTCCTCTTGCATGGGAATAGTGGCTTCTCTTCCATGGGAATAGTGGCTCCTCTTCCATGGAAATAGTGGCTGATCTTCCTTGGGAATAGTGGCTCCTCTTCCATGGGAATAGTGGCTCCTCTTCCATGGGAATAGTCGCTCCTCTTCCATGGGAATAGTGCCTGATCTTCCATGGGAATAGTGGCTCCTCTTCCATGGGAATAGTGGCTGATCTTCCATGGGAATAGTGGCTCCTCTTCCATGGGAATAGTGGCTCCTCTTCCATGGGAATAGTGGCTCCTCTTCCATGGGAATAGTGCCTGATCTTCCATGGAAATAGTGGCTCCTCTTCCATGGGAATATTGGCTTCTCTTCCATGGGAATAGTGGCTCCTCTTCCATGGGAATAGTGCCTGATCTTCCTTGGGAATAGTGGCTCCTCTTCCATGGGAATAGTGGCTTCTCTTCCATGGGAATAGTGGCTCCTCTTCCATGGGAATAGTGGCTGATCTTCCATGAGAATAGTGGCTCCTCTTCCATGGAAATAGTGGCTCCTCTTCCATGGGAATAGTGGCTCCTCTTCCTTGGGAATAGTGGCTCCTCTTCCATGGGAATAGTGGCTTCTCTTCCATGGGAATAGTGGCTCCTCTTCCATGGGAATAGTGGCTCCTCTTCCATGGGAATAGTGGCTCCTCTTCCATGGGAATAGTGCCTGATCTTCCATGGGAATAGTGGCTTCTCTTCCATGGGAATAGTGCCTGATCTTCCATGGGAATAGTGGATCCTCTTCAGGGGATAGTGCCTGATCTTCCATGGGAATAGTGGCTTCTCTTCCATGGGAATAGTGGCTTCTCATCCATGGGAATAGTGCCTGATCTTCCATGGGAATAGTGGGCTCCTCTTCCATGGGAATAGTGGCTCCTCTTCCATGGGAATAGTGCCTGATCTTCCATGGGAATAGTGGGCTCCTCTTCCATGAAAATAGTGGCTCCTCTTCCATGAAAATAGTGGCTCCTCTTCCATGGGAATAGTGGCTGATCTTCCATGGGAATAGTGGCTCCTCTTCCATGGAAATAGTGGCTGATCTTCCTTGGGAATAGTGGCTCCTCTTCCATGGAAATAGTGGCTGATCTTCCTTGGGAATAGTGGCTCCTCTTCCATGGGAATAGTGGCTCCTCTTCCATGGGAATAGTCGCTCCTCTTCCATGGGAATAGTGCCTGATCTTCCATGGGAATAGTGGCTCCTCTTCCATGGGAGTAGTGGCTGATCTTCCATGGGAATAGTGGCTCCTCTTCCATGGGAATAGTGGCTCCTCTTCCATGGGAATAGTGGCTCCTCTTCCATGGGAATAGTGCCTGATCTTCCATGGAAATAGTGGCTCCTCTTCCATGGGAATAGTGGCTGATCTTCCTTGGGAATAGTGGCTCCTCTTCCATGGGAATAGTGGCTTCTCTTCCATGGGAATAGTGGCTCCTCTTCCATGGGAATAGTGGCTGATCTTCCATGGGAATAGTGGCTCCTCTTCCATGGAAATAGTGGCTCCTCTTCCATGGGAATAGTGGCTGATCTTCCTTGGGAATAGTGGCTCCTCTTCCATGGGAATAGTGGCTTCTCTTCCATGGGAATAGTGGCTCCTCTTCCATGGGAATAGTGGCTCCTCTTCCATGGGAATAGTGGCTCCTCTTCCATGGGAATAGTGGCTCCTCTTCCATGGGAATAGTGCCTGATCTTCCATGGGAATAGTGGCTTCTCTTCCATGGGAATAGTGCCTGATCTTCCATGGGAATAGTGGATCCTCTTCAGGGGATAGTGCCTGATCTTCCATGGGAATAGTGGCTTCTCTTCCATGGGAATAGTGGCTTCTCTTCCATGGGAATAGTGCCTGATCTTCCATGGGAATAGTGGATCCTCTTCAGGGGATAGTGCCTGATCTTCCATGGGAATAGTGGCTTCTCTTCCATGGGAATAGTGGATCCTCTTCAGGGGATAGTGCCTGATCTTCCATGGGAATAGTGGGCTCCTCTTCCATGGGAATAGTGGCTCCTCTTCCATGGGAATAGTGCCTGATCTTCCATGGGAATAGTGGGCTCCTCTTCCATGGAAATAGTGGCTCCTCTTCCATGAAAATAGTGGCTCCTCTTCCATGGGAATAGTGGCTGATCTTCCATGGGAATAGTGGCTCCTCTTCCATGGAAATAGTGGCTGATCTTCCTTGGGAATAGTGGCTCCTCTTCCATGGAAATAGTGGCTGATCTTCCTTGGGAATAGTGGCTCCTCTTCCATGGGAATAGTGGCTCCTCTTCCATGGGAATAGTCGCTCCTCTTCCATGGGAATAGTGCCTGATCTTCCATGCGAATAGTGGCTCCTCTTCCATGGGAATAGTGGCTGACCTTCCATGGGAATAGTGGCTCCTCTTCCATGGGAATAGTAGCTCCTCTTCCATGGGAATAGTGGCTACTCTTCCATGGGAATAGTGCCTGATCTTCCATGGAAATAGTGGCTCCTCTTCCATGGGAATAGTGGCTGATCTTCCTTGGGAATAGTGGCTCCTCTTCCATGGGAATAGTGGCTTCTCTTCCATGGGAATAGTGGCTCCTCTTCCATGGGAATAGTGGCTGATCTTCCATGGGAATAGTGGCTCCTCTTCCATGGAAATAGTGGCTCCTCTTCCATGGGAATAGTGGCTGATCTTCCTTGGGAATAGTGGCTCCTCTTCCATGGGAATAGTGGCTTCTCTTCCATGGGAATAGTGGCTCCTCTTCCATGGGAATAGTGGCTCCTCTTCCATGGGAATAGTGCCTGATCTTCCATGGGAATAGTGGCTTCTCTTCCATGGGAATAGTGCCTGATCTTCCATGGGAATAGTGGATCCTCTTCAGTGGATAGTGCCTGATCTTCCATGGGAATAGTGGCTTCTCTTCCATGGGAATAGTGGCTTCTCTTCCATGGGAATAGTGCCTGATCTTCCATGGGAATAGTGGGCTCCTCTTCCATGGGAATAGTGGCTCCTCTTCCATGGGAATAGTGCCTGATCTTCCATGGGAATAGTGGGCTCCTCTTCCATGGGAATAGTGGCTCCTCTTCCATGGGAATAGTGCCTGATCTTCCATGGGAATAGTGGCTTCTCTTCCATGGGAATAGTGCCTGATCTTCCATGGGAATAGTGGAGCCTCTTCAGGGGATAGTGACCGCTCTTCCAGACAATATGAGATAACCTCGGGGAGCCTGGCAAGGTGATAGCGCACTTATCGTTGAGTCGTCTCGTCTGGGTTCGATTCTCAGCCCGACTGTAAACAGTCACGAGCAGGGCGTTGTACAAATGAGTGTGCCGTCCCTTGGATAGATATGGATGCGGGGAGACGTCTGCGAGCAGTAGTTGTTGGACATTAACGATCATGAAGTGTCTTCAAAGAGTAGACGAGTTGTCGCCAACAGCCTGGCTAAATTAACCTACATGGGGCAATCATCCATCAGCAGCACAGCCATGTCTCATATTTGGTACAAACTTGCAGTCACTACCTACAAACACATCGATTAATGATGTTGGGGAAGCATGGTTTGGTGAGTGAGTTTGGTGAGTTCAACACGTCCATGTCCGCTATGCTGGAAATTTTCCGGAGGCAGGCTTCTGCGCTTGAATTGATAACCTGATGGACATGTGGACAACATGCAGCCATGAGAACATTAAGCCCATGACGGAAGAATGAACGTTTTCTGTATTGCCACGATCGTTTGATGCTGAGACAAACTTCAGGAATTTCTCATACTTTTACAAAGCTTCTCTTAATCTGTTGTTGCATGACTTCTGCTTCACAATCATGTTTCCATCACATTGTTACTGAGAGTCCATGATAAACACACCCAGTGACTCCATTAAAAGGCCGTGCTGACTTCCCTTGTGTTATGGTCATTTCCTGCTCTTTGATATGTCAAAAGGACACGTATGCAACATGTTGCTCATGAAAGAACTTGGCAACCAAGCAGCTGGTCATGGGGAAGTCCCATTCACCTGTGAACCTGACACAAGTTTTTATATCAAAATATACCAGGTTAACCAAGCTCAAAAAATAAGTA
Source organism: Myxine glutinosa (assembly GCF_964187855.1). Taxonomy (NCBI): domain Eukaryota; kingdom Metazoa; phylum Chordata; class Myxini; order Myxiniformes; family Myxinidae; genus Myxine; species Myxine glutinosa. The sequence goes on from NC_136266.1 coordinate 5,914,040, forward strand.
TGAATGCTAATTTACATTTAACAAGTAACGTACTGACTGTAGACTGTCGTAGTTTCCTCCGTGAATATGGAATTGAATGACACAAAATTGTTGCAGTTAGCAGAACGCGGAGTCTGTCCATTCATCCAAAACTAAGCACAACTTCCTCTTTCATCATCGCATGCTGCTTCATGATGGGGAGAGCTCCGTTGCACCTCGTTTCGTGGATTTGGATTGTCCCTGCTAAGATAACTTGTATTTGTATTTTTGTGACGCATTTAAACTTTTTTGGTATACAGAGTCGAGGTTCGTGGGAGAGCTAGTGGGAGTACACCGAACGGATCAGGACCGTGGCCGGACAAAAGGAACAGTTGAGAGAGGGGGAAAACACCAACAGCAGAGGTGAAGGTCAAGATAGAGGGAGACGAGGACAAACAATGGATGTGGGGAGGAATGGAGGGCAGGAGAGGATGCGCATGGGGTGGACAAGATGGATACAGAAGGAAATTCAGGAGGGAAAACTGGGAATTTGTAAAGAGGGATTGGGTGAGGCGGGAAAGGAGGTGGGGCGAGGGTATAAAAGATCATGGTTTTGGATTGGGGATGATCTGAGAGGGTGGTGAACAGCTGTCTTCAAGACCTGGAAGGAAGAATGAGATTGAAGAGAATGTGTAAGTCGGTGCCACATGCGGGAAAAAAGAAGAACGAATGAGTGGAGGTGAGCAGTGATTCTGGATTATGGGAGTTTCATGAGAAGGGGATTGATGGTGGACCATGTGTGCCCTGCAGAAATCTGAGGAGGTGGGAGGCATGGGGGGGGGGGGGGGAATGAAGCACAGAAACAGCACATCACAGGCCTGTCTGTGATGGCGAAGCGATAGGCCCATATAATATTCCATTCACCTAAAGGGAATCAGAACAGGCTGATCCCATTTTGGTGAAGATCCAGATCTGGAAACTGGCATTTCTTAAGTGACTCTTCATCATTGAGAGGTATGGCCAAAAACGATATATAGTAGGATATCTCAAAAAGTTGTGGACAGATTCGGAAGAAACTTGGTGGACAGGTTGAGTGTGTGCCAAGGAAGAATTGATTCAATTTGGTGAAGATCCGGATCCGATAACTTTTATGTGATTCTTCATCATTGAGAGAGATGGGGCAAAAACGATATATAGCACAAGGGTGGGCCATTTATTTATTCCCGGTGTTAAACCCTGTAATTATGTTGCAAAGAAACGAAATCAAACAAAATATTTACAGAATATATTGATATATTTCAAATTTTTGTGGTTAAGGCATATTGGATGAACCGCGACCCATCCACCAGTCAGGAAAAAGTCTCTTTGAGCCATTCGCCGACCTGGATACCCCAGTGGGCACATGCG